>NC_087553.1:74156539-74465146 GCF_036250125.1 Pseudopipra pipra | reverse complement strand
TAGCAGCAGGAAAAGCTTCCAGGATCAGGGATAGCAGGGAATGCTGGGAATCCTGTCCCCGTGGAACCGGAGGGAAGGTGCAGCTTTCCCAGCACTTGGCTGATTGGAGGCTCCTGTGGTAACCAGGATCCTTAAATCCTCAAATTACAGGTCCTGGAAGTGTCCAAGGCCAGGTTTGGAGCAGCCTGGGATAGTGGGAAGCATCCCTGCCCATGGAAGTGGATGATCTGTGAGGTCCCTTCCCACCCAAAGCATTCCACGATCCCATATCCTCATCTGGCGCCGAGGGTTGTCCTGACAGAGACAAAAATTGGTGCAGGGACCCCCAAAAATTCCAAGGGAAGGAAGGAAAAGGCCAACTCACAGCTGGGCTGGGAGGGAGGAGCTGTAGGGGGTCCTCAGGGTGATGTTGCACAGCAGCTTTCCCTGGATGGCGAGTTCTCCCCTCCACGGGCAGTACAGTCCTACAGGAGAGAGAGAGAGAGGGAAAACAGCTCAGGAAAAGCAGGAGAGGGGAACAATTTATGACATTTATGACACAAACCAATGACACCCCAGCAATTCCTACCTTGGTGGTCGCGCTCGGGCCTGCGGGGAAAGGAAATAAAAAGATCATTTAGGAATATGGGGAGGGAAAAAAAAAAAAGAAAAAACAGGGGAAAACAGGCCACAAAAGCCAATTTTTTTTTTTTTTGGAATGCCAGGGAGCTGCTGCTTACAGGTCTTCTTCCATGGCCACGTCCTTGGGGTCCCTGTACTGGCAGCAGAGGACGATGTAGGGACAGACCTGCCTGGGCCGCTGGGCCGGGCTGCCGCCGGACACCTCGTACACGTAGTACTGGGAAAGGGGGAAAAAAACACGGATGAGCAGGGTGAGGAACGAGGGGAACTGGAGGCTGGAGCCCCCAGGGGAGGGTCAGGTCTCTGCTGGAGGTACCTGGCTCTGCTCGAAGGCCTGGCAGGGGCTGGGCGCGGCCGACCCCGGCTCGCGGCTCTCGGCGACGTGGCAGTCGTAGCCCGGAGAGGGGCAGGTGTAGGTGGTGGTGTAATCCTCAGGGATCACCCGCACCTTCCCCTGGATCAGGAAACCATGACAGAGACATTAACACCTTCCATTCCCCACAGGAATTTGCTCCGGCAGGCGCAATGCAGCTTCGGTTTCCCGCCAAAACGCGGCGTGAGGGGAAGCCCCGCCCGCGCTTCCCGTCGCCGTGAGGGGGCTGGGGGGGGTCGTTCCAAAAATTGGATTATTTGGGAGTGGGAGGCAAAGCTTCACTGCTCGGGGGAGGAGATGGGAGTAGGGCGGGTTTGGAGGCAGGAATCCAGAGGAGATGGGAGCAGAGTGGGTTTGGAGCCAGGAATCCAGAGGAAAAGGGAGCAGGGGGGGTTTGGAGCCAGGAATTCAGAGGAAAAGGGAGCAGGGCAGGTTTGGAGCCAGGAATCCAGAGGAAAAGGGAGCAGGGTGGGTTTGGAGGCAGGAATAACTGGAAAAGGGAGCAGGGTGGGTTTGGAGCCAGGAATCACTGGAGAAGGGGGTCACACACCAGCTCCATGGAGGAATAAAATGGAGCTCTGGTCTGACCAACCTTAAGGATTCCCCCTCAACCCCCCAAAATGCAGGAGAATCCAGGAATCTGTGACTCTGTGGGATCTGATTTCACCCCCCTCCCCCAGTTATGGGCACCACAAGTCTTTTTAAAACCCACTCGTGCTCTTTAGTGGCCTCTGAAAACCACTCCACACACACAAAAAACCCCAAAAACCTTGGATTTTACCTTAATTAGCTTGCAAATGACAATATATCCCGATTTTCCATGGTGCCAGGGGCTGGGATGGAGGCAGTCTGCATGCTTGGAAATATAAACCCCTGGGAAAACAAGAGAGCAGTGCAGGATAATGTGAATCTTCCAAAAAAAACCAAACCTCTGGGAAGAATCCTCCTGGGAATGGGAATCTCTGCAGAGCCACAAAAAGGGAAAAAGATCTTTCTATTTTCCTTTTTTTTTTGTTTTTGTTTTGTTTTTTGTTTTTTTCCCTTGGGTCTTCATTCCTGATTTATGTTTGTGGAGAGGATGTGTAGGGAATTACCTGGGGGAAACAGGGACTGGGAAAAGAGACACCGTATATAATATATAAAATTTATAATATATATAAAATATATAATATATATAATAAATATTATATGTAAAATATATAATATATATAAAATATATAATATATGAAATACATATTATATATAAAAATATATAATATATTTATGAAATATATAATATAAAATATATAATATATAAAATACATATGATATATAAAATATATCATATATATGAAATATATAATATGTATAATACATATAAAATATATAATGTATAAAATATATAATATATGTGTATATAAAATATATAATATATATAATACATGTTATATATAGAAATATATAATATATATAATACATGTTATATACAAAATATATAGTATATATAATATATATAGAATATATAATATATAAAATACATATTATATACAAAATATATAATATATGACATATATAAAATATGTAATATATATAAAATATAAAATGTATAAAATGTATAATATATAATGTATATAAAATATAATATATATATGAAATATATAATATACATAAAATATATAATATATGAAAATATTATATATAATGTTATATATAGAAATATGTCATATATATAAAATATATAAAAATACATAATATATAATGTATATAAAATATAATATATATAAAATATATAATATACATAAAATACATAATATATATAAAATATATAATATATATAATATTAATAATGCACATATATATAAAAATATAATATTTGTCCCAGGATGATATTCCCACCAGGATTAAGGTCTTTTCCCAGAGAAATCAGCCACTTTGGTGACTTCTTTTTCAGGGAAAGAAAAGCCTGGAATGGCAACATTCCCTAGGGAAGATCCCACCCTTGGCTGAGGGGGCAGAGGGAAAACTGCTGCTCCAGCCAACAAATTCAGCTTCTCGTGTAAGAAACGGGATTTTCCACGGATCTTGGCAGAGGCTGTGCCTCTGTTTTTCCAAGGAGTCGGAATTCCCAGGGCAGGGAACGGGGGTCTGGGTTCTCCCCACGGAATTCTCACCTTTGGCCGGGTCTCCCAGCGTGGAGATGGAGCTGCTGTTGACCCGCAGGCCCGTCCGACACACCTCCCTCGCCTTGGAAGAGCACAAACAGCCCCTTTAACACCCATTTTCCCCCCAGAAAAATCAGGGATACAGAGAAGAAAAGCAGCTGGAGAAACACTTGCGAGGATAAAGGGAACAAAACGAAACGTCCACGGGAAGAAGCAACGGGGAGAAAAGAGAATTAAACTGCCCAAAGCCACCCTCGGCATCGTTAAATCGTGTTACAGGAATTCCTGCTGGATTCCCTGGGCATCCCTGAAAAACTCCTTTCACAAAATCCATGTGAAAAACACAGGGCAGGGATAACTTGTGGGAGGCTCTCTCTCCACTCGGAATCCAGGGAATCTGCCCCCAAAGCACCTGACACGCTCCCGTCTCCCATCCCAGAGGGGCTTTTCCAGGCGTGCCCGACAGGTTTCATTCCCTGTTCTTGGCACAGGGCAGGGATAGGTGGGATATTGGGAAGGAATTGCTGTCTGGGAGGGTGGGGAGGGGCTGGAATGGATTTCCCAGAGAAGCTGTGGCTGCCCCTGGATCCCTGGAAGTGTCCAAGGCCAGGTTGGAGCAACCTGGGACAGTGGGAGGTGTCCCTGCCCATGGCAGGGGGTGGGATGGATGGGATTTAAGGTCCCTTCCAACCCAAAGCACTCTGGGATCCTGTGATTCCATGGAGTTGGAGGCAGGGATGGCTCCAGACAATTCCTGGGGGATGTTCCTCTGAGGCATTAAAGCAAAAAAACTAAATTCCAGGAGAGCTGAGAGCCCCTGGCAGGGCCTAAAGGGGCTCCAGGAGAGCTGGAGAGGGACTGGGGACAAGGCAGGGAGGGACAGGACACAGGGAATGGCTTCCCAGTGCCAGAGGGCGGGGTTAGATGGATATTGGGAAGGAATTGTTGGCTGGGAGGGTGGGGAGAGGCTGGAATGGATTTCCCAGAGAAGCTGTGGCTGCCCCTGGATCCCTGGAAGTGTCCAAGGCCAGGATGGAGCAACCTGGGATAGTGGGAGGTGTTGGGGGTGGAACAAGATGGGCTTTAAGGTCCCTTCCCAACCCAAAGCATCCCGTGGTTCTGGGAGAAATCCACTGGGGCAAAGGGAAACTCCTCCTGTCTCCCTGCAGAGGGCAAAGGGAGCGGCCAAATCCCAAAGAGAACTGACCGGAGAGACGGGAAATCAGATCCGTCCCTAAAACCTCCTCCCGGACTATTCCCAGCGGGAATCCCAGGGCACGGAGAGCCAGGATTCCTCAGCCTCCGACTCTGCTGGGACAGAGGGGCCCTCAGGATCAAATTCCAGCTGGACAAACATTCCCAGGTTACCTCTTCTTCCTTGTCAAAGAGGAGGAAGGCGAAGGTCTCCTGCAGCTCCTCCCGGCTGTACCCGGCGGCTTCCTTGGCTCGGGCGAAAGCTTTCAGCTGGAAAACACGAGGGAAAACTTGATTCCGTGTTTTTTTAGGGGGACAGCCTGTCCTAAACACCCCCAGCATTCCCAGGATGCAGCCTGGATCCAGCTGGATCAGCTCCCGTGCCCACACATCTCTGTCTTCCAGGGAGAACATTCTGGGAGCAAAGAGGATCCCAGTCCGTGGGTCAGGGAAGCGGTGGAAGGATGGGATTTCTGGGGGGGGTTGGAAGGTCAGGGAACAACAACCCCACCACTGCTTTTGCCTTTTTGGGGTTCAGAACTCCCAGATGACTTGAAATCCCATTTTTTTATCCGGCTCCACAGCGATTATCCCACTTTTAGGCAGCTGTTGCTTCTCCAGGCTCTCACAGAAAGGATGGAAAGAGGCTTTGGACAAGGGCATGGAGTGACAGGACAAGGGGGAATGGCCTTCAGCTGGAGGAAGGCAGGGTTAGATGGGATTTTTGGAAAGGAATTCCTGGCTGGGAGGGGTGGGGAGGGGCTGAATGGGTTTCCCAGAGAAGCTGTGGCTGCCCCTGGATCCCTGGAAGTGTCCAAGGCCGAGTTGGAGCAACCTGGGATAGCAGGAGGTGTCCCTGTTGTGGAGGGGTTGGAATTGGATCATCTTTAAGGTCCCTTCCAGCCCAAACCATTCCATGATTCCCAAATGCCCAAGCATTGTTGGGGACAACTGATGATTCCCAGCTCCCAGAGCAGCCTGTTTTCCAGTGGGAATACAGGGATGGAGGGATTTTAGAAGTGGGTCTGTACCCACCACAGGCAGCTGGGGAAAAAAAGGGGTTAAAACCAAAAGAAATCCCACATGGAATTCTGCCTTTAATGCACTTCACTAAAGCTTTCCTGAGGGATATTAAAGGGACTTCTCCCTGCTCCAGAGGCCTCCTCCAGGAACTGCCTGGAATGTTGAGCTGAATGGACCTTTTGTTCCTGATCAAACAGGGCTGGAATGGATTTCCCAGAGAAGCTGTGGCTGCCCCTGGATCCCTGGAAGTGTCCAAGGGCAGGTTGGAGAAACCTGGGATAGCAGGAGGTGTCCCTGTTGTGGAGGGGTTGGAATTGGATCATCTTTAAGGTCCCTTCCAGCCCAAACCATTCCATGATCCTCCAGTTCCCAAGCACTGTTTAATCCATGACAACTGGTGATTCCCAGCTCCCAGAGCAGCCTGTTTTCCAGTGGGAATACAGGGATGGAGGGATTTTAGAAGTGGGTCTGTACCCACCACAGGCAGCTGGGAAAAAAAGGGGTTAAATCCAAAAGAAATCCCACATGGAATTCTGCCTCTAATGCAACCCACTGAAGCTTTCCTGAGGGATATTCCCTGCTCCAGAGGCCTCCTCCAGGAACTGCCTGGAATGTGGAGCCCCAGTGGCTGAATGGACCTTTTGTTCCTGATCAAACAGGGCTGGGAAGGGAAAGAAAAGGAAGAGAGGAACCGGGAAAGGGGCTCTGGGAAAATCCAGGAATCGGGATTTAGGAGCTCTGCAAATCCCCCAAAAAAAAAGCCCCTTCTGGAGCTGCTCCTCCTCCAGCCTCACCTCGCTCAGGAAAAGCTGGTTTTCCACCAGGATTGCTCGGCTGTACTGGAATTCCTGCCGGGATTTGGGGTGCAGGAAGGAGCCGTGCAGCGCCGACACCGCCCTCTGCAGCAGGGATTCCTCGGATTCCGCGGGAAAACCTGGAGCGGGGAAGGAAAGAGGAGGTGAATTTATTTCCTTTGGGCATCTCCGGATCCTCAGAACTACGGATCCTTCCCCTCCAGATCCCAAATCCCAGATTTTTTTTGCAGGTTAAGCTGCTCCTCTGGCAGGAAGGGATCTGAACTCCCTGGAAGTTTTTCCTTTGGAACAGAAAGGGAAAAAAAAAAAAGGAATTAAGTCTGGAGGAAGAGCCAGAGGCAAAGTCTGGCAGGGAATTAAACTGAGCAGGGCAGAGTTTCCTCCAGTGCTGGAAGTCACCTGGATTCATGGAATGTTGTTTTTAGGGGGTCACATGCAGGAGAATTCCAGGTTTTTGCCCTCAGTTTTTTTTGGGATTACCTGTTCTCCTGCAGAGATCTCGAGGGGGGAGGTGGAGGTTTTGACGCCTTTCTCGCATCCCAAACCCTCCCCACACGTTCCCAAAATAAAACACCCCACTGAAAAAAAACCCTTCCCACCAAAGAGAGATCCCGAAGCAACCCACAAATTAAACATGGACACAGAAACACGGGAAAAACCTGGAATATTCCTGCCTTTATTGAAGCTGATAAACCCAAAATCCAAATATTAAATATCACTTTTAAAACCCCAGGAAACCCAGGGCTGGTTTAAAACTCTTTATTGCTGGGGGGGTGATTCCTGAGATTTCCCAAATCCCAAACTCAGAGGGGGGGGGGTTTGGCTCCCACTTTTTAAAGGATTTAAGTTTTTTTTATTATTATTTTTGATCATGTTTTTGTCTTTTCCCTCCCCTGGGTTGGAAAAGGAGAAGAGGTGGAATCATTCCCTGCGTCCCTCGTTATTCCCCTCAAAGTGTTCAAGGGCGGGAAAATAATATGAAGGATGGGGAAAAAAACCCACAAACACCAGTTAAAATTGGATGTTTTAAACTTAAAATGGTAAAATAAGGGAATAATAATAATAATAATAATAATGATAAGGGAAAATAGAAGGAAGACACAAAATCCAGACAAGGAGAGAAGTGGAGGGATCTAAAAACAGTCCCAAGAAAAACAGGAATGGTGGAACAGAAACCTGGAACATGGAAAAAGTCTTAAAAGCACCTTGGAAATCTTTTTTTGTGCCCTTTTAGATTCACTTCCCACACGTTTCCCACTTCCAGGTGATGCCTCTGGAATCACCAGGAGGAGGAAAAAAAGCCAAGAGCAGGAAAATAAAGGGGTTTTCCAGCTCTTTTTTGGGATTGCTGTGGCACCTCTTTGGTCCCAAGTTTGCCCAATTTTTCTCCTTGTTTTTGCTTCGTTTCCTGCATCCTGTAAATCCCGAGGATCTTGTAAATCCCGAGGATCTTGTAAATCCCAAGGCTCTTGTAAATCCCAAGGATCTTGTAAATCCCAAGGATCTTGTAAATCCCAAGGCCCTTGTAAATCCCAAGGATCTTGTAAATCCCAAGGCTCTTGTAAATCCCAAGGCTCTTGTAAATCCCAAGGATCCTGTAAATCCCAAGGCTCTTGTAAATCCCAAGGCTCTTGTAAATCCCAAGGCTCTTGTAAATCCCAAGGATCTTGTAAATCCCAAGGATCCTGTAAATCCCAAGGATCTTGTAAATCCCAAGGATCTTGTAAATCCCAAGGATCTTGTAAATCCCGAGGATCTTGTAAATCCCGAGGCTCTTGTAAATCCCAAGGATCCTGTAAATCCCAAGGATCCTGTAAATCCCAAGGCTCTTGTAAATCCCATGGAAGAAGCCCCAGAGTCCAGGCTCCTCCATGGAAATCATGGAATTAAAAGGCTTGGAGCAAACCATAAACCCCCTTTTTTCCCTCCTTTGCTGGAGCACCACCACCAAAACAGGGATTTTCAGGGGTAAAAGGCTTAAAAAACACCCAAAAAAAACCCCTGGGAAGCTCTTGGAAAAGCCCCAATCCCGGGAATTTCACAGGGGATCCCTCCCAACTTTTGCTCCTCTCGGCAAAAACGAAAGTCCAGAAAGGGAACGAAAAAAAAAAACAACCCCAAGGTCATTAATAATGTGCAATAAATAAAGAAAGAGGAGAGAGGAAACGATCCCAGCCCGGATTCCAGCTGCCCTGTGGGATTGAGGGGCACCCTTGGGAAGGAAAAGCCTCCCGGGAAGAGGCAGGGGAGTCTTGGCACATCCAGGTTTTTATCTGGAGGAGCAGAAAAAAGTCCTGGATCTGAGCAGGAGGAGAAAGTGAAAGTGGCCAAGGCAGAAGGAAAAGTGAAAGTGTCCCAACTCCCCCCTGAGAGCAGCTTGGGAATGCTCAGGGAGGATCCTCAGGGAATGGGATGGACTTCCTGTGGGAGTCGGACAGCACAGGCATCCCGGGATTGTGGGATGGAGACACCCACGCTGGGGGTTATCCAGGGAATCCTCAGGGAGGGAATTCACAGCCTGGTCGGGTGATTCCCTCCCCTGATAACCAGGAATTAAATCAGGCACCTTTGGAGCTTGGAATTCCAAGGAAAGCTGATTTTCCCTCTGTGTGGCCGTGAGGGAATCGCCCTCCAAGAGCCTTGTATTCCTTGGAATTCAAGGAATTCAATCTGCTCCTTCCTCCTCTGATAACCAGGAATTAAATCAGGCACCTTTGGAGCTCGGAATTCCAAGGAAAGCTGATTTTCCATCCGCATGGCCGTGAGGGAATCACCCTCCAAGAGCCTTGTATTCCTTGGAATTCAAGGAATTCAATCTGCTCCTTCCTCCTCCATTTTCTGGAACCTGCTCCTCTGACCTCTCCTCCTGGATCCTGCCTGCAAATATCCCGACATTCCCTGTTCCGGGCAGATATCCACGGACCACAAATCCCTCGGGATATGCAGGTCTGTGCCCCCCTTCCCAATTTAGGGCTGGAATGGTCATGGAAACACAAACTTCCCAATCCAGGACATTCTTTAGGCTCATTCCTTTGTTTTGTGCCTCACCACACACCCACTTCTGACATCATTCCAGAAGGAAAATCCATGGATTTCCAGCCACTCATGTGGAGAGTTTGCTTTTTTCCTGGCCCGGTGATTCCCTCCCCTGATAACCAGGAATTAAATCAGGCACCTTTGGAGCTCGGAATTCCAAGGAAAGCTCATTTTCCCTCCGGGTGGCCGTGAGGGAATCGCCCTCCAAGAGCCTTGTATTCCTTGGAATTCAAGGAATTCAATCTGCTCCTTCCTCCTCTGATAACCAGGAATTCAATCAGGCACCTTTGGAGCTCGGAATTCCAAGGAAATCTGATTTTCCCTCCACGTGGCTGTGAGGGAATCACCCTCACAGAGCCTTTTATTCCTTGGAATTCTGTAAATCTCCCTTTTCCGGACTCGGAACCTGCTCCTCCGACCTCTCCTCCTGGATCCTGCCTGCAAATATCCCAACATTCCCTGTTCTGGGCAGATATCCACGGACCACAAATCCCTTGGGATATGCAGGTCTGTGCCCCCCTTCCCAATTTAGGGCTGGAATGGTCATGGAAACAAAAACTTCCCAATCCAGGACGTTCTTTAGGCTCTTCCCTTTGTTTCGTGCCTCACTTCCAGCATCAATCCAGAAGGAAAATCCATGGATTTCCAGCTGCTCATGTGGAGAGTTTGCTTTTTTCCTGGCCCGGTGATTCCCTCCCTGATAACCAGGAATTAAATCAGGCACCTTTGGAGCTCAGAATTCCAAGGAAAGCTGATTTTCCCTCTGCGTGGCCGTGAGGGAATCGCCCTCCAAGAGCCTTGTATTCCTTGGAATTCAAGGAATTCAATCTGCTCCTTCCTACCCTGATAACCAGGAATTAAATCAGGCACCTTTGGAGCTCGGAATTCCAAGGAAAGCTGATTTTCTCTCTGCATGGCTGAGCAGGAATCACTCTCCAAGAGCCTTGTATTCCTTGGAATTCAAGGAATTCAATCTGCTCCTTCCTCCTCCCTTTTCCGGACTCGGAACCTGCTCCTCTGACCTCTCCTCCTGGATCCTGCCAGCAAATATCCCGACATTCCCTGTTCTGGGCAGATATCCACGGACCACAAATCCCTTGGGATATGCAGGTCTGTGCCCCCCTTCCCAATTTAGGGCTGGAATGGTCACGGAAACAAAAACTTCCCAATCCAGGACGTTCTTTAGGCTCTTCCCTCTGTTTTGTGCCTCACCACACACCCACTTCCAGCATCAATCCAGAAGGAAAATCCATGGATTTCCAGCCACTTGTACAGAGAGTTTGCTTTTTTCCTGGCCTGGTGATTCCCTCCCCGATAACCAGGAATTAAATCAGGCACCTTTGGAGCTCAGAATTCCAAGGAAAGCTCATTTTCCCTCCGGGTGGCTGTGAGAGAATCGCCCTCCAAGAGCCTTGTATTCCTTGGAATTCAAGGAATTCAATCTGCTCCTTCCTCCTCTGATAACCAGAAATTCAATCAGGCACCTTTGGAACTCGGAATTCCAAGGAAAGCTGATTTTCCCTCTGCGTGGCTGTGCAGGAATCACCCTCACAGAGCCTTTTATTCCTTGGAATTCTGTAAATCTCCTCCCTTTTCCGGACTCGGAACCTGCTCCTCCGACCTCTCCTCCTGGATCCTGCCTGCAAATATCCCGACATTCCCTGTTCTGGGCAGATATCCACGGATCACAAATCCCTCGGGATATGCAGGTCTGTGCCCCCCTTCCCAATTTAGGGCTGGAATGGTCATGGAAACACAAACTTCCCAATCCAGGACGTTCTTTAGGCTCTTCCCTTTGTTTTGTGCCTCACTTCCAGCATCAATCCAGAAGGAAAATCCATGGATTTCCAGCCACTTGTACGGAGAGTTTGCTTTTTTCCAGGCCCAGTGATTCCCTCCCCGATAACCAGGAATTAAATCAGGCACCTTTGGAGCTCAGAATTCCAAGGAAACCTGATTTTCCCTCTGCGTGGCCGTGAGGGAATCGCCCTCCAAGAGCCTTGTATTCCTTGGAATTCAAGGAATTCAATCTGCTCCTTCCTCCTCCCTTTTCTGGAACCTGCTCCTCTGACCTCTCCTCCTGGATCCTGCCTGCAAATATCCCGACATTCCCTGTTCCAGGCAGATATCCACGGACCACAAATCCCTTGGGATATGCAGGTCTGTGCCCCCCTTCCCAATTTAGGGCTGGAATGGTCATGGAAACAAAAACTTCCCAATCCAGGACGTTCTTTAGGCTCTTCCCTTTGTTTTGTGCCTCACTTCCAGCATCAATCCAGAAGGAAAATCCATGGATTTCCAGCTGCTCGTGTGGAGAGTTTGCTTTTTTTCCCTGGGTTTTAACCTTAAAATTCCAGGAGTGTTGGCTCCAAACACTCGTGTCCTGCCAAATCCACCGAATTCCAGAGCCCGGCACTCCGGGAACGCGCTCCCAGTGTTCCCCTGGGGGCCTTCCCAGCTCCTTCTCCTCTCCAGCCCGGATTCCCTGGATTTTCCTGCCATGATCCCATCCTTAGGATGAGCTGGAACAACGGGAATCAGTGGCACTGTCAGCTCTGGCCCCACCACATCCCGCTCTGTTCCATTGGGATCGCCTTCCCAACTTCTCCAGCTCCGCTGGAATCCACCTCCCATCCCGATTCCCGGCTTTCCCTGGATGGGAACGGCCCAGGAACCCTCATCCTGGCTGATTCCAGCCTCAGGATCATCTTGGATCATCCTTCTCCAGCTGGCCCCGCTCCCTGGAGTGGTTTGTGAGCGTCGGACCGGCGGCATTCCCAACAACCAGGAGGTTTAAACGGGAATTTAACGGATATCAGGGAAAATTTCTTCCTTGTCCAGCTTGTCCAAAAAGCACTGGAAGACGTGCTGGATCCCCCATCCCTGGATTTAAAAGCCCTGTGGATGTGGCACTTGGGGACAGGGATCCGTGGTGGCCTCGGCAGCGCCGGGAGAACGATGGGATCGGACGATCGATCTCTGAGGGCTTTTCCAACCGGAATGATCCCATGATCCCGCTTTCCCAGCTTTCCCCTCCTGCTTTTCCCACCCCAAGGCACAGAGCTCTGCCTTGACCTCGTTCCTTCTGGAGCAGAGTTGGCTGAACATTCCAAGGGATAACGGCTCCGATCCAAACCCACGGCACCGGAGCCAACCCGGCCGGGATTTTCCACGGAAAACATTGGGAATGGGACGGATGGGAGAGAAGCAGAGCAGGATTGTGCTGATGGTCCAGGCAAAACAAGGCCTCTGGTTTAAACTGGGATCATGGAGACATCCAGGGATAAGGAGTGAGTCTGCTGGCAAAGGAAAGGGGGAATTCCCACTGGGAATGCCGAAGGCCCCGGGAACCAGTGGCGCTTCCCGGAGGTTTCCTCACGGGATGAGCTCAAAAAATCAGCTCTGGGAGGAATAAAAAAACCAGCCCATTCCATCCAAACATTCCACCTTTTCCTCAGGAAGCCACCAACCCCCCCCAGGTGACAGGAGTCTCCAGGAGAAAGACGGAAAAGATGAGGCGGCTCCGGAATTAATAATTAATTAAACCCGGGAATTACGGCCCTGCTTGGGGTGGGATGAGATCTTTTGGAAAGCTGTGTTTGACCCACCGTGTCTGGAATTCCCTCTGGGATCAGGGAATCTGGGAATGCTGAGCTTTGGTGATGCTTTTCACCCCCATCCCGGGAGGGGTTTTAGGTCAGGCAGGGAATTCCTGGAATTCCTCTCATTCCATCCCACGGGGATTTCCCAATGCATCCAGGGGGTTGGGAATAAAACACAGGATTAGGTTTCCTCATGGACAGGGAAGGGGATGGAAAAAAAACCCAAAAAAAAAAACCAACTCAGCACCAAAATAAAATCCCCAAACTGGGCAAACACAGCATTTATGGGGAAAAAAAAAATCAACATTTTAATTCCTTGTCTCAAAGAGAAGAATCTCAAGAATAAACTCAAGAATAAACTCAAGAATAAACTCAAGAATAAACTCAAGAATAAACTCAAGAATAAACTCAAGAATAAACTCAAATCCAAGAAGAAATCCAAGAAGAAATCCAAGAACAAATCCAAGAAGAAACCCAAGAACAACCTGTTGGTCACTCTGGCAGGTGATTAACAGAAAATTCATTAATAAATCCAGACAATTTGGGATCCCAAAAGGATTCTGGTGGGAAATCCACGTTCCAGAATTCCTTCTCTTCCCCTCCTGGGGCTGGAAGGAAATAAAACCAGCCAAGTGCAGCCGAAAATTAACTAAAAAAGGCTGTTTTTAAACCAAATTGTTGCAGGGATTTTTTATTCCATGGATTTCCAAAGAATAAGGGGGGTTTTCTCAGCACCAAAATAAAAATTCCCAAACTGGGCAAAACCAGCATTTATGGGGAAAAAAAAAAAAATCAACATTTTAATTCCTTGTCTCAAAGAGAAGAACCTCAAGAAGAAACCCAAGAACAACCAGTTGGTCACTCTGGCAGGTGATTAACAGAAAATTCATTAATAAATCCAGACAATTTGGGATCCCAAAAGGATTCTGGTGGGTGAACTATGGAAATCCTTTCCCAGAATTCCTTCTCTTCCCCTCCTGGGGCTGGAAGGAAATAAAACCAACCAAGTGCAGCAGAAAATTTACTGAAAAAGGCTGTTTTTAATCCAAATTGTTGCAGGAATTTTTATTCCATGGATTCCCAGAGAGCAGAGCGGGTCAGAAAGCCTCTGAGCAAACCACTTTTGGGCTGAAAAGCAGGAATTTCCGTGAAATCCCAGCTTTCCTGGACAACAACAACCCCCTGTGACAAATCCCTTCCAGAGCAGGGCAGGGATTTCCAGGCTCCTCCCCGGGATTAGTGCCAGGACAGCCCCGGGTCCCTGTCACTAAAAAAACATCCATTTGGGGGGAAATCCAGGAGGGTTTAAGCCCTGCCTGGAATATCCCAAAAAAGCAGAGCTTCCCCCAGCACCTCCTGCCTCCAAAGCCCCGGGATGTGGATCACTCCAGGCTTTTCCACGCTTTTTTAGACAGAAAAACTTCCATGAAAGGAGTGAAAGACTTTTTCCAGCTCTTTCTGTGCCATCCACCCTCCTCTTTCCTTGGTCTATCCCAGATTATCCCCCTCCCTAAGGAGTGCAGGCTTCCAGCTGCTCCTATCCAAGCTTTCACAGGATAATTTGGGATCGGAATCGGGCAGGACAGAGGCAGAAATGTAGTTTTCCCCCCCATTTTTCAGGCCAAATTTCAGCCCTGCTCCAAAGGGGGAGCAAAGAGGATCCAGGTTCCCAGGAAGGGACCAGGAGGCATCCAGGCTGTTTGCATTCCCAAATCCCGCTCCGGAAAGGGCCAGCCCGGCTTCCCAAGGGAAAAGTGGGATGGGGATGGTCACTCTCCCCTCTCCCATGGAAAAGTGGGATGGGGCCAGTAATCCTCTCCTCCCCAAGGAAAGTGGGATGCAGCTGGTAATCCTCTCCTCCCTAGGGAAAAGTGGGATGGAGCCAGTAATCCTCTCCTCCTCAAGGAAAAGTGGGATGGAGCCAGTAATCCTCTCCTCCCTAGGGAAAAGTGGGATGGAGCCAGTAACCTTCCCCTCTCCCAGGGAAGGGTGGGATGAAAGAAGGACCCCTCCCCGTTCCAGGGAAGGTCAGGATGGAGCCCTTAACCGTCCCTTGTCCCAGGAAAGCTCGGGATGGAGCCCTTACCCTGCCATGTCCCGGGAAAGGGTGGAATAAAACCTCTCACCCTCCCCTGTCCCGGGGAAGGTTGGGATGGAGCCCTTAACCCTCCCTTGTCCTGGGAAAGGTGGGGATGGAACCCTTAACCCTTCCCTGTCCCTGGAAAGGTTGGGATGGAGCCCTTACCCTGCCCGGTCCCGGGAAAGGGTGGAATAAAACCTCTCACCCTCCCCTGTCCCGGGGAAGGTTGGGATGGAGCCCTTATCCTTCCCTTATCCTGGGAAAGATTGGGATGGAGCCCTTATACTTCCATGTCCCGAGAAAGGTTGGGATGGAGCCTTAACCCTCCCTTGTCCTGGGAAAGGTTGGGATGAAACTGCTCACCCTCCCCTGTCCCAGGGAAGGGTGGAATGGAGTCCTTTATCCTCCCTTGTCCCTGGAAAGGTTGGAATGGAGCCCTTAACCCTCCCTTATCCTGGGAAAGGTTGGGATGGAGCCCTTATACTTCCATGTCCCGAGAAAGGTTGGGATGGAGGCCTTAAACCTCCCTTGTCCCGGGAAAGGTGGGATGGAGCCCTTACCTTCTCCTGTCCCAAGAAAGGTTGGGATGGAGCCCTTACCCTTCCCTGTCCCCGGAAAGAGTGGAATAAAACCGCTCACCCTCCCCTGTCCCGGGAAAGGTTGGAATGGAGTCCTTTATCCTCCCTCGTCCCAGGAAAGCTCGGGATGGAGCCGTTAACCCTCCCTTGTGCCTTAACCCTCCCTTGTGCCGGGAAAGGTGGGGATGGAGCCCTTAACCCTTCCCTGTCCCTGGAAAGATTGGGATGGAGCCTTAACCCTTCCCTGTCCTGGGAAAGATTGGGATGGAGACCTTATACTTCCATGTCCCGAGAAAGGTTGGGATAGAGGCCTTAAACCTCCCTTGTCCGGGGAAAGATTGGGATGGAGCCTTAACCCTCCCTTGTCCTGGGAAAGGTCAGGATGAAACTGCTCACCCTCCTCTGTCCCAGGGAAGGGTGGAATGGAGCCCTTAACCCTCCCTTGTCCCAGGAAAGCTCGGGATGGAGCCCTTAACCCTCCCTTGTCCCAGGAAAGCTCGGGATGGAGCCCTTAACCCTCCCTTGTCCTGGGAAATGTTGGGATGGAGCCCTTATCCTTCC
The DNA here is from genome assembly GCF_036250125.1 of Pseudopipra pipra. Lineage (NCBI taxonomy): Eukaryota > Metazoa > Chordata > Aves > Passeriformes > Pipridae > Pseudopipra > Pseudopipra pipra. The sequence continues at coordinate 74,449,122 of NC_087553.1, read as the reverse complement.
ATGTCCCGAGAAAGGTTGGGATGGAGGCCTTAAACCTCCCTTGTGCCGGGAAAGGTTGGGATGGAGGCCTTAACCCTCCCCTGTCCCGGGAAAGACTGGGATGGAGTCCTTAACCCTCCCTTGTCCTGGGAAAGGTTGGGATGAAACTGCTCATCCTCCCTTGTCCTGGGAAAGGTTGGAATGGAATCCTTAACCCTCCCTTGTCCCAGGAAAGCTCGGGATGGAGCCCTTAACTCTCCCTTATCCTGGGAAAGGTTGGGATGGAGCCCTTATACTTCCATGTCCTGAGAAAGGTTGGGATGGAGGCCTTAAACCTCCCTTCTGCCGGGAAAGGTTGGAATGGAGCCCTTACCTTCTCCTGTCCCAAGAAAGGGTGGGATGGAGTTCTTAACCCTTCCTTGTCTCTGGAAAAGTTGGGATGAAGTCCTTAACCCTCCCTTGTCCTGGGAAAGGTTGGGATGGAGCCCTTACCCTTCCCTGTCCCGAGAAAGGTTGGGATGGAGCCCTTAACCCTCCATTGTCCCAGGTAAGGGTGGAATAAAACCGCTCACCCTCCCCTGTCCCGGGGAAGGGTGGAATGGAGTCCTTTATCCTCCCTCGTCCCGGGAAAGCTCGGGATGGAGCCGTTAACCCTCCCTCGTCCCGGGAAAGCTCGGGATGAAGCTGTTAACCCTCCCTTGCGCCGGTTAAGGTCGGGCCGGAGCCGCCCGCCCTCCCGTTCCCTCTCCCCCCCTCACCCGTGCCGGTCTCGCCGCTCCGCCGCTCCCGCCGCTCCCGCCGCCCGTCCATGGCCGCCGCCGCCGCTCCTCCTCCCTCAGGCCGCCCTCATGGCCGCCCCGCCCGGGCCCCGCCGCGGGACACAGCGGAGCGGGGCGGCCGCCGCCGACCGCCGGCCCCGGGAAGTGGAAGGGCGGGAAAAGGGAAGAAGGGAAGGGGAAGGGAAAGAGGGAAGGAACGGGAGGCGGGAGCGGAGGGGCTGCGTGCGTGTGGGTGGAGGAGGGGGGGGGGGGGGTTGGTGGGAGGGAGGAAAAAAACAGAAAGTGAAAACTGAACCGGAAAGAAATCCGAGGGGCCGCCCGCGCGGGTTTTTTCTTCTTCCCGCGGTCACCGAGCCACGGTGGCTGCGCCCGGGTTTTCTCCTTCCCGCGGTCGCCGAGCCCTGGGTGGCTGTGCCCGGGTTTTCCCTCACCCTGCCGTCCCCCAGCGCTGCTCCCTCATGGCCGACTCCTGGCTCCGGCCCCGGTGTTTTCCCTCAGCCCCTCCACGCCTCTTGGCAGCGCTTCCCGCTGGCCCTTCCCTCGTCCCCTCACACCATGGCCTGAGCCCCTTTTCTCGCCTCAGTCCTCTCCCCTCATTGTTTTCCCTCAGCCCCTTGGTGTGGACCATCCCTCAGTCCCACAGCCCCTTCCCTCATTCCCTCACCCCTCACACCATGGCCAGAGACCCCTTTTCTCGCCTCAGTCCTTTCCCCTCAGTGTTTTCCCTCAGCCCCTTGGTGTGGACCATCCCCCAATCCCACAACCCCTTCCCTCATTCCCTCGGCCCATTCACCTCATCCCTTCTTTCTTTCACCCCTCACACCATGGCCAGAGACCCCTTTTCTCGCCTCAGTCCTTCCCCCTCATTGTTTTCCCCTCAGCCCCTTGGTGTGGACCCTCCCTCAGTCCCACAACCCCTTCCCTCATTCCCTCGGCCCATTCACCTCATCCCTTCTTTCTTTCACCCCTCACATCGTGCCCAGGGCCCCTTTTTCTCACCTCATTCCTCCCCCCTCAGCGTTTTCCCTCAGCCCCTCTGTTTGGATCTTCCCTCGCTCCCCCTCAGTCCCCTCCTTGATCGCCTCAGTTCGTGTCTTCAGCTCTTCCCGCTGCCCCTTCCCTTGTTCCCTCAGTCTTCTCCTGCCCTGAGTCTGACCCTCACCTCAGTGCCTTCTTGTTTTTGGACCTTCCCTCTTCCCCTCACCCTTCACACCATGGCCAGAGACCCTTTTTCACCTCAGTCCTTCCCCTTCAATGTTTTCCTTCAGCCCTTTGGTGTGGATCTTGCCTTAGTTCCCTCTGACTCTGATCCCCTCAGCCCCTCCATCTTCTGTTCTTGCCTTTGCCCCTTCCCTTGTCTTCTCCTGCCCTGAGCCCCGTAACTCACCTCAGTGCCTTTCCAAGAGGCTTGTTTTGGACCTTCCCTCAGTCCCCCCCAACCCCTTCCCCTCATCCCCTCTTTCCCTCACCCTCCAACATCTTTCCCTGAGCCCCTTCCATCACCCCAGCCCTTTTTGCCCTCAGTATTTTCTCTCAGCCCCTCAACACCCTCCCTGATCCCCTCAGCCCCTCCATACCTGTTTTCAGCTCTTCCCACTGCCCCTTCCTCCTCTTCTCAGTCTTCTCCCGCTCTGAGCCCATCCCTCACCTCAGTGCCTTCCCCAGAGCCTTGTTTCGGGCCTTCCCTCAATCCCAAAACTCCTTTCCTCATCCCCTCACACCATGGCCAGAGTCCCTTCCCTCACCTCAGTCCTTCCCCCTTGGTACCTTCCCTCGGTTTGGACCTTCCCTCAGTCCCACAACCCCTTCCCTCATCCCCTCAACCCCTTCCCCTCATCCCCTCTTTCCCTCACTCCCCAAATCATTCCCAGAGCCCCTTCCCTCACCTCAATCCTTTCCCCTCAGTGTCTTCCCTTGGCCCCTTGGTTTGGATCTTCCCTCAGCCCCCCTCGAACCCTTCCCCTCACCCCTCTTTCCCTCACTCCTCCAATCATTCCCAGAGCCCTTTCCCCGACCTCAGTCCTTCCCCCTCAGTGCCGTCCCCTCCCAGATGCCCTCAGGATCAGGGATTTTCTTCCTTTGGCTCTTCTCTCAGGGCCTTTTTCCATCTTCCTTTCTCCCTTCTGGTCCCTTCCCTCATCTCCTCACCCCCTTTCTGTGGCTCTGGCCTCAGTGCCTCCCTTCAGTCCTCAGCCCCATCCCTGTCCTCGATGTCCCCCTTGTCCCTCATGGCATGGGGTACCCCTGCAGTCCCTCTGGGGTGGCTCCAGGCCACACAGACACTCACACACACACAGGGAAATGGGTGTTTAAGCAGAAAAAGTAGAAAAATAATCTGTTTTTCCACCAGCACCTGGAATCTGTCTGGATCAGCCCAGCAGGGAAAGAGTTTGGCCTTGAGCAGTTGCATGTAAACCATTATTCCAGGTTGCTCCAAGCCCAGTCCAACCTGGCCTTGGACACTTCCAGGGATCCAGGGGCAGCCACAGCTTCTCTGGGAATTCCATTCCAGCCCCTCCCCACCCTCCCAGCAGGAATTCCTTCCCAATATCCCATCTAACCCTGCCCTCTGGCACTGGGAAGCCATTCCCTGTGTCCTGTCCCTCCATCCCTTGTCCCCAGTCCCTCTCCAGCTCTCCTGGAGCCCCTTTAGGCCCTGCCAGGGGCTCTCAGCTCTCCCTGGAGCCTTCTCTTCTCCAGGGGAACATTCCCAGCTCTCCCAGCCTGGCTCCAGAGCAGAGGGATCCAGCCCTGGGAGCAGATCCATGGCTTCCTCTAGATTTGCTCCAGCATCTCCATGTCCTTGCGAAGTTGGAGACCCCAGAGCTGGACACGGCTCAGTTTAGAGCTCTCCATACAAGTCTGTCCAGCTCCATGGGGAAAATTCTCTTGCCCTGCTTGGTCAGGTGAATCCCTTAATGTCTCCTCCTTCCCAAACCAATTCCTCCAACGGGGAGAACAGAGGAGAGCCCCCCGTGCTCCGGATCCTTTGTGCTGCTCCAAGGGAGTGGGATGGGGCTGAGGGACTGAAGGGAGGCACTGAAGGCCATGGAAAAGGGGTGAGGAGATGAGGGAAGGGCCCAGAACGGATAAAGATGGGAGGGAAGAGCCTGAGGGGATCAGGGAAGGGTCAAGTGTCCCTTTGGATGAGTTGCCTCGTCGCGGTATCATCGGAACAGCAGGAGCAGATGATTTTTAGGTCCCACCAGGCTCAGCAGCCTCTGAGGAACACCCAGAAACGCAGGAAATCGGGGATGTTGCGACAGAAGCTGGAGCAGGGAACAGGGAGACCTGGGCTTGCCCAACCTCTTACGCAAGAGGGTTGTAGGAACACCCTGTGCCCGTGTCTGGGCACGTGTTTGGCTGTGGCCAGTCTTGGAGGGGAGCCCACCTGGCATTCCAGGTGCTTTTGGCAACGAGATCCGTGAGAATGTTAAAAAATAAATGACTATCACCCGTAATAAATTATTATTATCCATAAAAAATCCACAGACAGGCTGAAATCCCGAGGCTTCCGAGCCTCGCTGGCATTTGGGTGTTTCTCTACTCTGCTGATCTCACCCCTTGGCAGGAAAGATCAGCAAACAAAGAAGGGGGAAAAAAAAGGAGAAGGAACAAGGAGACACCGAAGGGTGTCTCATTTATAAGTGACTTATTACCCAAACAAGTCCATAACGAGCCCTTACGGATGTTTCACCCACCCCTGGCAGCAGCAGGGAGTTCAAAGTGCCCCAATCCCCTGAAAGATCAGCAGATCCGCGGCCAGAACATCCAGTTTGACGCCTCAAACGTGACCCCTCAGTCCCCTGTCATGAGTGTTTTAGTAGTGGGAGTCATTTCTGGTGAGGAAACGTAGGATTTCGGGTGAGAAACGATCTATTCTGTTAGAAAAACAAAGACTTGGAAGGAATTTTATCATCAATTTTGATGGCTGGACTCGATGAAAAGACTTCAGGGTTCTTTTCCAGCCTTAATGATTCGATATAATTTTGCAGGGGGGAGTAACTGGAGCCTCTGGGGGCCTGACCGGTTTCTAACTGGAGTTTTTATGCTCCTCTTGCAGCGCTCCACAAGTTTTTTTTGGGTGTAAACTGGCGTGAGAGGAGAGCCCGTGGTGGGCACGGTGACCTCACCGTGGTGGGCACCTCATTCCTCTATTTTGGCTTCTTTGGAAGACTGACTCACGGGAGTCCCAAGCCTAAAATAAGGAAGCAGCAGCCATCTGAAGTCCTAATTCCTCTTTTATTCACAATAAAAAACCCATGAATGGTGCCATCAATCAAGGAAATAAGCAGCGATGGAATGAGTCAACTGGGAGGTGGGAGCAGCTCAAGGATGACAGCCCTGACAAGGATAAAGCAAATAATTAGGTGTGAGCTCGTTGTTGACTCTTTGGGGCAGGTCAGGAGGGTGAAATGCTGCTTAAAGTGGATAAACACCCCTGAAAACAGGGATAGGAGCTGCTCAATCCCCTTTTCCTGCCTTGGGGAACACGGGGTAGAAGATGGAAATCCGTGGAAACTGGTTTTCTCTTATTTCTTTAAAATCACAGCTCATGGAATGGGTTGGGTTGGAAGGGACTTAAAGATCATCCAGTTGCAACAACAGGGACACCTCCCACTAGCCCAGGTTGCTCCAACCTTTCCTTGGACACTCCCAGGGATCCAGGGGCAGCCACAGCTTCTCTGGGCAACCAAAGGATAAAATGCAAAGTCTGGAAGCTCCTGACCCAAATTTCTGCTTTATTCTCCACCACTGCCAAGGTTTATCTCGTCCCCTAAAAGTGTCTTGCCCCATCCTTCCAGAAAAACTCCCTTAATCCCTTTAGGATCTTGCAGCAACCACAACCAAATTTTGCCCAAGGCCTTTCATTTTATGTAAAAAATATGGGGAAAGCCTTCAAAAATACCCCAGCAAAGACCATCCCAAGACCTTTAATTCTGTCAAAAATATGGGGAAAGTCTCCTGTGTTCCTGCAAACTGTAAAACCACGCTCAGGAACCGAGGCAAAGACGACAAGAAAGTGCCAAAATCCAGATAAGTATTCTCAGCACGGAGCAAATGATTAATGATTTTTTTTTCAAGTCCCTTTGCCATTTTCCCTCTATTTAAAAAAAAAAAAAAAATCAGTATTGGGGTTGTTATTAAAAATTATTAATTGTGCTGCTTATCCTGTATTTTTGCGATGTAAGCCTGAAAATAAGAGTTTAAACATTAATTTTGTTTCTTACTAGGCACACGGAGCCGGGAGATACTCGAAGCAAAATGATCGTGGCAAAATCGTGGAATTAAGGAATGGGTTGGGTTGGAAGGGACTTAAAGATCATCCAGTTGCAACAACAGGGACACCTCCCATTATCCCAGGTTGCTCCAACCCTCCCTTGGACACTCCCAGGGATCCAGGGGCAGCCACAGCTTCTCTGGGAAATCCATTCCAGTTCCTCCCCACCCTCCCAGCCAGGAATTCCTTCCCGATATCCCACCTATCCCTGCCCTCTGGCACTGGGAAGCCATTCCCTGTGTCCTGTCCCTTCAGCCCCTTGTCCCAGTACCCCAACAACCCCATACCAGTGCCCCCAGTCCCTCTCCCCACACACTCCAGTGCTCCCAGTCCCTCTCCCCACACACACCAGTGCCCCCAGTCCCTCTCCCTACACACTCCAGTGCTCCCAGTCCCTCTCCCCACACTCCAGTGTCCCCAGTCCCTCTCCTCCTCATACCAGTGTCTCCAGTCCCTCTCCCCACACACTCCAGTGCCCCCAGTCCCTCTCCCCACACACTCCAGTGCTCCCAGTCCCTCTCCCCACACACTCCAGTGCCCCCAGTCCCTCTCCCCACACACTCCAGTGCTCCCAGTCCCTCTCCCCACACACTCCAGTGCCCCCAGTCCCTCTCCCCACACACTCCAGTGCCCCCAGTCCCTCTCCCCACACACTCCAGTGCCCCCAGTCCCTCTCCCCACACACTCCAGTGCCCCCAGTCCCTCTCCCCACGCACACCAGTGCCCCCAGTCCCTCTTGGTAAGGGAAAACGTTAAGCTGCGGTTGGTGGGGAGGATGTTGAGCTGCCTTGTAGCCAGCACAGTTCAATAAGTGCAGTTTTAAGGTTCGTGTGCCGTTGCCGACAGAGCGGCCATGTTGCCAAGACAGCCGCCATCTTGCCGCGGAGCAGCCAATGGGAAGCCGCCCAGAGGCAGCCAATGGGAACGCTGCGTGGTGGCGCGAAGGGGCAGCCAATGGGAGGATGCGCAAAGCAGCAACACGTAGCCAATAGAAGACAGCCAATGGGACGCCGAGCGGACGGGCGGCCAATGAGGAGCCGCCGCCAGGGGGAGGGGCTGAGGGACCGCGCATGCTCAGAGAGAGGAAGACGTTGAGCCTTCATGCCCCGCGACCGCCCGAGACGAACAGCAGAGAGCAGTGCGCAGGCGCCAGGGGGCGTGTCCCTAGATTTACATAGAACACCGCCCACTCTCGGGAGTCATGAATATTTATGAGCCAATGCGTAAAATGGAAGCCATGACGGAGCAGCGGCGCATGCGCGTTGGGTGCAGATACGCTGCGCGCGTCCGGCGCCTAAATAACCAAATACCAGCTTAATAGCACCTGTGGGTATTGAGTTTTACTACCGGCGCCTTTCCCCGGCATCACTGTCCCCACACCAGTGCCCCCAGTACCCCGCTTACCCTCTTCCCCCACACACCAGTAACCCCGTTATGCTCTCCCCATACACTCCAGTGCCGCCATTACCCCTCCCCACACACACCAGTGCTTCCACTACACCCTCCCCACAGACACCAGTGCTTCCATTACCCCTCCCCACACACACCAGTGCTTCCACTACTCCTTCCCAGCACACACCAGTGCCCCTATTACCCCTCCGCACACACAGCAGTGCCCCTATCCCCATACCCGTGCTCCCATTATCCACTCCTTGCACGCACCAGTACACCCCCCCCACACACACCAGTGCACCCAGTATCCCCTTCCTGCACACACCAGTTCCCCTGTCCCCACACCAATACCCCATTACCTGCTCCTTGCACACACCAGACCTCCCAGTCCCTCTCCCCCCAATACCAGTGACCCCAGTCCCTCTCCTCATACAAACCAGCGCCCCCCCCCACCAGTGCTCCCAGTCCCTCTCCCCACACACTCCAGTGCCCCCATTACCCCCCCGACACACCAGTGCTCCCAGTTCCTCTCCCACCATACCAGTCCCTCTCCCCACACACTCCAGCACCCCCAGTACCCCCATTACGTGATCCCCACACACACCAGTGCTCCCAGTCCCTCTCCCCACACACACCAGTGCTCCCAGTCCCTCTCCCCACACACTCCAGGGCCCCCAGTCCCTCTCCCCACACACACCAGTGCTCCCAGTCCCTCTCCCCACACACTCCAGTGCTCCCAGTCCCTCTCCCCACACACTCCAGTGCCACCATTACCTCTCCCCACACACTCCAGTGCCCCCAGTCCCTCTCCCCACACACACCAGTGCCGCCATTACCTCTCCCCACACACTCCAGTGCCCCCAGTCCCTCTCCCCACACACACCAGTGCTCCCAGTCCCTCTCCCCACACACTCCAGTGCCCCAGTCCCTCTCCCCACACACTCCAGTGCCCCCATTCCCCCCACCACACCAGACCTCCCGTTCCCCCTCCCCACACACGCTGCAGTGCCCCCATCCCCTGTTCCCCCCGGGCTCCCCGGGCACTACAACTCCCGCTGTGCTCCGCGGCCGGGGCCGTGCGGGGCAGGAGGAGCCGTGAGGGAGCGGGCGGAGCCCCGCGGGCCGTCAGGGGCCGTCAGGGGCCGTGAGGGCGGAGCGGGACGAGGCCGGAGCCGGCGGCTCCCGGCGGGCCCGGCCATGGAGAGCCCCGTCAGCAGCGGCTCCCTGAGGGGAGAGATCAGTGCGTGGGGCCCGGGGGGTGGCGTGGGATGGGAGGGGAGCCGGGAAGGGAGCCGGGGATTGAGCTGGGAAGGGAGCTGGGAAGGGACGGGGGCTGCGGGCAGCGGCGTGGTTTGGGGCAGGGCAGGGTGCACTGAGGGGTGACAGGGTGGCTTTGGAGGTGACAGGGTGGTTCTGGGGGTTGCGGGACGGTTTGGGGGGTTGCAGGACGGTTTTGGGGGTTGCAGGAAGGTTTTGGAGGTGACAGGGTGGTGTTGGGGGTTGCAGGACGGTTTTGAGGGTGACAGGGTGGTGTTGGGGGTTGCAGGACGGTTTTGGGATGGGCAGGATGGTGTTTGGGGTTGCAGGATGGTTTTGGGGGTGACAGGACGGTTGTGGGGGTGACAGGGTGATTTTAGAGGTGACAGGGTGGGTTTGGGGGTTGCAGAGTGGCTTTGGGGAGGTCAGGATGGATTGGCAATGACAGAGTGGGATTGGGGGTGACAGGGTGGTTTTGAGGGAGTGACAGGATGGTTTGGGGGATTGCAGGACGGTTTGGGGGGTTGCAGAGTGGTTTTTGGGGTTTCAAGACGGTTTTGGGGGTTGCAGAATGGTTTTGGGGTGACAGTGGTTTTGGGGGTTGCAGGACAGCTTTGGGGGTGACACGGTGGTTTTGGGAATTGCAGGATAGTTTGGAGGGCTGCAGGACAGTTTTGGGGGTGACACGGTGGTTTTGGGAATTGCAGGATGGTTTTGGGGGTGACAAGGTGGTTTTGGGAATTGCAGGACAGTTTTGGGGGTGACACGGTGGTTTTGGGAATTGCAGGATAGTTTGGAGGGCTGGAGGACAGTTTTGGGGGTGACAGGGTGGTTTTGGGGGTTGCAGGATGGTTTTGGGGTGACAGGGTGGTTTTGGGAGTTGCAGGATAGTTTGGAGGGCTGCAGGACTGTTTTGGGGATTGCAGGACGGTTTTGGGGATTGCAGGACAGTTTTGGGGGTGACAGGGTGGTTTTGGGGGTGACAGGGTGGTTTTGGAGGTTACAGGATGGTTTTTGGGAGGTCAGGATGGATTGGGGATGACAGGGTGGTTTTAGGGGTGACAGGGTAGTTTTTGGGGGTTGCAGGACATTTTTGGGGGTGACAGGGTGGTTTTGGGGGGTTTCAGGATTGTTTTGGGGGTGACAGGGTGGTTTTGAAATTCTGTCCGCAGATTTAGGAATTCTGGCTGGAGATTTAGGAATTCTGGCTGGAGATTTAGGAATTCTGGCTGGAGATTTAGGAATTCTGGCCCCAGATTTAGGAATTCTGGCCGCAGATTTAGGAATTCTGCCGCAGATTTAGGAATTCTGGCCTCAGATTTAGGAATTCAGGCCCAGATTTAGGAATTCTGGCCCCAGATTTAGGAATTCTGGCCCCATGTGTAGGAATTCTGGGTGCAGATTTAGGAATTCTGGCAGCAGGTTTAGGAATTCAGGCCACAGATTTAGGAATTCTGGCTGCAGATTTAGGAATTCTGGCCTCAGATTCAAGAATTCTGGCTGCAGATTTAGGAATTCAGGCCCCAGATTTAGGAATTCTGGCTTGAGATTTAGAAATTCTGGCCCCAGATTTAGGAATTCTGATTGCGGATTTAGGAATTCTGGCCCCAGGAATTCTGGCCCCAACACCTCCCACTATCCCAAGTTGCTCCAACCCGGCCTTGGACACTTCCAGGGATCCAGGGGCAGCCACAGCTTCTCTGGGAAATCCATTCCAGCCCCTCCCCACCCTCCCAGCCAGCAATTCCTTCCCAATATCCCACCTATCCCTGCCCTCTGGCACTGGGAAGCCATTCCCTGTGTCCTGTCCCTCCATCCCTTGTCCCCAGTCCCTCTCCAGCTCTCCTGGAGCCCCTTTAGGCCCTGCCAGGGACTCCAAGGTCTCCAGTCTCGTTTGAACTTCTTGTTTCTCCTGACATAAACCACAGGGAGCTCCAGGGAAGGAAAAACATCCTGCCCAGGGATATTGGGCAAAGGGAACGAGGATCTAACGAGCCAGTAACAAAAACCTGCACAGACTCTGTGCTGTCCAAATTTTGGGATTCATGATTCCCCTGATTTTTATGGAGGGGATGTGTTTTTTCCTGCTGAGTTGCTCCTCAGTCCCAGCTCTCTCTTCCAACTGCCGGCCCGTGTCCTTTTCCTTTTCCTTTTCCTTTTCCTTTTCCTTTTCCTTTTCCTTTTCCTTTTCCTTTTCCTTTTCCTTTTCCTTTTCCTTTTCCTTTTCCTTTTCCTTTTCCTTTTCCTTTTCCTTTTCCTTTTCCTTTTCCTTTTCCTTTTCCTTTTCCTTTTCCTTTTCCTTTCCCTTTCCCTTTCCCTTTCCCTTTCCCCTTTCCTTTCCCTTTCCCCTTCTCCCCCCCCCTCTCCCCCCCCCCTCCTCCCCTTTCCCTTTCCCTTTCCCTTTCCCTTTCCCCTTCCCTTCTCCTTCTCCTTCTCCTTCTCCTTCTCCTTCTCCTTCTCCTTCTCCTTCTCCTTCTCCTTCTCCTTCTCCTTCTCCTTCTCCTTCTCCTTCTCCTTCTCCTTCTCCTTCTCTTCTCCTTCTCCTTCTCCTCTCCTTCTCCTTCTCCTTCTCCTTCTCCTTCTCCTTCTCCTTCTCCTTTTCCTTCTCCTTCTCCTTCTCCTTCTCCTTCTCCTTCTCCTTCTCCTTCTCCTTCTCCTTCTCCTTCTCCTTCCCTGCCAGGACCTCCCCAACCTGTGCCAGGCCCTCCCCAACCTGTACCAGGACCTCCCCAACCCGTACCAGGACCTCCCCAACCCCTGCCAGGACCTCCCCAACCCGTGCCAGAACCTCCCCAGCCCCTGCCAGGACCTCCCCAGCCCCTGCCAGAACCTCCCCAACCTGTGCCAGGACCTCCCCAACCCGTGCCAGGACCTTCCCAACCCCCTGCCAGGACCTCCCCAACCTGTGCCAGGACCTCCCCAGCCCCTGCCAGGACCTCCCCAACCTGTACCAGGACCTTCCAACCCCTGCCAGGACCTCCCCAACCCGTGCCAGGGACCTTCCCAACCCCTGCCAGGACCTCCCCAACCCCTGCCGGGACCTCCCCAACCTGTACCAGGACCATCCCAACCCCTACCAGGACCGTCCCCCAACCCCTGCAGGACCTCCCCAACCCCTGCCAGGACCTCCCCAATCTGTGCCAGGACCTCCCCAACCTGTGCCAGGACCTCCCCAACCTGTGCCGGGACCTCCCCAACCTGTGCCAGGACCTCCCCAGCCCCTGCCAGGACCTCCCCAACCTGTACCAGGACCATCCTAACCCCTACCAGGACCTCCCCAACCCGTGCCAGAACCTCCCCAACCCCTGCCAGAACCTCCCCAACCCCTGCCAGAACCTCCCCCAACCCCTGCCAGGACCTCCCCAACCTGTGCCAGGACCTCCCTAACCCCTGCCAGGACCTCCCCAACCCCTGCCAGGACCTCCCCAACCCCTGCCAGGACCTCCCCAACCTGTGCCAGGACCTCCCCAGCCCCTGCCAGGACCTCCCCAACCCGTACCAGCACCTCCCCAACCCCTGCCAGGACCTCCCCAACCCATACCAGGACCTCCCCAACCCCTGCCAGGACCTCCCCAGCCCCTGCCAGGACCTCCCCAGCCCCTGCCAGGACCTCCCCAACCTGTACCAGGACCTCCCAACCCATTTTCAGGACCTCCCCAACCTGTACCAGAACCTCCCAACCCCTGCCAGGACCTCCCCAACCCTCCCACCCAGCAGTTCCTTCCCGCTCTGTGGGGCACCCACATTTCCTCTCCGCCTCCGGGTTCCTTCCTTCCCTCACCCACGCCTCCCTTCCCTCTCCAGGCTTCTGGGCCGACCGCACCCCGGTGCACGAGGCGGCGCGGCGCGGGGAGATCCTGCAGCTGCAGCAGCTCATCGAGAGCGGGGCCTGCGTCAACGCCGTCACCTACGACTCCATCACGCCCCTGCACGAGGCCAGCCTGCGGGGACAGACCCAGTGTGTCAAACTGCTGCTGGATGCGGGGGCACAGGTCAGGGAGCTTCTCCTCGGGGCCTTTTCTGTTCCCCAGGAAAAGGGCAGGGGGGTGACCCAGGTCCTTGTCAATAATTCCCTTGGGGTGGATTGGAGTGAAAGGACGCTGCGTCCGGTTGGCGGCCGGTCACTGGTGGTGTCCCCAGGGATCAGTGCTGGGCCCAGTCCTGTTTAATGTCTTTATGATGATTTAGATGAGAGGATGGAGGGAACCATCAGCACATTGCAGGTGACCCCAAGCCTGGGGGAGTGTTGATGTGCTGGAAGGCAGGAGGGCTCTGCAGAGGGCCCTGGCCAGGCTGGATCCAGGGGCTGATTGCAAGGGGCTGAGGTTCCCCAAGGCCAAGGGCCGGGTCCTGCCCTTTGGCCACAAGAAGCCCCTGCAGCTGCAGGCTGGGCCAGAGGGGCTGGAGAGCAGCCAGGCAGGAAGGGAGCTGGGAGTTGGGCTGGGCAGGGAGCTGAAGAGGAGCCCGAGTGTGGCCAGGGGGGCAAGAGGGCCAGTGGCTGCTGGGCTGGCTGAGGAAGAGTGTGGCAGCAGGAGCAGGGCAGGGCTTGTGCCCCTGGGCTGGGCGCTGGGGAGGCCACCCCTGGAGTGCTGTGTCCAGCTCTGGGCCCTGAGCTCAGGAAGGCCCTGGAGGGGCTGGAGCAGGGGCAGAGAAGAGCAGCGAGGCTGGGGAAGGGACTGGAGCCCAAGTGCTGGGAGGAGAGGCTGAGGGAGCTGGGGGGGCTCAGCCTGGAGAGGAGGAGGCTCAGGGGAGACCTCCTCACTCTCTGCAACTCCCTGCCAGGAGGGGGGAGCCGGGGGGGGTCGGGCTCTGCTCCAGGGAACAAGGGACAGGAGGAGAGGGAACGGCCTCAGGCTGTGCCAGGGGAGGGGCAGGTTGGATATTAGGGAAAATTTCCTCATGGAAGGGGTGGTCAGGCATTGGAACAGCCTGGAGTCCCCATCCCTGGAGGGGTTTAAAATCCCTGTGGATGTGGCACTTGGAGACATGGTCAGTGGTGGCCTCGGCACTGCTGGGGATTGTTTGACCCGACAATCTCAGATCATCCAACCCAAATGATTCCCTGATTCCAGAAGAAGTTGTGGGTCCTGCAGGACAATTCAGGTTGGATATCAGGGAAGATTTCCTCACGGAAAGGGTGGTGAGGCCTTGGAAGGGGCTGCCCAGGCCGTGGTGGAATCCCCATCCCTGGAAGTGTTCAGACAAGGTGTGGACGTGGCACTTGGGGACAGGGGCTGGTCTTTGCAGGGCCGGGTTAACTCTTGGTCTCAAGGACCTCAGAGGCCTTTCCCAACCTTAATGATTCCATGATCCTCACATCTGGGGGGAATTTGGTGCTCTTGGTGAGTGGTCCAGGAGTTAGAAGTTGTTAGAAGTTGTTAGAAGTTGTTAGAAGTTGTTAGAAGTTGTTAGAAGTTGTTAGAAGTTGTTAGAAGTTGTTAGAAGTTGTTAGAAGTTGGTTAGAAGTTAGAAGTTGTTAGAAGCTGCTCCTTTGTGTTCCACGGGCACCAGGTGTGGATGTGGCGCCTGAGGACACGATCCAGTGGCAGTGCTGCTTCGGTTGGTGCCCTTGAACGCTCTCCCAAGCCGGCTAATCCCAGGATTCCGCGGTTTCCCTGCAGGTGGACGCCAGGAACATCGACGGCAGCACCCCCCTGTGCGACGCCTGTGCCTCGGGGAGCATCGAGTGTGTCAAGGTGCTGCTGTCCCACGGTGCCAAGGTGAACCCCCCCCCTCTACACGGCCTCCCCTCTCCATGAAGCCTGCATGAATGGTAAATCCAGTGGGATTTGTCTCTCCGTGTTTATTTGGGGCTTGGAGGAGCAAAAAAAAAAGCAGCACCAAGGACCTTCAGTTGTTGTTCAGACCCCTCCTGCTGGGGGTTGTTGGGTGGGGAACAAGTGCCAGGGATTGTTGGGAATGCTGCTGCTCCCTGTGCTGCTCCTTTGTCCTTCTCCCAGCCTTTTCCAGCTGGGGGGGGTGTGTCTAGGGAATAAGGGAAAACAGCAGGGGCCAAAATGATGTTTGGGACAAACCCAACTCCTCTGTGCTTCCCTCGGCCTCTGCTTGATCCTTTTTGGGATATTTCGATCAGAGGAGGATTTAACCATAGGATCATGGAATCCCAGGATGGTTTGGGCTGGAAAGGACCTTAAAGCCCATCCAGTGCCACCCCTGCCATGGGCAGGGACACCTCCCACTATCCCAGGTTGCTCCAACCTGGCCTTGGACACTCCCAGGGATACAGAGGCAGCCACAGCTTCTCTGGGAGATCCATTCCAGCCCCTCCCCACCCTCACAGGCAAGAATTTACTGATTACCTTTACTAATTTAATTATAATTCATCCTTCAATCTTCCACCTGCACAGACAGAGCAGCAGGAAAACCTGGATGTGGGAGCAGCAATGTCCACGTTGGATAATTGTTGCCAAATCTCTTCCTCGTTCACCATTTTGTGCCTCACTTTGCCCTCAGTAAAATGTAATTCTTCCTGTTTCATGTTTTTGTGATCTACTGTGATCTGGACACAGTTTTCCTTCAATTCTGGAGCATTTTGGACAATCAGTTGGTTGTTAAATCCACACCTGGCAGCTCCTGTGGAGCTTTTCCTCGTTAAGCCTTTTCCCGAGGCTCGGTGATAATTCCCTGCTTTTTGTTAAGCTGAATTATCACCACTGGAAAAAACAAAGCTGGAATGGCCTTGAGGGTGATCAAACCCACCCAGGGCAGGATCAGCAGCACAGCAGCTCCAGAAACAACAGGGGATTTGGTGCAAATCCTTGGATTTGGGGTCGTTTGACCTGATTCCCTGTTGGCTCCGGCCCGGCCGCTCCATTCCTTGTGTCCTGCTCGTGTTGTGTTGGCTCACGAGCCTTCCCAGGTCACAGCCACGGCCCCAAACACCACACGGGCTCATCCCAAAATCCCATCTCCCACGGGACACTCCTGGAAAAGCTGCAGCCAGGGCTTGGCCAGGGGCACTCTGGGCTGGGGGAGGAACTGGCTGAGGGCCCAGAGAGTGGTGGGGATGGAGCTGCTTCCAGCTGGGATCCGTCCCCAGGGGTGTCCCCAGGGATCAGTGCTGGGCCCAGTCCTGTTTAATGTCTTTATTGATGATTTAGGTGAGGGGATGGAGGGAACCATCAGCACATCGCAGGTGACCCCAAGCTGGGGGAGTGTTGATGTGCTGGAAGGCAGGAGGGCTCTGCAGAGGGCCCTGGCCAGGCTGGATCCAGGGGCTGATTGCAAGGGGCTGAGGTTCCCCAAGGCCAAGGGCCGGGTCCTGCCCTTTGGCCACAAGAAGCCCCTGCAGCTGCAGGCTGGGCCAGAGGGGCTGGAGAGCAGCCAGGCAGGAAGGGAGCTGGGAGTTGGGCTGGGCAGGGAGCTGAAGAGGAGCCCGAGTGTGGCCAGGGGGGCAAGAGGGCCAAGGGCTGCTGGGCTGGCTGAGGAAGAGTGTGGCAGCAGGAGCAGGGCAGGGCTTGTGCCCCTGGGCTGGGCGCTGGGGAGGCCACCCCTGGAGTGCTGTGTCCAGCTCTGGGCCCTGAGCTCAGGAAGGCCCTGGAGGGGCTGGAGCAGGGGCAGAGAAGAGCAGCGAGGCTGGGGAAGGGACTGGAGCCCAAGTGCTGGGAGGAGAGGCTGAGGGAGCTGGGGGGGCTCAGCCTGGAGAGGAGGAGGCTCAGGGGAGACCTCCTCACTCTCTGCAACTCCCTGCCAGGAGGGGGGAGCCGGGGGGGTTGGGCTCTTTTCCCAGGCAACCATCAGCAAGACAAGAGGGCTCGGTCTTCAGCTGTGCCAGGGGAGGTTTAGGTTGGATATCAGGAAGGAGTGTTTTCCATGGAGAGTGCTCAGCCATTGGAATGGGCTGCCCAGGGAAGTGGGGGATTCTCCGTCCCTGGAGGTGTTTAAGGACAGACTGGATGTGACATCAGTGCCATGGGCTGGGAACCACGGCGGGGTTGGATCAAGGGTTGGGCTGGATGATCTCAGAGGGCTTTTCCAACCCAGCTGATTCTGGGATTCTATGATTCTGGGATTCTGGGATCTGAGCTGGATTCTTGGCTTTTGACTGGGCTCTTCCCTTCCCAAAGGCAGCCCCGAGTGTGTCCAGCTCCTCATCGACGTCGGCGCCAACCTGGAGGCTCACGACTGTCACTTTGGGACTCCCCTGCACGTGGCCTGTGCCAGGGAACACCTGGACTGTGCCAAGCTGCTGCTCAAGGCAGGTATGGCACCCACAGGGGTCCCTGTGGGTGGGCAGGACGCAGTGGTGTCCGTGGGAAGCGGCTCCTCGGCGGAATTCCTTCCCCAACCTTCCCATCTCAAACCTTCCCATCTCAAACCTTCCCATCTCAATCCTTCCCTTCTCAAACCTTCCCATCTCAATCCTTCCCTTCTCAAACCTTCCCTTCTCAAGCCTTCCCTTCCCAAACCTTCCCAAACCTTCCCTTCCCAAACCTTCCCCGTTTGTGCCGGTTTTTTGGGGGTTTTTTTGGGGGATCTTTCCCAGCTTTTTGTGCGTTTTTTTAACGCCGTTTTTTCACCCCGCTCCGACCGCTCCCGGTGTTTGGGTCGAGGGAGGGATTCCCACATGGGTTTGGGATGGTTTTCTCTCCTCAGGGGCCAACGTGAACGCGGCCAAGCTGCACGAGACGGCCCTTCACCACGCGGCCAAGGTGAAGAACGTGGACCTGGTGGAGATGCTGGTGGAGTTCGGGGGCAACATCTACGCCAGGGACAACCGGGGCAAGAAACCCTCGGATTACACCTGGAGCAGCAGCCCCACAGCCAAGTGCTTCGAGTACTACGAGAGTAAGTGAGGGGAAAAGCCCGGGAATTGGCTCTCCTGGTTCTCAGCCCGGTTTGATCCCGGGCGTCTCGGAGTCGTGGAATGGGTTGGGTTGGAAGGGACCTTAAAGATGATCCAGTTCCATCCCCAACACCTTCCACCAGCCCAGGTTGCTCCAACCTGGATTAGGTGAACTCTGGAACATTCTTCCCCTGGAGGCAGAGAGTTCTTGGGGGCAAATCTAGACTCTGCTCAACACCCCTGCATTGGATGGTCCTAAAAGTCACAGAAACACACATTTTGGGTTGGAAGGGACCTTAAAGACCATCCAGTTCCAACCCCAGCACCTTCCACCAGCCCAGGTTGCTCCAGCCTGGATGGGGGAAATCCAGAACTTCTTCCCTTGGAGGCAGAGAGTTCTCAGGGGCAAATCTGAGCATTTGCAGACCCCACTCAACACCCCTGCATTGGATGGTCCTAAAAGTCACATATTTTAGGTTGGAAGACCTATAAGACCATCCAATTCCAACCCCAACACCTTCCGCTATCCCAGATTGCTCCAACCTGGATGGGGGAACTCTGGAACTTCTTCCCATGAAGGCAGAGAGTTCTCAGGGGCAAATCTGAGCATTTGCAAGACCCCGCTCAACACCCCTGCATTGGATGGTCCTAAAAGTCACAGAAACACACATTTTGGGGTTGGAAGGGACCTTAAAGACCATCCAGTTCCAACCCTGTGGGCAGGGACACCTTCCACCATCCCAGGTTGCTCCAGCCTGGATGGGGAAACTCTGGAACTTCCTCCCCTGAAGGCAGAGAGTTCTTGGGGGCAAATCTGAGCATTTGCAGACCCTGCTCAACACCCCTGCATTGGATGGTCCTAAAAATCACATATTTTGGGTTGGAAGGGACCTTAAAGATCATCCAGTTCCAACCCCAACACCTTCCACCATCCCGGGTTGCTCCAGCCTGGATGATCCTAAAAGTCACAGAAACACACATTTTAGGTTGGAAGGGACCTTAAAGACCATCCAGTTCCAACCCCAACACCTTCCACCATCCCAGGTTGCTCCAACCTGGATGGGGAAACTCTGAAACTTCTTCCCTTGGAGACAGAGAGTTCTCGGGGGCAAATCTAGACCCTGTTCAACACCCCTGCATTGGATGGTCCTAAAAGTCACAGAAACACACATTTTGGGTTGGAAGGGACCTTAAAGGTCATCCAGTTCCAACCCCAACACCTTCCACCAGCCCAGGTTGCTCCAGCCTGGATGGGGGAACTCCAGAGCTTCTTCCCCTGAAGGCAGAGAGTTCTTGGGGGCAAATCTAGACCCTGTTCAACACCCCTGCATTGGATGGTCCTAAAAGTCACATATTTTGGGGCTGGAAGGGACCTTAAAGGTTATCCAGTTCCAACCTCAACACCTTCCACCATCACGGGTTGCTCCAGCCTGGATGATCCTAAAAGTCACAGAAACACACATTTTAGGTTGGAAGGGACCTTAAAGATCATCCAGTTCCAACCCCAGCACCTTCCACCATCCCAGGTTGCTCCAACCTGGATGGGGGAACTCCAGAACTTCTTCCCATGAAGGCAGAGAGTTCTTGGGAGCAAATCTGAGCATTTGCAGACCCTGCTCAACACCCCTGCATTGGATGGTCCTGAAAGTCACAGAAATACACATTTTGGGTTGGAAGGGACCTTAAAGGTCATCCAGTTCCAACCCCGACACCTTCCACCATCCCAGGTTGCTCCAACCTGGATGGGGGAACTCCAGGGCTTCTTCCCTTGGAGGAGGAGAGTTCTCGGGGGCAAATCTGAGCATTTGCAGCCCCTGCTCAACACCCCTGCCTTGGATGGTCCTAAAAGTCACATATTTTGGGTTGGAAGAGACCTTAAAGATCATCGAGTTCCAACCCCAACACCTTCCACCATCCCAGGTTGCTCCAACCTGGATGGGGGAACTCTGGAACTTCTTCCCCTGAAGGCAGAGAGTTCTTGGGAGCAAATCTGAGCATTTGCAAGACCCCGCTCAACACCCCTGCATTGGATGGTCCTAAAAGTCACAGAAACACACATTTTGGGTTGGAAGGGACCTTAAAGGTCATCCAGTTCCAACCCCAACACCTTCCACCATCCCAGGTTGCTCCAACCTGGATGGGGGAACTCCAGAACTTCTTCCCTTGGAGGCAGAGAGTTCTTGGGGCAAATCTGAGCATTTGGGAGCTGCGGGAGGTCGATCCAGCCTCGTGGACAATTCCAGATGTCCCCCGGCCGGGAATCTTTGCCCTGCATCCCCTCAGCACCCCCCTGATCCCGTTTTTCCCCCCGTTTTCTCCCGGCAGAGACCCCGCTGAGCCTGTCCCAGCTGTGCAGGGTGACGGTCCGGAAAGCCGCCGGGCAGAGGGCCCTGGAGAAGATCTCCAAGCTCGACATTCCCCCCCGGCTCATCCAGTACCTCTCCTACAACTGACAGGGAATGACCGGGAAGGAGGAACCCCCCCGGAATTCCCGCGCCACCAAGGGTCTTCTCTTCCTCTTCTACCTCCCCCCTCTCCCCAAGAAACTCAAAGTTTTAATTTAAAGCCAAACTGGTGTAAATAGTATTTCTGAGGCCGCGCTTCCTTCTGCTCCGTGGGCGAATCCCGGGAAAGCTCCCGGGGGGGAATTGGGGGGTTTTTTAGGCTGGTGGAACAGGATTGATGTTCCCTCTTTTTTCCCTGTGCTCCAACCAAGGCTCCCTTTGGAGCCAGGGGGGGAAGAAATGGATACTCCTGGAACGGGATTCGTCCGTCCCCTTTTTAGATTCCCGTGGCCGGGATGATCCGGGACACCTGGAATGGCTCCAGGACACCTGGAATGGCTCCAGGACACCCGGAATGGCTCCAGGACACCCGGAATGGCTCCAGGACACCTGTCCCCGCTGGCTGCACTGGGAGAGGGGAGGGAATGACCTTGGATTTGGGTGGTTCTCCAGAGGATCCACACCCAGGGACAAAGCTCAGGACCCGCCGGAGGCAAATTAAACCCCCAAATTAAGCTCGGGGCTAATTAGAGGCTCTTCCCGGCTTTTCCAGGGGGATCCACAGGCTTTGGCTCCGCACCAGGATTAAGGAAAAGCCGCTGCCGGGTCTGGCTTCGGCTCCTTCTTCCAGTCCCCCCATTCCCAGGCTCAATTCCAAGCCCAGGGATTCTTCCCTGCTCCCAAAATATTCCCTCCGCTCCGTGTGCAATAAGTGGGACACATCCCTGTGGGATCTGCCTGGAATTCTGGGGGATTTTTAGGTCGATTTGGTTTTTTTTTTCCCCCCTCTCCAGAGTTTGGCAGCCCCGGATTCCCGGGCCGGAATTCCCGGAGCTTCGTCCTTAGGGAGCCAAAACCATCCAAAATTTCCAGAGGGGCCGTTCCCTGTCGTCCTGGGTTGGAATTCCACGGGATCCTGGGATGGGATGGAGCTCCCTGAGGAGCCCCCCCTGGCTGGGATGGGAACAAATCCCTCCAAAACGGGATGAACCCCCCTTGTCCAAGGCGGAATCCGGGGCTCCCGACACCATTCCCGCCGGGATCCCATCCCAGAGGTCGCTTCCAAAGGGTCTCCTCCTTGGGAAGGAGGATCCAGGCTGGGAGAGCCGGGATGAAGCACTTTATGGCCAGCAGAAAACCACTTCATTTTTAATTTTTAGTTAAATTTCCCCCCCCCAACATCCCTTTTTTTTTTTTTGTGCCGGATCGGGAAAAATTCCCAAGAAAAATTCCCAACATCCCGCTCTTCCAATCCCAGGTTTTTTTAGTGTTTCAAATCCCAGAAATGTGAAGCTCAGGGAAAACCCTCCAGGTTGTTCGGTGTGGGACTCATGGATGGGAATTTTAGGGAAGAGTTTGGCTTGGAAGGGGCTTCCCGGGGCCGTTCATTCCAACCTTTTTTGTTGGATCTCCCCGGGAAAAGCTTGTCCTGCCCAACTGATGGATAAACATGGATTGGGGTGAAAAACTCTCCTTTTGGGTCAAAAATCTGATTATTGAGTTACTTTTTTGACACTGGTGAAGCAATAAATCCCAAATTTCCGTCGGAAAAGCCAAAAAAATTCCTTGGACAACCGAGAATAAAATTCCAGGATCCTCTTCGTGTCGTCTTTGGGGCTTTTTTTTCACCCTCTCTGTAAAGTCCTAAAGTTCAGTTGTTTGGTTTAAAGCTCTTTTAAACTAGGTTTTAAATTTCTTTGTGTTAAATCTCCTCATTTTAAATTGATTTTAAATCTATTTACATTAAATCTCTTTATTTTAAATCTTTTTATTTTAAATCTCTTTATTTTGAATTGATTTTAAGTCTCTTTATTTTAAATTGATTTTAAATCTTTTCATTTTAAATTGATTTTAAATCTTTTCATTTTAAATTGATTTTAAATCTCTTCATGTCAAATTTCTTTCTTTTAAATCTCTTCATTTTAAATTCCTTCATTTTAAATATCTTCATTTTAAATCTTTTCATTTTAAATTGATTTTAAATCTCTTCATGTCAAATTTCTTTCTTTTAAATCTCTTCATTTTAAATTCCTTCATTTTAAATATCTTCATTTTAAATCTTTTCATTTTAAATTGATTTTAAAACTCTTGATGTTAAATTTCTTTCTTTTAAATCTCTTCATTTTAAATCTCTTTATTTTAAATTGATTTTAAATCTTTTCATTTTAAATTGATTTAAAATCTATTTATGTCAAATTTCTTTCTTTTAAATCTCTTAAATCTTTTCATTTTAAGTCTCTTCTTTTTAAATTGATTTTAAATATATGTTAAATTTCTGTCTTTTAAATATCTTGATTTTAAATCTCTTCATTTTAAATCTCTTTATTTTAAATTGATTTTAAATCTTTTCATTTTAAATTGATTTTAAAACTCTTCATTTTAAATCTCTTCATTTTAAATAGATTTTAAATCTCTTTACATTAAATTTCTTTCTTTTAAATATCTTTATTTTAAATTCCTTTATTTTAAATGCCTTTATTTGAAACCTATTTTAAATTTCTTTATTTTAAAATACTTTATTTTAAATTCCTTTGCTCTAAATCTCTTTATTTTAAATTGATTTTAAATATCTTTATTTTAAATTGATTTTAAATCTCTTTACATTAAATTTCTTTATTTTAAAATGCTTTATTTTAAATTCCTTTGTCTTAAAGCTCTTTATTTTAAATTGATTTTAAATATCTTCATTTTAAATTGATTTTAAATCTCTTTATGTTAAATTTCTGTCTTTTAAATATCTTTATTTTAAATTCCTTTTTTTTAAATCTCTTTATTTTAGATTTCTTTATTTTAAATTTCTTTGCTTTAAATCTCCTTATTTTAAATTCCTCTGTTTTAAATCTCTTTACTTTAAATTCCTTTGTTTTAAATTCCTTTATTTTAAATTTCTTTGCTTTAAATCTCCTTCTTTTAAATCTCTTTATTTTAAATTCCTGTGTTTTAAATTTCTTTATTTTAAATTTCTTTACTTTAAATCTCTTTAAATTCCTTTGTTTTAAATTCCTTCATTTTAAATTTCTCTGCTTTAAATCTCCTTATTTTAAATCTCTTTATTTTAAATCCCTTTGTTTTAAATCTCTTTATTTAAAATTTCTTCACTTTAAATTCCTTTGTTTTAAATTCCTTCATTTTAAATTTCTTTGCTTTAAATCTCCTCCTTTTAAATTTCCTCTTTTCCCTGAGGAATGCCTCTGGATCCCTTGGGATTGGGAAAAGGCCCCTGGAGGGTTTTTTGGGAGGTTTGTGGGGGTTTTTTCGGGAATTGGCACCAAAAGCTCCCAAAAATCCTCATTATTTGGATCCAGGATGGGGAAAAGGTGCCTGGGGGGTTTTTTTGGGAGGTTTGTGGGGTTGTTTTTTTTGGGAATTGGCACCAAAAGCTCCCAAATAATCCTCAGGATTTGGATCCAGGAGCCTGGATGGGGAAAAGGCCCCTGGGGTTTTTTTTTGGGGAGGTTTGCGTGGGTTTTTTTTTGGGAATTGGCACCAAAAGCTCCCAAAAATCCTCAGGTTTTGGCTCCGGGAGCCTTGATGGGGAAAAGGCCCCTGTGGGGTTTTTTGGGGAGGTTTGTGGGGTTTTTTTTTCGGGAATCGGCACCAAAAGCTCCCAAAAATCCTCAGGATTTGGATCCGGGAGCCTGGATGGGGAAAAGGCGCCTGGGGGGTTTTTTGGGAGGTTTGTAGGATTCTTTTTTTTGGGAATCGGCACCAAAAACTCCCAAAAATCCTCAGGATTTGGCTCCAGGAGCCTGGATGGGGAAAAGGCCCCTGGAGGGTTTTTTTGGGGAAGTTTATGGGGTTTTTTTTGGGAATCGGCACCAAAAGCTCCCAGAAATCCTCAGGATTGGGATCCAGGAACCTGGATGGGGAAAAGGTGCTTGGAGGGTTTTTTGGGGAGGTTTGTAGGTTTTTTTTGGGAATTGGCACCAAAAACTCCCAGAAATCCTCATTATTTAGATCCAGGAGCCTGGATGGGGAAAAGGCACCTGGGGGTTTTTTTGGGAGGTTTGTGGGGTTGTTTTTTTCGGGAATCGACACCAAAAGCTCCCAAAAATCCTCATTATTTGGATCCAGGATGGGGAAAAGGTGCCTGGGGGGTTTTTTTGGGAGGTTTATGGGTGGTTTTTTCGGGAATTGGCACCAAAAACTCCCAAAAATCCTCAGGATTTGGCTCCAGGAGCCTGGATGGGGAAAAGGCTCCTGGGGTTTTTTTGGGAGGTTTGTGGGGGGGTTTTTTTGGGAATCGGCACCAAAAGCTCCCAAAAATCCTCAGGATTTGGCTCCAGGATTGGGAAAAGGCCCCTGTGGGATTTTTTGGGAGGTTTGTGGGGTTGTTTTTTCGGGAATCGACACCAAAAGCTCCCAAGAATCCTCAGGATTTGGCTCCAGGAGCCTGGATGGGGAAAAGGCGCCTGGGGGGATTTTTTTGGGAGGTTTGTGGGGTTGTTTTTTTTGGGAATTGGCACCAAAAGCTCCTGAAAAACCCCAGGATTGGGCTCCAGGAGCCTGGATGGGGAAAAGGCTCCTGTGGGGTTTTTTTGGGAAGTTTATGGGTTGCTTTGTTTTTGGGAATCGGCACCAAAAACTCCCAAAAATCCTCAGGATTTGGCTCCAGGATTCTGGATGGGGAAAAGGCCCCTGGAGGGTTTTTTGGGGAGGTTTGTGGGGTTTTTTTGGGGAATTGGCACCAAAAGCTCCCAAAAATCCTCAGGGTTTGGATCCAGGATGGGGAAAAGGCCCCTGGGGGTTTTTTTTGGGAGGTTTGTGGGTTTTTTTTTTTTTGGAATCAGCACCAAAAGCTCCCAAAAATCCTCAGGATTTGGATGCAGGAGCCTGGATGGGGAAAAGGCACCTGGGGGGTTTTTTTGGGAGGTTTGTGGGGGGTTTTTTTGGGAATCGGCACCAAAAGCTCCTGAAAAACCCCAGGATTTGGCTCCAGGAGCCTGGATGGGGAAAAGGCATCTGGGGTTTTTTTTGGGAGGTTTCTGGTTTTTTTTTTTTGGGAATTGGCACCAAAAGCTCCCAGGAATCCTCGGGATTGGGATCCAGGAGCCTGGATGGGGAAAAGGTGCTTGGGGGTTTTTTTGGGAGGTTTGTGGGGTTGTATTTTTGGGAATTGGCACCAAAAGCTCCTGAAAAACCCCAGGATTTGGCTCCAGGATTCTGGATGGGGAAAAGGCGCCTGGGGGGTTTTTTGGGAGGTTTGTGGGGTTGGTTTTTTTGGGAATTGGCACCAAAAGCTCCCAAAAATCCTCAGGATTTGGCTCCAGGAGCCTGGATGGGGAAAAGGCTCCTGGGGTTTTTTTGGGAGGTTTATGGGGGATTTTTTTTCGGGAATTGGCACCAAAAGCTCCCAAAAATCCTCAGGGTTTGGATCCAGGATGGGGAAAAGGTGCCTGGGGGTTTTTTTGGGAGGTTTATGGGGTTGTTTTTTTTTGGGAATTGGCACCAAAAGCTCCCAAAAATCCTCAGGATTGGGATCCAGGATGGGGAAAAGACGCCTGGAGGGTTTTTTGGAAAGTTTATGGGTTGTTTTTTTTTGGGAATTGGCACCAAAAACTCCCAAAAAATCCTCAGGATTGGGATCTGGGAGCCTGGATGGGGAAAAGGCACCTGGGTTTTTTTTTGGGAAGTTTATGTTGGTTTTTTTTTTTGGGAATCGGCACCAAAAGCTCCCAAAAATCCTCAGGATTTGGCTCCAGGAGCCTGGATGGGGAAAAGGCGCCTGGGGGGTTTTTTGGGAGGTTTGCGTGGGGTTTTTTTGGGAATTGGCACCAAAAGCTCCCAAAAATCCTCAGGATTTGGATGCAGGAGCCTGGATTGGGAAAAGGCACCTGGGGGGTTTTTTGGGAGATTTGTGGGGTTGTTTTTTTTTGGGAATTGGCACCAAAAGCTCCCAAAAATCCTCAGGATTGGGATCCAGGAGCCGGGATGGGAAAAAGGCACCTGGAGGGTTTTTTGGGAGGTTTGTGGGGTTTTTTTGGGGAATTGGCACCAAAAGCTCCCAAAAATCCTCAGGATTGGGATCCAGGAGCCGGGATGGGAAAAAGGCACCTGGAGGGTTTTTTGGGAGGTTTGTGGGGTTGTTTTGGGGGGAATTGGCACCAAAAGCTCCTGAAAAACCCCAGGATTTGGCTCCAGGAGCCTGGATGGGGAAAAGGTGCTTGGGGGGTTTTTTGGGAGGTTTGTGGGGTTGTTTTTTTTGGGAATTGGCACCAAAAGCTCCCAGGAATCCTCGGGATTGGGATCCAGGAGCCTGGATGGGGAAAAGGAGATTGGGGGATTTTTTGGGGAGGTTTATGGAAGTTTTTTTTCGGGAATTGTCACCAAAAGCTACCAAAAAATCCTCAGGATTGGGATCCAGGAGCCTGGATGGGGAAAAGGCTCCTATGGGGTTTTTTTTGGAAGTTTATGGGTTGCTTTGTTTTTGGGAATTGGCACCAAAAACTCCCAAAAATCCTCAGGATTTGGCTCCAGGAGCCTGGATGGGGAAAAGGCACCTGGGGGTTTTTTTTGGGAGGTTTGTAGGATTGTTTTTTTTGGGAATTGGCACTGAAAGCTCCCAAAAAATCCTCAGGATTTGGCTCCAGGATGGGGAAAAGGCGCCTGGGGGTTTTTTTTGGGAGGTTTGTGGGGGTTTTTTTTGGGAATTGGCACCAAAAACTCCCAAAAAATCCTCAGGATTTGGCTCCAGGAGCCTGGATGGGGAAAAGGCACCTGGGGGGTTTTTTTGGGAAGTTTATGGGTTGGATTTTTTTGGGGAATTGGCACCAAAAGCTCCCAAAAATCCTCAGGATTTGGCTCCAGGAGCCTGGATGGGGAAAAGGCCCCTGGGGGGTTTTTTTGGGGAGGTTTGTGGGGGTTTTTTTTCGGGAATCGGCACCAAAAGCTCCCAAAAATCCTCAGGATTTGGCTCCAGGAGCCGCTTCCCGCCGCGGCGCCGCTTGGAGGAGCCGCTTCCCTGAGGAAAAGCGGGAAAAGGTCCCTCTGGAGCGGGAATGTCCCACCCGCCGGGAGAGGGACGCAAATCCTGGGAAAGCTTTGGAAAAATCCGCTCCCCGAAGGAGCAGGTGAAGGAAATAATAAAAATAACTTAATAAGGAAAAGAATGAAATGGTAAAAATAATGAAATAATAAAAATAACTTAATAAGAAAAAGAATGAAATGATAGAAATAATGAAATAATAAAAATAGTGCAGTAATAAAAATAATGCAATAATAAAAATAACTTGAGAAGGAAAATAATGAAATAATAAAAATAATAAAAATAGAGCAGTAATAAAAATAATGCAGTAATAAAAATAACAGAATGATAATAATGAAATAATAAAAATAGTGCAATAATAAAAATAACTTAATAAGGAAAATAATGAAGTAACAAAAATAATGCAATAATAAAAATAACTTAAGAAGGAAAATAATTAAATAATAAAAATAACTTAAGAAGGAAAATAATTAAATAATAAAAATAATAAAAATAATGCAGTAATAAAAATAACAGAATGATAATAATGAAATAATAAAAATAGTGCAATAATAAGAATAACTTAATAAGGAAAATAATGAAATTATAAAAACAATGAAATAATAAAAATAGTGCAATAATAAAAATAGTGCAATAATAAAAATAATGCAATAATAAAAATAGTGAAATAATAAAAATAGTGCAGTAATAATGAAATAATATCAATAATAATGAAATAGGAAATAATAAATATGAATAAATATGAAATAATGAAATTATTTTCCCTATTTATCCTTATTTTTCCCTATTTATTCCTATTTTCCCCTATTTTCCCCTATTTATCCCTACTTTTCCCTATTTTTCCCACTTTCTAAAAATAACTTAATAATGAAAATAATGAAATAATAAAAATAATGAAATAATAAAAACAGCTTAATAATGAAAATAATGAAATTATAAAAATAATGCGATAATACAAATAACTTAAGAAGGAAAATAATGAAATAACAAAAATAATGAAATAATAAAAATGGTGCAGTAATAGAAATAACTCAATAACAATAATGAAATAATAAAACCAATGAAATAATAAAAATAATGAAATAATAAAAATAATGCAATAATAAAAATAAAGAAGAATAAAAATAATGCAATAACAATAATGCAATAATACAAATAATGCAATAATAAAAATAACTTAATAAGGAAAATAATGAAATAATAAAAATAATGAAATAATAAAAATGGTGCAGTAATAAAAATAACGCAATAATAATAATGAAATAATAAAAATAGTGCAATAATAAAAATAATGAAATAACAAAAATAATAATGAAAATAATGAAATAATAAAAGTAATAAAAATAATAAAAATAATGCAGTAATAAAAATAAGGCAGTAATAATAATGAAATAATAAAAATAATGCAATAATAAAAATAGTGAAATAATAAAAATAGTGCGGTAATAAAAATAATGAAAGAATAATAATAATAATGAAATAATAAATAATAAATATGAATATGAATAAACATGAAATAATGAAATTATTTTCCCTATTTTTCCCTACTTTTCCCTATTTATCCCTATTTCTCCCTATTTTTCCCACTTTCTAAAAATAACTTAATAATGAAAATAATGAAATAACAAAAATAATGAAATAATAAAAATGGTGCAGTAATAAAAATAACTCAATAACAATAATGATATAATAAACCCAATGAAATAATAAAAATAATGCAATAATAAAAATAGCTTAAGAAGGAAAATAACAAAATAATAAAAAAAATTAAATAGTAAAACCAATGAAATAATGAAAATAAATAAGAATAAAAATAACGCAATAACAATAATGCAATAATAAAAATAATGCAATAATACAAATAATGCAATAATAAAAATAACTTAATAATGAAAATAACTTAATAATGAAAATAATGAAATAATAAAAATGGTGCAGTAATAAAAGTAAGGCAGTAATAATAATGAAATAATAAAAATAATGCAATAATAAAAATAGTGAAATAATAAAAATACTGAAATAATAAAAATAGTGCAGTAATAATAATTAAAGAATAATAATAATAATAAAATTATAAATAATAAGTATGAATGTGAATAAACATGAAATAATTAAATTATTTTCCCTATTTATCCTTATTTTTCCCTATTTATCCCTATTTTCCCTACTTTTCCCTATTTATCCCTATTTCTCCCCATTTTCCCACTTTCTAAAAATAACTTAATAATGAAAATAATGAAATAATAAAAATAATGAAAGAATAAAAATAATGCAGTCATAATAACAATAATAATGAAATAATAAATAATAAATATGAACATGAATAAATATGAAATAATGAAATAATAAATCCAATGAAATAATGAAAATAGTGCAATAATTAAAATAATGACATAATAAAAATAAGGCAATAATAAAAATAAGGCAATAACTAAAGAAATGCTCTTTTATCCCGGGAAAACTCCGGGAAAAGGAGCAAAGGCAGCTCCTGCTTCACCTGTGCTTGGGGTTTTCCCGGGAAAAATGGGGGAACAAGAGGGAAAAACTGGGATAAATAGGGAAAAATAGGCAGAAATAGGGAAAAATAGGGATAACTACGGAAAAATAGGGAAAAATAGGGATAAACAGGGAAAATAGGGAACAATAAGGATAGATAGGGATAAATAGGGAAAAATAGGGATAAATAGGAAAAATAGGGGAAAATAGGGATAAAGAGGGAAAAATAGGGATAAATAAGGAAAAATAGGGAAAAATAGAGATAAATAGGGGAAAATAGGGAAAATAGGGGAAAAGAAGGATAAATAGGAAAAAATAGAGAAAAATAGGGATAAATAGGGAAAATAGGGAAAAATAGGAAGAAACGGAAAAATAAGGATAAATAGGGAAAATAGGGATAAATAGAGATAAATAGAGAAAAATAGGGAAAAATGGGGAGAAATAGGGAAAAATCCAGATAAATAGGGAGAAATAGGGGAGAATAGGGATAAATAGGGAAAAAAGGGAGAAATAGGGAAAAATAGGGATAAATGGGGAAAAATATGGATAAATAGGGAAAAATAGGAGAAAGTGAGGATAAATAGGAATAAATAGGGAAAAATCGGGAATATTCAGGAAAAATGGGGATAAATAGAGAAAAATAGGGGTAAATAGGGAAAAATGGGGATAAATGGGGAAAATAGGGGTAAATAGGGGAAAATAGGGGAAAATGGGGATAAATAGGGAAAAATAGGGGTAAATAGGGAAAATTCGGATAAATAGGGAAAAAAGGGGGGAAATAGGGATAAATAGGGGGAAATAGGGAAAAATAGGGATAAATAAGGAAAAATAGGGATAAATAAAGAAAAATAGGCATAAACAGGGAAAAATGGGGATAAATAGGAAAAATAGGGATAAATACAGGAAAGTAGGGAAAAATAGGGGAAAATAGG
The DNA here is from genome assembly GCF_036250125.1 of Pseudopipra pipra. Classification (NCBI taxonomy): domain Eukaryota; kingdom Metazoa; phylum Chordata; class Aves; order Passeriformes; family Pipridae; genus Pseudopipra; species Pseudopipra pipra. The sequence continues at coordinate 74,418,711 of NC_087553.1, read as the reverse complement.
GATAAATAGGGGAAAATTGGGATAAATAGGGAAAAACAGGGATAAAGAGGGAAAATAGGGATAAATAGAGATAAATAGGGGAAAATAGGGATAAATAGGGAAAAATAGAGATAAATGGGGAAATAGAGGTAAATAGGGGGAAATGGGGAAAAATAGGGAGAAATAGGGAAGAATAAGGAAAAACAGGGACAAATGGGGAAAAAACAGGCAGAAATAGGGAAAAATAGGGATAAATAGGGAATAATAGGGATAAATAGAGAGAAACAGGGAAAAATAAGGATAAATAGGGAAAAAGAGGGACAAATAGGGATAAATAGGGAAAATAGGGATAAATATAGGGATAAATAGGAGAAAATATGGATAAATAAGGGCAGAGGGGCTGCACAACAGTTGTTTCTTCTTCGAGCTTTGCCTGGGCTCATTTTTTTGGGGGGGAAAGGGATTTCTGCTTTTCCAGGGCTGATTTGGGATTAGCAACGAATCAGTAATTAATTAGAAATTAATTTCCCCAACGTGGGAAATCAGGGGGGACAAAAGTGGGATTTGTTTTCTTTTCCCGACCTCTGAAGGGGGGGGAAGGAGCCGGGATCCGAAGCTGTGGAGCTGGGAATGTTCCTGGGAATTGTTTGTCCCTGGGAGGGGGGTGATTTCCGGACCTACAGCTCCATCCTCCTGCCCCATCCAAGGGGGAGAAAAGAGGGAGAAGATCCCAAAAACCTCCCCCCCCCCCGGGACGGGACGAGCCGCGTGTGTGGGGGCTGAGGTCATGGAGCTATTAATTCCCGATTTGTCAAAATTCCCGACGGCTCCAGCGCCCGCGGGCATGGAAAAGGAGGCGGCTCCAGTTGCAGTGAACCCCTGCAGGGATTCCGGGATTTTGGGATTGAGGGATTTTTTTTCCAGCCCCTGGAGGTGGGGGAGTCACCACCTCCGGAGGCTGCAGCTCCTCGGGGGGATCCAGGATCCCTTTGGATGCCCAAAAATCCCTCTTGGAGTCTCCAGAGCCCTCATTCCAGTTTAATCCTCCCTCCAGGATCCGGGCTGGAGCCACACCGGCCCATCCCGGATGTTGGAATTGGATCCATCACCGATGGGATTTCACCAACGGGAGACCTTTGGGGGCTTATTTTGGGAATTTGAGCTTGGAAAAAAAACCCCTCAGTGGAAGGGGGAGAGGAGCCTCTGGAATGTCGTGGTGGCTGGAGGGCTCCCCATGAGGAGGGAGCCCCCAAAAATCCCTTGGGATTCACACGGAACCTTGGGAATGCTGGGGAAATGGGATGGAGGGGATGGAGGGCACAGGGCTCGTCCCGTCTCAAAGTCTTGTCCCGGTCTCCTGATCCCACTTTTCCTTGTCCCCTGATCCCCTCTCCTGGTTCCACCTGTCCCCATCTCCTGGTTTTTCTGGCCCCTCTCCTGTTCCCGTTTGTCTCCTGCTCCCACTTATTCCCAACCCAAAATCTTGTCCTGGTCTCCTGGTCCTTTCTCCTGATCCAGCTTGTCTCCATCTCCTCATCCGACTTATCCCCTTTTCCCACTGGTCCCTTCTCCTGATCCAGCTTGCCTCCATCTCCTCATCCCACTTTTCCTCATCCCCTGGTCCCACCGCTCCCTTCTCCTGGTTCCAGCTTTTCCCCATCTCCTGGTTTTTCTGGCCCCCCTCTCCTTTTCCCGTTTGCCTCCTCTTCCCACTTATTCCCAACCCAAAATCTTGTCCTGGTCTCCTGGTCCCACTTGTCCTTGTCCCACTGGTCACTTCTCTTGATCCAGCTTGTCTCCATCTCCTGCTCCCACTTTTCCTTGTCCCCTGATCCCCTCTCCTGGTTCCAGCTTGTCTCCATCTCCTCATCCCACTTTTCCTTGTCCCCTGGTCCCACTGCTCCTTTCTCCTGATCCAATTTGTCTCCATCTCCTCATCCCACTTATCCCCTGTTCCCACTGCTCCCTTCTCCTGTTCCAGCTTGTCTCCATCTCCTCATCCCACTTTTCCTCATCCCCTGGTCCCACTGCTCCCTTCTCCTGGTTCCAGCTTTTCCCCATCTCCTGGTTTTTCTTGTCCCCTCTCCTTTTCCCGTTTGCCTCCTGTTCTCACTTATTCCCAACCCAAAATCTTGTCCTGGTCTCCTGGTCCCACTTTGTCCTTGTCCCACTGCTCCCTTCTCCTGATCCAGCTTGTCTCCATCTCTTGCTCCCACTTTTCCTTGTCCCTGATCCCCACTGATCCCCCTCTCCTGGTTCCAGCTTGTCCCCATCTCCTGATTTTTGGTCCCCTCTCCTTGTCCCCCTTGTCTCCTGCTCCCACTCATCCCCTGGTCCTTTCTGATCCAACTTGTCTCCTTCTCCTCATCCCACTTTTCCTTCTCCCTTGCTCCCACTGCTCCCTTCTCCTGATCCAACTTGTCCCCACCTCCTGGTCCCCCTTGTCCTTGTCCCCTGCTCCCACTGGTCCCTTCTCCTTGTCCTGCTCATTCCCATCTCCTGCTCCCATTTTTTCCATCTCCTGCTCCCCTTTTCCCCCTCCCTTGGTCCCTCTTGTCCCAGATCCCAATCCCATTTTTCCCCCTCTCCTCATCCCACTATTCTCCTCCTCCCTTTTACCCCCTCTCCTCCTGCTCATCCCCGTCTTCTTGTCCTCTCTCCTTATCCCTGGAATTCCCACCTGGAACAGAGGGAATAAAGCCCCAAAAACATAAAAAAGAGTAAAACCAACCACTCCAGTCCCAAAATCAGGAATTTTGTCCCAGCTGGTGCAACCCCTGTGCTGGAACTGGTGCCAAATTTCTCCATTTGGCATAACCTGAACACTTTTCCTATGTTTCCCTGTGTCCCATACCCGGACTTTGGGGTGATTTGCGGGGTTTTTATTAATTCCTCCCCCCCTTCCAGCAATTCCCCCTTTTCCCAAATAACCCCAAAGTGGAAAAAAAAAAACAAACCCTTTAAACAGGTTAAAAAAACCCCCAAACCTGAGAAATGAAACCATTCCCTGCCAAATTAAACGCTGGGAAAACATCTTTCCCAAGGAATATTTTTTGGGGGGACATTTCGTTGAATTATTTATCCCTGGATAAATAACCTGGATTGAACAAAATCCTACGTTTCCTTCGGGAGAGTTCGGAAAAGCTCCCTGGGAGGCCTCGGTGCTGATTTCCCAACGTGTTTTTAAAGCCTCGTCGTTGAAACGGGATTCAAATATCCCTGTGTCGCTAAAATTAAAGGGAATGGGGGGGATTTGGGATTGATTCCACGGAGCTGGAGCAAGGACAGCTCCGGTTCCTTGGGCTGGGGGATGTTGGGAATGGGGGGGGGGGGGGGGGCAGGAGCTGCTTTTTTTCCTCCAAAGTCCCATTTTGGAGGAAAAATTGTGTCCAGGTGGAGCAGAACCTGGAGCAGGGAAAGGGGTGGGGGGTTAAATCTGGGAGGTGCCAGAGCCCTGGGGGGTTTATTTTGTGGGAAAGATGGAGGAAAATGTATGGAAAAGCAGTGGAGATGGAAGCAGCTGGAACAGGTTGGATCCAGGAGATCCCCCCCGGGTCTCATCCCGAGGGATCCCCAAGCCCCACCCCAAGGGAGGGGTCCCATTGTAGGGGATCCCTGTGTCCCATCCTAAATGAACCCCCGGATCCCATCCCAGGTCATTTCAAGTGATCCCTCACCTACCATTCCATGTGTCCCCCCTCCCAGGTCCCATCCCGAGGGATTCTCCAGGTCCAGTCCCTTGGAGGATCCTCCAAGTCCCATTCCCGAGGGTGTCATCCTGGGTGACCCCCTCTCAGATCCCACCTTATCTGATCCTTCAGGTCTTATTCCAAAGGATCTCCCAGGCCCTGGCTTAGATGGTTCCCCAGGATCATCCCAGGTGGTTCCTATCCCAGATCCCACACCAGATGATCCCCCAGGTTCCAATTCAAGTGATCCTTATCCCAGATCCCACACTGGATGATCACCCAGGACCCATCCTTGGTCATCCCTGTCCCAGATCCCACACTGGATGATCACCCAAGACCCATCCCAGGTGATCCCAGCTCCAGATCCCACACCGGATGATCCCCCAGGACCCATCCTGGGTCATTCCTATCCCAGATCCCACACTCGATATTCCCCCAGGACACGTCCCAGGTGACCTCTATCCCAGATCCCAGACTAGATGATCCCCCAGGATCATCTCAGGTGGTTCCTATCCCAGATCCCACACCGGATGATCCCCCAGAACACATCCCAAGTGATCCCTATCCCAGTCCTACCTTAGATGATCCACCAGGTTCCAATTCAAGTGATCCCTGTCCCAGATCCCACACTGGATGATCCCCCCAGGACCCATCCCAGGTGATCCCAACTCCAGATCCCACACCAGATGATCCCCCAGGACCCATCCTGGGTCATCCTTATCCCAGATCCCACATTCAATATTCCCCCAGGACACATCCCATGGGATCCCTATCCCAGATCCCACACTACATGATCGCCCAGGATCATCCCATGTGATCCTTGCACCAGCTCCCATCCTCCAATCCCCATTCCCAGGTTCAGGGGGATCATCCTGACCAGATTTTGGGGTGGAAAACCGGGATATGGAGGAGGGAAAGGAGACACCAGGGATCCCCCAAACCTCCCGGGTTCCTGGTAAAATCCTGTGTCCACCTGGATCTGCCCATTCCAGAAGGGATCCCTCTCACCCCATCAACTCCTCCCCTCCAAAGGGACAGACTGGGCCTGAAAACTGGGATTTGGGAAGTAAATCCCATTCCCTGACACTGCTGGAGCAAACAGGACGGACTGTTGGTCCATCCATCATCCATCATCCATCCATCATCCATCATCCATCCGTCATCCATCATCCATTATCCATCCATCCATCATCCATCCATCATCCATCATCCATCATCCATCATCCATCATCCATCATCCATCATCCATCCATCATCCATCCATCATCCATCATCCATCATCCATCATCCATCATCCATCATATATCCATCATCCATCCATCATCCATCATCCATCCATCATCCATCATCCATCATCCATCATCCATCCATCATCCATCATCCATCCATCATCCATCCATCATCCATCCATCATCCATCCATCATCCATCATCCCTCATCCATCATCCATCATCCATCATCCATCCATCATCCATCATCCATCCATCATCCATCCATCATCCATCATCCCTCATCCATCATCCATCATCCATCATCCATCCATCATCCATCATCCATCATCCATCATCCATCCATCATCCATCATCCATCATCCATCATCCATCATCCATCATCCATCATCCATCATCCATCATATATCCATCATCCATCATCCATCATCCATCATCCATCCATCATCCATCATCCATCATCCATCATCCATCCATCATCCATCATCCATCCATCATCCATCCATCATCCATCATCCATCCATCATCCGTCATCCATCCATCATCCATCATCCATCATCCATCATCCATCCATCATCCATCCATCATCCATCCATCATCCATCCATCATCCATCATCCCTCATCCATCATCCATCATCCATCATCCATCATCCATCATCCATCCATCATCCATCCATCATCCATCATCCATCATCCATCATCCATCATCCATCATCCATCCATCATCCATCCATCCATCCATCATCCATCCATCATCCATCCATCCATCCATCATCCATCCATCATCCATCCATCATCCATCATCCATCCATCATCCATCATCCATCATCCATCCATCATCCATCATCCATCCATCATCCATCCATCATCCATCATCCATCATCCATCATCCATCATCCATCATCCATCCATCCATCATCCATCATCCATCATCCATCATCCATCCATCATCCATCATCCATCATCCATCATCCATCCATCATCCATCATCCATCATCCATCATCCATCCATCATCCATCATCCATCATCCATCATCCATCCATCATCCATCATCCATCATCCATCATCCATCATCCATCATCCATCATCCATCATCCATCATCCATCCATCATCCATCCATCATCCATCATCCATCATCCATCATCCATCATCCATCATCCATCATCCATCATCCATCATCCATCCATCATCCATCATCCATCCATCATCCATCCATCATCCATCATCCATCATCCATCATCCATCATCCATCATCCATCCATCATCCATCATCCATCATCCATCATCCATCATCCATCCATCATCCATCATCCATCATCCATCATCCATCATCCATCATCCATCATCCATCCATCATCCATCATCCATCCATCATCCATCATCCATCCATCATCCATCCATCCATCCATCCATCATCCATCCATCATCCATCATCCATCATCCATCATCCATCCATCATCCATCATCCATCATCCATCATCCATCATCCATCATCCATCATCCATCATCCATCCATCATCCATCATCCATCATCCATCATCCATCCATCATCCATCCATCATCCATCCATCATCCATCCATCATCCATCATCCATCATCCATCATCCATCCATCATCCATCCATCATCCATCATCCATCATCCATCATCCATCATCCATCATCCATCATCCATCATCCATCCATCATCCATCATCCATCCATCATCCATCATCCATCCATCATCCATCCATCATCCATCATCCATCATCCATCATCCATCCATCCATCATCCATCATCCATCATCCATCATCCATCATCCATCATCCATCCATCATCCATCATCCATCCATCCATCATCCATCCATCATCCATCATCCATCATCCATCCATCCATCCATCATCCATCATCCATCCATCCATCATCCATCCATCATCCATCATCCATCATCCATCATCCATCCATCATCCATCCATCATCCATCATCCATCATCCATCCATCATCCATCATCCATCATCCATCCATCATCCATCCATCATCCATCATCCATCATCCATCCATCATCCATCCATCATCCATCATCCATCCATCATCCATCCATCCATCATCCATCATCCATCCATCATCCATCCATCATCCATCCATCATCCATCCATCATCCATCATCCATCCATCATCCATCCATCATCCATCCATCATCCATCATCCATCATCCATCATCCATCCATCATCCATCCATCATCCATCCATCATCCATCCATCATCCATCATCCATCATCCATCATCCATCCATCATCCATCATCCATCATCCATCATCCATCATCCATCATCCATCATCCATCATCCATCATCCATCCATCATCCATCCATCATCCATCCATCATCCATCCATCATCCATCATCCATCATCCATCATCCATCATCCATCCATCATCCATCATCCATCATCCATCATCCATCCATCATCCATCCATCATCCATCCATCATCCATCATCCATCATCCATCATCCATCATCCATCATCCATCCATCATCCATCATCCATCATCCATCATCCATCCATCATCCATCATCCATCATCCATCATCCATCCATCATCCATCATCCATCATCCATCCATCATCCATCATCCATCCATCATCCATCCATCATCCATCATCCATCATCCATCATCCATCATCCATCCATCATCCATCCATCATCCATCCATCATCCATCCATCATCCATCCATCATCCATCATCCATCATCCATCATCCATCATCCATCATCCATCATCCATCATCCATCATCCATCATATATCCATCATCCATCATCCATCATCCATCATCCATCCATCATCCATCCATCATCCATCCATCATCCATCATCCATCATCCATCATCCATCATCCATCCATCATCCATCCATCATCCATCATCCATCCATCATGTTGGAATTTGGGGGATTTTTGCTGGATTTTGTGATTTTTGGCTGAATTTTGGAGGGTTTTTTGGGAATTTTAGCTTTTTTTGCTGGATGTGGGTTTTTTGTTGGATTTCCAGTTATTATACTGGCTTTGGGATTTCTTGCTGCATTTTAAATTTTTTTGTTGGAATTTGGGGAGGTTGCTGCATTTTGGGGTTTTTTTCCTCGTTTTTTGGTGGTTTTTACTTGATTTCGATTTTTTTTCTGGACTTTGGTCTCTTTTTGCTGGATCTTGGATTTTTTGGCTGGATTTCAGGGATTTTTGCTGGATTATGAGTTATTTTGCTGGATTTGGGATTTTTTTGCTGCATTTTGAGATTTTTCACTGGATTTTGGAGGGTTTCTTTGCTGGATATTGTTTTTTTTGCTGGAATTTTTTTTTTGGCTGTATTTTTGGTTGAATATTGGAGGGTTTTTTTCTGGATTTTTTTTCTACTGGATTTTTTTTTTCCTGGATTTTGTTATTTTTTTTTTCCCTGTACTTTCAGGTTTTTTTGCTGGAGTTTTCTGCTGGGATTCAGGGTTTTTTTGTTGGCTTTGGAGTTTTGTTTTGCTGGATTTGGGTGTTTTTTTGCTGGATTTGGGGATATTTTTTGCTGGATTTTATTTTTTTTCCCTGTAATTTCAGAGTTTTTGCTGGAATTTTTTGCTGGGATGCAGGGGTTTTTTGCTGGATTTGGGGATTTTTTTGCTGATTTTTTTGCTGTAATTATTGGTTTTTTGCTGGATTTTTTTGCCAGAATTCGGGGGTTTTTGCTGGACTTGGGGTTTTTTTTGCTGGATTTGGGGATTTTTTTGCTGTAATTATGGGGGTTTGCTGGATTTTTTTGCCAGAATTCGGGGCTTTTTGCTGGATTTGGGTTTTTTTTTGCTGGATTTGGGGATTTTTTGCCAGATTTGGGGATTTTTTTGCTTTTTTTTTTAGGTTTTTTTTTCTGTAATTATTGTTTTGTTGCTGTAATTATTGGTTTTTTGCTGGATTTTTTGGCTGGAGTTCAGGTTTTTTTGCCGTATTTGTTGATTTTTTTGCCAAATTTGTGGCTTTTTGCCAAATTTGTGTTTTTTCCCCCCTCTCCCCCACTCGGGGAGGCCGTGCCCGGGGCAGGGCGGGTGTGGGTGTGCTCAGCATGCCGGCACCCGCCCGGCATTCCCAGCACCGGGAAAACAACCGGGATTGCCAGAGCTGCCCCAGGGAAGGGCCGGGAATGGGGGACGGAGGCGTCGCGGTGGCTCCGAGGTCCCGGTGCCAGGATATTCCCCCCGGAACAGCCCGGCCCGGCTGGAAACCGGGAATCAACGGTTTGATCCATGGAAATCCACGTTCCTTCAGGGAATTATCCCAGACCGGGATGCGAAGGGAATTTGTGGGGAAACCGAGTCACGGGGCGGATCCACTGGGAAAGGCAAATCCTGCTGATTTTTCGGATTAACCCTCAGGGATTAACTGTTAGGGATAAATCTGGGATCGGTTGGGATTTGTTATCAGGGATAAATCCAGCAGCCAGCTTGCCTTGGAGGAGGGAAAAGGCTCTCCCTGGGATCCAGGGGGTGGAGACAGCAGAACCCAAAAGCGACGGGATTTGGGATGGGGATTTGGGATGGGGATTTGGGATGGGGACGGACACGATCCGTGGGGCTGCAGCTGCAGGGTCTCCAGTACCCACCAGGGGCATCTTTCCAGGGAAAAAGGACAGAGGAGAAAGAGGGTGGAGACGACCTCGGGGTTGATCCAGCCCTGGAATAATCTGGGGGGGTTGTTTCCATCCAGGATCCCAAGGAGAAGCCGAAGGAAGCACCGGCAGCACCAGGACATGGGGGAACATTCCTTTATTGGACTCAGGGATGTCAGGGAACATCCAGTGGCCTCTGGAATCTCTACGGACACGAGATGTCTCCTGGGGGATCCCGTGTCCAGCTGTATCCCAGTCCCCCTCCCGCCCGTATCCAACGGAGACCCTACTTGCCAACATTCCAACCGGGACCAAAGAGGATTTTTCCAGCCTGGAATGGTGTGTGTGTGGGATTTTTTCCAGCCTGGAATGGCGCGGAGAAGGTGGGAGGGGTTGGAGGGGCTCGGGGAAACCTCCGCTCCCTACGGAAAAAAAAGAAGGGACAATAATAAAAAAAAAAATTTAAAATTAAAATAAATAAATAAATAAATAAATAAATAAATAAATAAATAAATAAATAAATAAATAAAAGCACCACGAACATGGATTTTCCCAACCTCTGGCATGAGGAGGGTGGGATGGGGCCATGAACGTGGATTTTCCCAGTCTCTGGCATGAGTGGGGTGGGGCCATGGACACAGAATTTTCCAACCCCTTGAATGAGTGGGATGGGGCCACGGACACAGATTTTTCCAACCCCTGGAATGAGTGGGATGGGGCCATGGATGTAGACTTTCCCAGTCTCTGGCATGACTGGGGTGGGGCCATGGACACAGATTTTTCCAACCCCTGGAATGAGTGGGATGGGACAATAGACAGATTCTTCCAGCGCCTGGAATGAGTGGCATGGAGCCACGAACGTGGATTTTCCCACCCCCTGGCACAAGCAGGATGGGGTCACGGACGTGGATTTTCCCACCCCCTGGCACGAGCGGGATGGGGCCATAGATGTGGATTTTCCCACCCCCTGGTACGAGCGGGACGGGGGCCGCCAATCCCCACTTTTCCAACCATGGGATGGGGGAGACGCAATTCCTGGGGTGGCCATCGGGGTGGGGCGGGGACTGGGGCCTGATCCAGCCCCGGGATAATTTGGGGGGGGTGTTTCCATCCAAGATCCCAAGGAGAAGTCGAAGGAAGCACCGGCAGCGCCAGGACACGGGGGGGACATTCCATTATCGGTCTCAGGGATGTCAGGGAACATCCAGTGGGCGCGGGACGACCCCGTCCCAGGAGCCAAACCCACCTGCGGGGCCGGAGCCGGGCCGGGAGTCACTTCTCCGTCATCATCCTGACGAACTCCTCGTAGTTGACCTGCCCGTCGTTGTTGCAGTCGGCCTCGCGGATCATCTCGTCCACCTCCTCGTCCGTCAGCTTCTCGCCCAGGTTGGTCATGACGTGCCGCAGCTCGGCCGCGCTGATGTACCCGTTGCCGTCCTTGTCGAAGACCCGGAAGGCCTCCCGGATCTCCTCCTCGCCGTCCGTGTCCCGCATCCTCCTGGCCATCAGCGACAGGAACTCCGGGAAGTCGACGGTGCCGCTGCCGTCGGCGTCCACCTCGCCCACCATGTCCCGCAGCTCGGCCTCGGTGGGGTTCTGGCCCAGCGAGCGCATGACGGTGCCGAGCTCCCGCGTGGTGATGGAGCCGTCGCCGTCCCGGTCGAAGAGGGAAAAGGCCTCCTTGAACTCGGCGATCTTCTCCTCCGACAGCCGCTCGGCCATGGCGCTCCCGGCTCTGCCCCGGCACGTCCCGCGCTGCCTCTGCCTAAGGCAGCAGGAGGAGGAGGAGGAGAAGGAGGAGGAGGAGGGGGAAGGAACTGGGAGAGGCTGAGCCTCAGGAATGGAGCAGCTGGATCCTGGCACAGCAGGCAGGGGAGTTTTGGGGTGTTGGAGGAGGAGGAGGAGAAGGCAGGAGCTGGGAGAGGTTGAGCCTCAGGAATGGAGCAGTTGGATCCTGGCACAGCAAGGCAGGGGAGTTTTGGGGTGTTGGAGGAGGAGGAAGGAACTGGGAGAGCCTCGGGAATGGAGCAGCTGGATCCAAAGCGAAGAGGGGAGTTTTGGGGTGTTGGAGAAGGAGAGAGGAGCTGGGAGAGGCTGAGCCACGGGGATGGATGAGCCGGACCCTGGCTCAGCAAACAGGGAGTTTTGGGGTGTTGGAGGAGGAGGCAGGAGCTGGGAGAGGCTGAGCCTCAGGAATGGAGCAGCTGGATCCTGGCACAGCAGGCAGGGGAGTTTTGGGGTGTTGGAGGAGGAGGAGGCAGGAGCTGGGAGAGGCTGAGCCTCAGGAATGGAGCAGTTGGATCCTGGCACAGCAGGCAGGGGAGTTTTGGGGTGTTGGAGGAGGAGGAAGGAACTGGGAGAGCCTCGGGAATGGAGCAGCTGGATCCACAGCAAAGAGGGGAGTTTCGGGGTGTTGGAGGAGGAGGAGGAAGAGGAAGGAGTTGGGAGAGGCTGAGCCACAGGGATAGAGTAGTTGGATCCACAGCAAACAGGAGTTTTGGGGTGTTGGAGGAGGAGGAAGGAACTGGGAGAGGCTGAGCCTCAGGAATGGAGCAGCTGGATCCTGGCACAGCAGGCAGGGGAGTTTTGGGGTGTTGGAGGAGGAGGAGGAGAAGGCAGGAGCTGAGAGAGGCTGAGCTGGCAGGAATGGAGCAGTTGGATCAACAGCAAACAGGGAATTTTGGGGCGCTGGAGGAGGAGCAGGAGGCAGGAGCTGGGAGAAGCTGAGCCTCAGGAATGGAGCAGTTGGATCTACAGCAGGCAGGGAAGTTTTGGGATGCTGGAGGAGGAGGAACTGGGAGGGGCTGAGCCTCAGGAATGGATCAGGTGGATCCTGGCACAGCAGGCATGGGAGTTTTGGGTTTTTGGAGGAGGAGGCAGGAACTGGGAGAGGCTGAGCCTCAGGAATGGAGCAGCTGGATCCTGGCAGAGCAGGCAGGGGAACCTTGGGGTGTTGGAGGAGGAGGGTCACCCAACTCCCTGGGGACAACCCCCGCTGCTCTGCTGGTGGCATTTCCAGCTTCTCCCTGCTCGGGAAGGGCTGAGTCCCCTCTGGATCAAAACTCAGCTTCACAGGTCGAAGCTCAGCTGTCAAACCTGTCCCTAAAATCCGAGCTGCTCCTTCCCTGCGGATCAGGGCGGGTCCTGGGGGAGCTGGCCCAGAGGAGAAGGATCACCTGACCCCCTGGGGACACCCAACTCCCTTGGGGACACCCAACCCCCTGGGGACACCTGATTCCCTGGGGACACCCCCACTGCTCTGCTGGTGGCACTTGATGGAGCTGGAACCCGACAAACCCCCTAATTAAGGGATTTGGCGGTGGTTTTGGGGAGGGGCCGAGCGGGGTGGGGGCGAAACGTGCTGGTTTTGCCAATTTTAAGGCAGTTTTGGAGAGGTTTGGAGCTGTGGGAAGGGTCTGCAGGGAGTCAGAGGGTCCTCCCGCCCCGGGGCCACCCCGGAGGTGTTGGCAGCGGGTGGGAGTTGCCCAGGGAGGGTTCCCCATGCGGGTCCAGGCAGATCCTGCCTGGAGCTGATGGTGAGCCTGAGTCATGGTGGGGCCTGGCTGGGGCTCCCTGGGGATGGTGACGTGGGGCTGTGCCAGGGGAGGGTGTCCGGGCCTGCCCGGGTTACTCAGGGGCCACCTGAGGGTGAATTCACCGCCTTGGAACGTCCTGACGGTGGTTTGACTCAGCTCTGACGGACGGGAGGGGTCGGGGACAAAGGATGGGCTGTTTCTCTGGCCATCCATCCATTCATCCATCCATCCATCTGTTCATCCATCCCATTGCCCGTTCGTCCATCCACCCACCGATCCATCCAACGTCTGTTCATCCATCCATGATTTTACATTCTCATCCCTTTACCTGTTTCTCTTTCCGTTCCCTATGTGCCCGTGACACTCAAGTATCCATCCATTCATCCATCCATCCATCCATCCATTCATCCATCCATCCATCCATCCATTCATCCATCCATCCATCCATCCATTCATCCATCCATCCATCCATCCATCCATCCATTCATCCATCCATCCATCTATCCATTGATCCATCTGCCCATCCATCCATCCACCCATCCCTCCATCCATCCATATGCCCAGTCATCTATCCACCCACCCATCCATCCATCATCCATCCACCCATCCCTCCATTCATCCATCTGCCCATCCATCCATCCATCCATCCATCAAACCATCTGCCCATTCATCCATACGTCCAGTTGCCCAATCATCCCTCCATCCATCCATGCCTCCATCCATCATCCATCTACCCATCCCTCCATCCGTCCATCCATCCACCCATCCCTCCATCCATCTATCCATCCATCATCCATCCATATGTGCAGTCATCCATCCATCCATCCATCCATCCCTATGCCCATTCATCCATCCATCTATCCATCCATTCATCCATCCATCTATCCATCCGTCCATCCATCCATCCATCATCTATCATCCATCCATCATCCACCCATCCACCCATCATCCATTCATCCATCCATATGCCCATCTATCCCTCCATTCATCCATCTGCCCATCCATCCATCCACCCATCCCTCCAACCATCTGCCCATTCATCCATACATCCAGTTGCCCAATCATCCCTCCATCCATCCATGCCTCCATCCATCCATCCCTCCATCCATCCACCCATCCATCCACCCATCCCTCCATCCATCCATCCATATGCCCATCCATCCATCATCCATCCATCCACCCATTCATCCATCCATCCATCCATCTATCCATCCATCTATCCATGCATTTATCCATCCATCTATCCATCCATTCATCCATCCATTTATCCATCCATCTGTCCATCCATCCATCCCTCCCTATGCCCATTCATCCATCCATCCATCCATCCATTTATCCTTCCATCCATCCATCCATTCATTCATCCATCCACCCATCCCTCCAACCATCTGCCCATTCATCCATACATCCAGCTGCCCAATCATCCCTCCATCCATCCATCCATCATCTGTCCATCCATCCACTCATCATTCACCCACCCATCCATCCCCCCATCCATCCCTCCATCTGCCCATCCATCCGTACATCCAGTTGCCCTCCCTCCCTCCCTCCCTCCCTCTCTCCTCTGCTCCCACAGCCCTCGTGCTCTCGCGCAGCCCGGCCCCGGAGCTGCAGGACCAGCCGACCAAGTTCCGCAGCCCGGGATAATTTGACTTTCCCAGCTACAGGGAAACAGCACCGGTTTATCCCAGTTTAACCCAGCGTGGAATCGGAGCTGTGGGATTCGCAGGGAAGGCCTCGAGAATCCAACCCAAGGGACAGCTGAGGAACACGGGAGGGCTCCAGGTGGGATAAACCTGGGAGGGGGATCACCTCCTGCGGGAAAAGCTCCTCTGGAGAAAACTGTGGGCATGCGGAACACCGAGATTCCCAGAGGGAATTGTGTGATCCGTGCTGGGAACCGGTCTGGTGAGAGGCAGAGCCTGGGGAGGGGAGGCCCCAGAGCTCCTCCTGTGCCAGAAGCTGCTCCCTGATTGTCCGTGGGATTGCCCACGGCGGCCTCGCTGAGCCAGGTTTAACCAATCCCAGCTGCCCTGCTGAGCCAGGTTTAACCAATCCCAACTGCCCTGCTGAGCCAGGTTTAACCAGATTTAACCAATCCCAACTGCCCTGCTGAGCCAGGTTTAACCAGATCCAATCCCAACTGCCCTGCTGAGCCAGGTTTAACCAATCCCAACTGCCCTGCTGAGCCAGGTTTAACCATCTCCAATCCCAACTGCCCTGCTGAGCCAGGTTTAACCATCTCCAATCCCAACTGCCCTGCTGAGCCAGGTTTAACCATCTCCAATCCCAACTACCCTGCTGAGCCAGGTTTAACCAGATCCAATCCCAACTGCCCTGCTGAGCCAGGTTTAACCATCTCCAATCCCAACTGCCCTGCTGAGCCAGGTTTAACCATCTCCAATCCCAACTGCCCTGCTGAGCCAGGTTTAACCATGTCCTATCCCAACTGCCCTGCTGAGCCAGGTTTAACCAGATCCAATCCCAACTGCCCTGCTGACCCAGGTTTAACCAACCCCAACTGCCCTGCTGAGCCAGGTTTAACCAGATCCAATCCCAACTGCCCTGCTGAGCCAGGTTTAACCAATCCCAACTGCCCTGCTGAGCCAGGTTTAACCAGATCCAATCCCAACTGCCCTGCTGAGCCAGGTTTAACCAATCCCAACTGCCCTGCTGAGCCAGGTTTAACCAGATCCAATCCCAACTGCCCTGCTGAGCCAGGTTTAACCAATCCCAACTGCCCTGCTGAGCCAGGTTTAACCATAACCAATCCCAACTGCCCTGCTGAGCCAGGTTTAACCAGATCCAATCCCAAATGCCAGGATAGGGCCCTGGGCAGCCGAGCCAGGAGCCAGCGGGAGGAGGAGCTGATCCCAACCCGTCTGGGAGAAGTGAACACCAATGGATCTCCGGGATCGGGAGAGGCCGGGGAGGGTTCAGGTGCTGGTTCAAGCACTGGGGGGTTGTGGGTGGGTGGGGGGTCCCGGGGTCTCTTCGCTGAGGGTGGAGGGGTCGCTCTGCCCGGGGGGTTCCTTGGTGCTGAGTGGAACTGGAAGTGCTGCTTCCTTCCCATCATCTCCACAGGAGCAGCTCCTCCATTTCCTCCCATCCCATCACATCCCATCCCATGACCAGCACCTACTGTCAGCCCCATTGCCTCTCATCCCATCCTGTCCCATCCCATCCCATCCCATCCCATCCCATCCCATCCCATCCCATCCCATCCCATCCCATCCCGTCCCGTCCCATCCCGTCCCGTCCCATCCCATTCCGTCCCGTTCTGTTCAATTCCATCCCATTCCATTCCATTCCATCCCGTTCCGTTCCATTTCATCCCATCCCATCCCTTCCCAATCCATTCCATTCCATTCCATTCCATTCCATTCCATTCCATTCCATTCCATTCCATCCCGTTCCGTTCCATTTCATCCCATCCCATCCCTTCCCAATCCATTCCATTCCATTCCATTCCATTCCATTCCATTCCATTCCATTCCATCCTGTTCCGTTCCATTTCATCCCATCCCTTCCCATCCCATCCCTTCCCATTCCATTCCATTCCATTTCATCCCATCCCATCCCATCCCATCCCATCCCATCCCATCCCATCCCATCCCATCCCATCCCATCCCCATGACCAGCACCTGTCACCTCTCCATCACTTCCATGACCAGCACCCACTGCCAGCACCCATCGCCTCTCATCCCATCCCATTCCGTTCCATCCCATCTCATCCCATCCCCATCACCAGCACCCATCCCATGAGCAGCACTCATCCCACCCTATCCCATTCCCAGCACTCATCCCATCCCATCCCATCCACCTCATCCCATTCCCATCACCAGCACCCACCCCATCCCATTCCCCATAACTAGCACCCATCCCATCCCATCCCCAGCACCCATCCCATCCCCAGCACCCACCCCATCCCATTCCCCATAACTAGCACCCATCCCATCCCATCCCATCCCATCCCATCCCATCCCATCCCATCCCATCCCATCCCCAGCACCCATCCCATCCCATCCCATCTCATCCCATCCCATCCCGTCCCGTCCCGTCCCATCCCGTCCCGTCCCGTCCCGTCCCATCCCATCCCATCCCATCCCATCCCCAGCACCCATCCCATCCCCATCCCCCATCCCCCATCCCATCCCATCTCATCCCATCCCATCCCCATCACCAGCATCCATCCCATCCCCATCACCAGCATCCATCCCATCCCATCCCATCCCATCCCATCCCATCCCATCCCATCCCATCCCATCCCATCCCATCCCATGCCCAGCACCCATCCCATCCCATGCCCAGCACCCATCCCATCCCATCCCATCCCCAGCACCCATCCCATTCCATCCCGTCCCGTCCCATCCCGTCCCATCCCATCCCATCTCGTCCCATCCCATCCCCATCCCCATCCCCATCCCCAGCACCCATCCCATCCCATCCCATCCCCTCCCACATTCCCACCAATCCCTGGGAGCAGGTCCAGCCCAGCCCTTGCCTTTGTGCTCCGCTGCCCCTCGTTATCCCGGCCGGATCATTATCCCAATAAACTTCCCTCCGGCCCACAGATCCCACAATTCATGTCCAAGTCCTATTTATCCCAGACTCTGTGGGGTGGGATGGGGAGGCAGAGACCACCCTGGTGGGAGGCGGGAGCGGGAGCCTCCGGCTGCCGGGGGTTCTGGCAGCTGCTTTTCCTGGGATTTCTCCAGCTGGAGCCGGAGGGAAGGAGGGAGGCTGGAAGCGGCCGCCGTTCAAAACCTCACACGGAGTTTTCCGGGTGACGCCGCTCGTCCCGACCCCGGCGTCTGGATTCGAGGGGTCTGATCCAGGGAATGGTGGAAAAACTCCCCCCGATCCAGAGGGTTGTAAGCTCCCAGCTGGATAATCCAGATGTGCGGAGACGTCTGGGTCTGGGTCTGCAGACGGAGCAGCGGGAGGGGGCGTGGGGGAGGATGATGGATTCATGGAAAAAGGGAAAGTTGGAGGAGGAGAGGGAAAGGCTCCGACGGAGAAGCCTCCGCGGGGCCCCACAGGAGCCCGAGCGGGGATGGGGAGGAACCTCCACAAAACCCGGCGTGAACTCCACGGAGGGTTAATGTGGGAAGTGGGATTTGGGAGAGGTTGAGCCAGAGGGTGATCCCACAGCAGCTGCTGGGTGGGAAATTTGGGATTTGGGAGAGGCTGAGCTGGGGGGTGATCCCACAGCGGCTGCTGGGGGGGAAATTTGGGATTTGGGAGAGGCTGAGCTGGGGGGTGATCCCACAGCAGCTGCTGGGTGGGAAATTTGGGATTTGGGAGAGGCTGAGTCGGAGGGTGATCCCACAGTGGCTGCAGGGGCATCCAGGGGCTGCTGGGGGGGAAATTTGGGATTCAGGGGCTTGCTTTAGCCACTGTTTCCAGAGGGGTTCCCAAAGCCAAGGAGGAGCTGTGGAGCCTCCAGGGCAGATCCTAAATCCAGGCTTTTCCAGCCCAAGCCAAGGAACGCTGATCCCACGTTTGGGCCTGGCAGAGATGTCCCCGTGGAGGAGGAGTTTGGGATTGGGGTGCTGGGGAGTTGTTGGGATAGAGGGATGAGCCCCACTGTGCCCCTGATCCCGACTCCGGGAAGGTCTCACCTGTTATCCATGGAGGCGTCGGCTCCGCTCCACACGTAGCTCCGGAGCCGGGTGGATCCAGAGGGAGCTGCTCCGGGGTGGAGTTGCCCACAGACATCCCTGGCCATGGACACCTTCCCGTTCCATGGGGCCAGGCTGGAGGGGCTCCTCGGGATCGGGGCTGGCCCAGCTCCCCGCCCTGCCCTCGGGAATCCTGCCCTGCCCTCGGGAATCCCGCCCTGCCCTCGGGAATCCTGCCCTGCCCTCGGGAATCCCACCCTGCCCTCGGGAATCCTGCCCTGCCCTCGGGAATCCCGCCCTGCCCTCGGGAATCCCACCCTGCCCTCGGGAATCCCGCCCTGCCCTCGGGAATCCTGCCCTGCCCTCGGGAATCCCGCCCTGCCCATGGGAATCCCGCCCCGCTGTGTCCCGGGGTGTCCCCATCCAGGGGATGAAGGTTCAGCAGCACAGACAGGGAGAGGCCCGGCCGGGACCCCCTGGAATTCAGGCTGGGAGGAAACCAGGAAAGCCTGGAAAGCTTGTTTAGTCTGGCCCAGCCGGGGCCGGCTGCGGTGTCTGCGCATTCCTCAGGGATGGGAACCACCAGGAGTCGGGGCCTCACTTCCAAAGGGAAGGGAAGTTCTTGGTTAATTTGCCGTTGGCTGAGGGATGAGACGAAGGCTGAGCCCGGAGGCCCAGCAGGATCCAGGATTTCCTCTCCCTTGGGATCAAGCCCTGAGTCCCAGCACAACTACTGCCTTTTATTTTTGCAGGAGAAGCTGGAAAACCACCTTCTGGAAAACCAGAGACTCCACAGCTCTCCCTTGGCTTTGGGAACCTCGCTGGAAACAGTGGCTGAAGCAAGGCCCCGAATCCCAAATTTCCCCCCCAGCAGCCCCTGGATGCCCCTGCAGCCACTGTGGGATCACCCTCCAGCTCAGCCTCTCCCCAATCCCAAATTTCACACCCAGCAGCCCCTTCCCTGCTTGGGAAGGGCCGAGTCCCCTCTGGATCGAAACAGGACAAAGCTCAGCTGTAAAACCCGTCCCTAAAATTCCAGCTGCTCCTTCCCTGCGGATCCCAGGGCAGCTCTTCCCGGGAGCTGCAGCTGTGCCCAGACATTCCCGACACATGGTCAGGCCACGGGTTTTTGGGAAGGGCTGTGGAGACTGGAGGGATTTGTCCTGGTGATGTAACCAGATGTTCCCCTGGAAGGTGCCCTGAGCTGGCCCAGCGGGATCCCCCTTCCCAAGATTCCTGGAGAACGGGATTCCTAGATATTTGCTAAACGGGGACTTTTCCACAGGCAGAGGGTGTCAGGGAAGTGAGGAGTATCCCACTGCTCCCTGACCTCCCTAAACTGTGAACTCCTGCCCCCCTGTCCACTGGAAGCACGGCAGGAGGACCCAGGATCCCAGTGGAGCTCCGTGTTATCCCACCCCATCCCGGATCCCTCCCGGCAGCGACAGGAGGAGGCAGGAGAGAGACAGAGAGAGACAGAGAGAGAGAGAGGCATCAGGAATTTAATGTTCTTGGCACTGGAACTGTACAAGACATTTACAGAGCTGTCCATGTGCACCCTCCTCCCCTCTCCCAGCGGCCACACACGGCACAGGACACGCAATTCCAGGGATTTCCGGGCCGGATCCCCCGCCTGGCTCTCTGGCAGTCGGAGTATTTACAACATTCCCTCTCCTCTCCCTACACCTCAAACTCTTCCTCTTCTCTACCTTTCTACCACATGCAGGAATCCCCTTGGTTGCCCCTCCAGTCCTGCCTTCCCACGGGAAGGGGTTTCATTCCCACGGGAAGGGGTTTCGTTCCCACGGGAAGGGGTTTCGTTCCCACGGGAAGGGGTTTCATTCCCAAAAGGCAACGGTAACACAAAATCTACCTCCGCTCGCTGCTACTCCCCTCTAACTGCTCCTCTCCCCCTCCCAAAACCCTCTACAACGTCCCTACAACCTTCCTACACCCCGGAGGAACTCCCTCCTCCTCCCTCAGCCTCTGGATTGCTCGTTCCACGGGGAATGCTGTGGACGCACACACACACATCCCTCCCTCTGGAGCGCGAAGGAT
The DNA here is from genome assembly GCF_036250125.1 of Pseudopipra pipra. NCBI lineage: Eukaryota > Metazoa > Chordata > Aves > Passeriformes > Pipridae > Pseudopipra > Pseudopipra pipra. The sequence continues at coordinate 74,397,975 of NC_087553.1, read as the reverse complement.
CATCGAGTAACTGGGAGGGAAAAAAAAAAAAATGCCAAGTCTGGACAAACAAAATACAAAAGTTAAAAAAAAAAAAAAAAAAGGGGGGAAAAAACCCCCAAAGGAAACAAAAACAACCGGAAAAAAATCCCAAATCCCAAACTGGACACAACAACAACAACAACAACAACAACAAAAAAAGTACTGGAAAAAAAAAAATTAAATAGTTGGCAGGATCCAAGAGCGAAAACGAGGAATGTACAAAGGGAAGGTGAAAAGATTCCAGTAGGTAAATGGAGAACCTGTTGGACCTGGGGCTGGGTTTGGGGTTTTTTTTTGGTTTTTCCATGTGGGTTGCCACAATCACCCCCCACACAAGGTGACTCCACTCTGAAAGGCTCTCTCCCCTTCAGGAAACCCTTCAGGAGGAGAGCCCAACTTTGGGATTTGCCTGAGGGTTTTTTCCCTGGGTAAAAACCAGCCCCCAGAGCTCAACAGGGGAGCGAACACCAAGTAGCTGCCATTCCAACAGAACCCCGGGATCTGCCCCGATCCCACAAATGTACACGGCGTTATTTATAAATAAACAGTTTTCCCTCCGGGAACGAGGGAAGGAACCCGCTCCGGGGGCTCCTCTTCTCCCTACACCAGCGTTTCTTTCCGCTTCTCCCGGGATCTCCTCAGCCCGGCCGAGGCTCTGGGGGCTTTCCCCCCTGCTCTGGATTCCCCCGAGTCCAGCTCGGCCGCGCCCTCGTCCAGCTCCATGTGGGATATTCCGGAGCGGCGCCGGCGGGCCGGGACGTTGGGCACCGAGGGGTCGTTCTCCTCGGATTCCTCGCGCAGCTCCGGCAGCTCCTGGAGCTCGGAGGGGGCCGCGGAGCTCTGGAAGGGGGCGATGGCGCCACGGATGCAGTTCACCCACTGCTGCTTGTGGAACACGTCGTTGGCCTGCAGCGTGTGGGAATGGCCCGGCCCGGAATCCTGGAATCGCACCCGGAAGATGTTCTTGGCTGGAGAGAACGGGGGGGAAACACGTCAGCCCTGAGCCTGGGATTTAGAGATTCCATGGGAGCCTCTGCTTTGGGGAAAGTGCCTGAAACTGAAACAGGAGCCAGGCCTAAAAGAGTGAACTGAGATGTTTTGGCCTGCTAAGGAAATCTTCTGCTGTTAAAAGGAACTTTCTGTCTTCGTGTCATTCCAGACTGGGGCAGTCAGTCATCCTGTTCCACGTCAGGGCATCAGTTTTCCCTTGGACTGTGATGTCAGAACTACCAGGGAGGCTTCACTGTGAAGCCTTGGAGAGCTGCTGTTATGAATCCAGCCCTGCCAGCAGCACTGTCTCTGGACAGACAAAGCTAAAATGGCTAAAATATGACCATACCAGTTCATTTCAACCTGCACCACAAATTCACAGCCTGTGAAAAATGCAGGGATCAGGAGAATGCCAAGACTGGAAATGGAGATTTTTCCCTAACAGGAACTTTTTCATGGGTCAGGGGACTCAGTAAAAGCTACAAAAGAAGTGGGGCAGAACACAACCTGTCACACCCGACCTTCCTGGCTTCTGTTGTTTGGGTTTTTTTTTTTAAAAAAGCTCTTATTTACACAGATTACCCCCATTTTTTAAAATTACTGCAAACAAAAATGAGAGGTCTGCAGGAGATGACAACACAAGAACCATTGGCCTGCAGCGTGTGGGAATGGCCCGGCCCGGAATCCTGGAATCACAACCGGAAGATGTTCTTGGCTGGAGAGAACGGGAGGAAAACACGTCAGCCCTGAGCTTGGGATTTAGAGCTTCCATGGGAGCCTCTGCTTGGGGGAAAGTGCCTGAAACTGAAACAGGAGCCAGGCCTAAAAGAGTGAACTGAGATGTCTTGGCCTGCTGAGAAACCCCAGTACCTGTTCTGCTGGAAGAACATTTTAGGAGCACTGGATAATCTCATGTTCTGTTCTTATTACAGAAAGAACAGGAGTAGTACACACACACAGAGTAATAAATTGGGTAAACTAGAGGTTTGAATAAGACCTAGAAGGCCCAGAGCCAGGGTTTTGCAAGCTTGAAGAATTCAGGGCACCTCACTGAAGAGGTCAAATTGAGGAAGATGCCCATGGTGAAGGCTTGAGGAGAAGACCCCACAGCAGAAGACTGGGCATGTCTGGAAAGACTGTGCCCAGAGATTGGCCTAGTTATTAATATGTCTAATAAATGATGTAACCATGTACCTAGAGTGGATAAAATGGCTTGGTTTTTGCACTTTCAAGTTGAGCAAGTTTAGAATCATAGAATCATGGAATCATGGAATCATAGAATCGACTGGGTTGGAAAAGACCTCCGAGATCATCGAGTCCAACCCTTGGTCCAAATCCAGTCCAGTTTGCTCTCAGTGCTGCCAATAAACACCTTTGCTGCTCAAAGATCAAGAGTCTCTGGGCAGTTTTCATTATACTGGATTTTTTGGATTCAAAATCCCCCCCAAACACCGCCCGGATCCGATCGGAACAGGCGCCTTCCCGTCCGGTTTGGTCCGTACCTTTGTCGGAGTTGCCGAAAGCCCCTCGGAAGGATCCCCCCATCTTCACATCCCCGTCCTGGAGGTCCTCCAGGAGCAGGTCCTGCACGGGGATGGGCTGCCGGTACACCTGGAAGGCCTGGCGCTCGTTGCGCGTCACCGGCCGGGTCAGCACCAGGATGTCTTGGAAGAGGAACACGTAGAGCTTCTGGAAAAAGGGGGAGGAGAAGCACGTTGGGGTGGCAGCAAAGCCTCGTGCTCCGTGTTCCACAAGGTCACAAATCCTCCCCCCTCTGGGATCCGGGGCTGCCTTATCTGTGGTTTCACCCACGATAAGTTTGTGAGTCTCTCCGAGTTCTGGCACGGAGCGGAATGACCTCAACGGCTTTTTATTGTTTTATTGATCCTCAGCCCTGGGATTCTGATTTGCAGATGCCAAGGAGAGGGGTGATTAGGAGCAATTATCTGTTCTGGCAGCACAAACCCGCCCCGTGTGCAGAAATGCAACGGCCAAGTTAAATAAAAATACAAAAAAACCCAAACAATCCTCCAATTAACTAAAAAAAAAAAATAAAAAATAAAGAAAACATGGAAAGATTTGATGTTTAAAACCAAGGCAGCACAAAAGGCAGCAATCCCTGGAGTCCAGTGGGAGATAAAACTCCTGGCTGAGCTCAGCTCCAAGCCAAAGAGGCCTTTTTGCAGGAAGCCTTTTGTTTGGAGCAGAGCTCCTGAAGGGCCGTGTCAGGGCACCTGAAAGCAAACAGGGGCAGGAAATCCCTGGGGATGGAGAGCACTTCTGTGCTCCCTTTTGTGCTCATTGTTCTCCAGCTTCCCAAGGTTGCCAGCAAGGAAACTTTCCCTCCCAGCCCAAAATCCGGGTTGCCACCAAGGGCTTTCCCCTCTGCTTTTTAAACTCAGCCCCGAGTCTGAACTATCCCAAAGGAGTGAAGGCTCCCAGTCTGAACTTGGGAATTAATTCCCTTGAGAACGAATTCCCAGGAGCAGGAGGGCCTTACATGTCCGTTTTTATTCTTCAGCTCCCCGTGGCACAGCAGAGCTTTGCTGCTTTCAATCCTTGGATCCTTCTGCTTCTCATCCAGGTATTCCAGCTTGTCGATGTAGTACTGGCACTCGGACTCGCCCTTCTTCAGGTTGATGTCGGAGAGGACCCCTTGGATTATGGATATCTGCAACAGCAGATGAATTTATTAATCAGCAAAGAGATGATTAGCAGTGACCCCTGCACGGGCTTCTTCCTGGTAGGTGCTACTTCAGAGCTCCAGGCAATGGAATTCCTGTGGATTGATCCCTCGCTTCCTCTCGGAGAGGGTGACTCACAGGTTTGTGTCTGCCATAAACCCACCCCGACACTGGAACTCAAACCCTCAGGGAAATCCGGCTCAACCCCGAGTTAACACCCGGTGAGATCCCCGAGGGTTTGAGGGAGTTTCCCGGAGCTCCAAAGGAACGCGTTCCCGTCGGAGCCGCCCTCACTTACGGCCTCCTCCAGGATGTGGATGTCGGGATGGTCCTTGGGCGTGTGCCGCAGGATCTCCTTGAGGAGCAGCGGGTACTTCACCAGCCGGCTCCGCGGGATGTCCAGGAAGCTCCAGAGGTCCAGCTTGCGGCTGAAGGGAGACTCCAGGCAGCGCTGCAGGAAGTCCTGGACTCTCCTGTCCTGCTTCTTCTGGTCCAGCAGGGCCTTGGCTGCCAGCTGGTTGCTGCAGTAGCCTTTGTAGGCGTGGAGCCGTGGGAGCTGCAGGGAACGGGATATCCAGGAGTCAATTCCAGGCGGGAAAAGCAAATCACGTTAAGGTGTCGCATTTGGGCAAGGGTCGGGTCCTGTCCTTTGGCCACAACAACCCCAATGCAGCTGCAGGCTGGGCCAGAGGGGCTGGAGAGCAGCCAGGCAGGAAGGGAGCTGGGAGTTGGGCTGGGCAGGGAGCTGAAGAGGAGCCCGAGTGTGGCCAGGGGGGCAAGAGGGCCAATGGCTGCTGGGCTGGCTGAGGAAGAGTGTGGCAGCAGGAGCAGGGCAGGGCTTGTGCCCCTGGGCTGGGTGCTGGGGAGGCCACCCCTGGAGTGCTGTGTCCAGCTCTGGGCCCTGAGCTCAGGAAGGCCCTGGAGGGGCTGGAGCAGGGGCAGAGAAGAGCAGCGAGGCTGGGGAAGGGACTGGAGCCCAAGTGCTGGGAGGAGAGGCTGAGGGAGCTGGGGGGGCTCAGCCTGGAGAGGAGGAGGCTCAGGGGAGACCTCCTCACTCTCTGCAACTCCCTGCCAGGAGGGGGGAGCCGGGGGGGGTTGGGCTCTTTTCCCAGGCAACCATCAGCAAGACAAGAGGGCTGGGTCTGAAACTGTGCCAGGGGAGGTTTAGGTTGGATATTTGAAAGAATTTCTTTGCAGAGAGGGTGCTCAGCCATCGGAATGGGCTGCCCAGGGAAGGGGGGGATTCTCCATCCCTGGAGGTGTTTAAGGACAGACTGGATGTGGCATCAGTGCCATGGGCTGGGAACCACGGCGGGGTTGGATCAAGGGTTGGGCTGGATGATCTCGGAGGGCTTTTCCAACCCAGCTGATTCTCTGATTCTATCATTCTATGATTACTTACTGTGCTACTTTTCCCAATAAGGAAAGCTAAGGAGTATCCTGTTAGTACCTGGGGTGCTGTGGGAGCAGGGACACCCCACATGTGGAGCCTTGGAAGCTCTGCCAGTTGGGATTACCAGTGATAACACCCTGAGTGACACCAGTGACAAAGAGCCCAGCAGACACAGACACCCAAACATCAATCCCAAACAACTGCAGGCACACCAGTGCCCATCTCCAGGGTGAAATCAGGGCCCATCACAGCTGAGGGAGTCCCACTGTTCTCCAAACAACCAGGATTTCCCTTCCAGTTTGTGCCTGAGGCCACGAAACTCCAGAGCTCTTGGGCTGCCCGGCTTTAAGCGCTCCCTAAGCTCAGTTTTAGCCCGTTGTCCCCAGGCTGGGAACTCACCCACTTCACCAGAATGGGCCCAATCTGCTCCACCGTCCCGTCTGGTTTTGTTGCCTCTCCCAAACTCGCCAATAAGTCTGGAATTGAAACACAAAACATCAGGAATTGTGAGGATTCCCCTGGGAGAAAGCACAGGGGGGAACTCCTGGTCAGCAAACGACCCCAAACTGCTCCTACCCTCGTGCAGGGGGATGTAGGAATCCAGGTCCCCAAAGATGTGGGTGAGCTCCTCCTCGGACATGATGGAGAGTTTGAGCATGGGATCGTGGTAGGCCTGTCAAAGAATGCCACTGTTACAACACATCCCAGCCTGAACATTCCCCAAACCTGCCAAGTTAAATCAGAGAGGAGCACAAAGTGCAGTGAAATCCAGAGACCTGGAGGTTTAAAGGGTCTGTGGGAAGGTGTTGAGGACTTCACTGCTTGAACTGGGAGAACATCTGGCAGAGGGATTCCCCAACCAGTTGGGCAGGACTGCCAGGTTTGTTGCCATCCCCCTTTTTTTTGGCTGGGTTTGTTGCCATCACCCTTTCTTTTTTTTGGTTGGGTTTGTTGCCATCACCCTTTCTTTTTTTTGGCTGGGTTTGTTGCCATCCCCCTTTTTTTTTGGTTGGGTTTGTTGCCATCACCCTTTCTTTTTTTTGGTTGGGTTTGTTGCCATCACCCTTTCTTTTTTTTGGTTGGGTTTGTTGCCATCACCCTTTCTTTTTTTTGGTTGGGTTTGTTGCCATCCCCCTTTCTTTTTTTTGGCTGGGTTTGTTCCATCCCCCTTTTTTTTTGGTTGGATTTGTTGCCATCACCCTTTTTTTTTTGCCTGGGTTTGTTGCCATCACCCTTTTTTTTTGCCTGGGTTTGTTGCCATCACCCTTTTTTTTTGGTTGGGTTTGTTGCCATCACCCTTTTTTTTTGGTTGGGTTTGTTGCCACCACCCTTTTTTTTTGCCCCTGTTATCTGGGATAGGATTTCTGGCTGCAAAAAAAAGCCCCAAAAAAAGCCCCAAACTCACCTTCCTGGCGAGTTTGAGGTCTTCGATCAGGTCCTGCTCTCCCCTGGACATCTCATATATGGCCTGGGAGGAAGGGGACAAAGCACTCAGGGTCAGTTTTTAATGCCAGGATTTCTGGGAAAGAGCCTTTTCGGCTCCCAGGATGTCCATCCTGCCCTCAGCTGGGAATTCCAAAGCTTTCCCAGCCCTGCCCCTCCTGAGCCAAAGGGAATATTTTTAGGGCCTTTGAAATCCCTGCTCTGGCACATCCCAGGGGGCTGCTCCAGGTGGTGTCTCCAGAGGATCTGTCCAAGGAAAAAGGCAAGCCAAGGCTTAGGATCAGGATTTTCCTGCCTAAAAGTGGGAGAACATCTGGCAGAGGGATTCCCCAACCAGCTGGGCAGGACAGGGTTGTTGCCATCACCCTTTTTTTGGGATGGGTTCGTTGCCAAGTGCCAGGAGTTTTAGGAGGAAGTTCCTCAGTTTTAGGAGAAAGTTCCTCAGTTTTAGGAGGAATCTGGCCATGGGATTGCTGCAGGGATTCTGGAATGTTGGGAAGAGTTTGGCATCTCCCAAGATGAATTCCACAGTGGCTGGGGAGAGAGGAATCCACCTTTTCCCACCCCTAATCCAGGTGTAAATTTGGGGTTTGGGGGTGGAAGTGCACGGGAAGATCCGGCCTCCTGTGGATGGTTGGGACTCTTTTCCCTCGGGAAGGACAAAGGCAGGAATTCCCTTTCCCAATCCCATCCTACCTCCTGGCACTTGATTCCTTGGAGCTCAGGGACTCTTTTCCCTTGGGAAGGACAAAGGCTGGAATTGGCTGCTTTTCCCAATCCCATCCTACCTCCTGGCACTTGATTTTCTTGGAGCTCAGGGACTCTTTTCCCTCGGGAAGGACAAAGGCAGGAATTCTCCTTCCCAACTCCATCCTACCTCTTGGAACTTGATTTCCTTGGAGCTCAGGGACTCTTTTTCCTTGGGAAGGACAAATTAGCTGGAATTGGCTGCTTTTCCCAATCCCATCCTTCTTCTTGGAACTTGATTTCCTTGGAGCTCAGGGACTCTTTTCCCTCGGGAAGGACAAAGGCAGGAATTCCCTTTCCCAATCCCATCCTACCTCCTGGCACTGGATTCCCTTGGAGCTCAGGGACTCTTTTCCCTTGGGAAGGACAAAGGCAGGAATTCCCTTTCCCAATCCCATCCTACCTCCTGGCGCTTGATTTCCTTGGAGCTCAGGGACTCTTTGGTGTTGGGAAGGACAAATTAGCTGGAATTCCCTTTCCCAATCCCATCCTGCCTCCTGGCACTGGCTTTCCTTGGAGCTCAAGGACTCTTTTCCCTCGGGAAGGACAAAGGCAGGAATTCCTTTTCCCAATCCCATCCTACCTCCTGGCACTGGATTTCCTTGGAGCTCAGGGACTCTTTTCCCTTGGGAAGGAATTCCTTTTCCCAATCCCACCCTACCTCCTGGCACTTGATTTCCTTGGAGCTCAGGGACTCTTTTCCCTTGGGAAGGAATTCCCTTTCCCAATCCCACCCTACCTCCTGGCGCTTGATTTCCTTGGAGCTCAGGGACTCCTTGGTGTTGACATCCAACATTTCCGACCACAGGACGCTGTTCCTTCTTTTCGGGGGCGTGGGAGCGGCGGATCTGCTCCAGGATTTCTGGGAACATCCGGGGGATTTGCTGTCGCTGCGGAGGGTGAACGACTGCGGGGAATCAAAAAACAAATTATTGCCAAAAAAATTAAAAAAAAAACCACTAAAATGAAATTACAAAAAAAATTAAAAATAATTAAAACCCCCCCCATTTAAAATTCCTGTTTAAAACCCTCATAAAAAAAAAATAAAAAATGAAAAAAAAAAATTAATCCCCTCAAAAGCCCATTAAAAAATATTACAAAAAAATTTTAAAAAATATTAAAAAGAAATGACAAAAAAATTTAAAAATAATTAAAAACCCCATTTAAAATTCCTGTTTAAAAGCACCATTAAAAAAAATTTAAAAAATTACAAAAAAAAAGTTAATCCCCTCAAAAGTTCACTTAAAAATATTACAAAAAAATTTAAAAACCATAATAAACACCCTCAATAACTTGTTTCTCCCCCCTCTGCTCCAAGTGACCTATCTCAAGCTCTATCTCTTTTTATTAAAAAATAAATATATAAATATGTTTATAAAGATATAAATCACATAAATAAATACATAAACAACTAAACTTCATTTTTTTATTATTTACACCCTCAATAACTTGTTTCTCCCCCTATGCTCCAAGTGACCTATACCTTGCTATTTTTATTAAAAAATAAATATATAAACACATTTATAAATATATGAACTATATAAATAAATATATAAACAACTAAACTTCATTTCTTCATTATTTACACCCTCAGTAACTTGTTTCTCCCCCTATGCTCCAAGTGACCTATCTCTAGCTCTATCTCTTTTTATTAAAAAATAAATATAAAAATAGATTTATAAATATATAAATCACATAAATAAATATATAAACAACTAAACTTCATTTTTTTATTATTTACACCCTCAATAACTTGTTTCTCCCTCCTCTTCCCTAAGTGACCTATCTCTATTTGGCTATTTTTATATTAAAAAAAATAAATATATAAATACATTTATAAATATATAAACTATATAAATAAATATATAAACAACTAAACTTCATTTCTTTATTCTTTAAACCCTCAATAACTTGTTTCTCTCCCCCCTCTGCTCCAAGTGACTCTCCCATCCTTACGTTGCTGATTTTCACGAGAAGCCCCCCAAAATCCCCTTTTTACCCCATTCCCAGCTGGTCCTTTCCCCAAACCTCTGGAATTAGACTGGAATTCCTGGTTTTTTGTACCTGGATGGTCTGCCCGAAGCGCCGAACGGCCCCATTTCGGACCGGAGAGATCAGGTTTGCCAAGGACGTGACCCGAGCCAGGGGCCGGACCCGCTTGGTGCTGGGCTCCTGGAACAAACACAGGACAAACCACTGAGGCCCAGAATCCTGGAATTAGCTGGGTTGGAATCAGAGAATCCCAGAATCCCAGATCAGCTGGGATGGAATCAGAGAATCAGCCGGGTTGGAAGGGACCTCCGAGATCATCCAGCCCAACCCTTGATCCAACCCCGCCGTGGTTCCCAGCCCATGGCACTGATGCCACATCCAGTCTGTCCTTAAACACCTCCAGGGATGGAGAATCCCCCCCTTCCCTGGGCAGCCCATTCCAATGGCTGAGCACCCTCTCTGCAAAGAAATTCTTCCTGATATCCAACCTAAACCTCCCCTGGCACAGCTGAAGACCAAACCCTCTTGTCTTGCTGATGGTTGCCTGGGAAAAGAGCCCAACCCCCCCCGGCTCCCCCCTCCTGGCAGGGAGTTGCAGAGAGTGAGGAGGTCTCCCCTGAGCCTCCTCCTCTCCAGGCTGAGCCCCCCCAGCTCCCTCAGCCTCTCCTCCCAGCACTTGGGCTCCAGTCCCTTCCCCAGCCTCGCTGCTCTTCTCTGCCCCTGCTCCAGCCCCTCCAGGGCCTTCCTGAGCTCAGGGCCCAGAGCTGGACACAGCACTCCAGGGGTGGCCTCCCCAGCGCCCAGCCCAGGGGCACAAGCCCTGCCCTGCTCCTGCTGCCACACTCTTCCTCAGCCAGCCCAGCAGCCCTTGGCCCTCTTGCCCCCCTGGCCACACTCGGGCTCCTCTTCAGCTCCCTGCCCAGCCCAACTCCCAGCTCCCTTCCTGCCTGGCTGCTCTCCAGCCCCTCTGGCCCAGCCTGCAGCTGCAGGGGCTTCTTGTGGCCAAAGGGCAGGACCCGGCCCTTGGCCTTGGGGAACCTCAGCCCCTTGCAATCAGCCCCTGGATCCAGCCTGGCCAGGGCCCTCTGCAGAGCCCTCCTGCCTTCCAGCACATCAACACTCCCCCAGCTTGGGGTCACCTGCAATGTGCTGATGGTTCCCTCCATCCCCTCCTCTAAATCATCAATAAAGACATTAAACAGGACTGGGCCCAGCACTGATCCCTGGGGACACCCCTGGGGACGGATCCCAGCTGGAAGCAGCTCCATCCCCACCACTCTGGGCCCTCAGCCAGTTCCTCCCCCAGCACACGGTGCCCCTGGCCAAGCCCTGGCTGCAGCTTTCCCAGGAGTGTGCTGGGGGAGACGGTGCCAAAGGCTTTGCTGAACTCCAGACAGAGGCTTCTCCAGCTGCCCAGGCAGGTTTAAACCAACACCAACCCGCCCCAGGAGCGGAAAACCCGGCAAGGAGAGCCTTTGGAAGCAGGGAAAAGGGAAAGGGAAGCAGAGGCTGTAAATATTTGCCTGAACTTCCCCAGGCTGGGATTAGACTGTGCAGAGGTGGGAAAGAGGGGAGAGAACAGCAGAGGTGGGAAAGAGGGGAGAGAACTCAGAGGTGTGAGAGAGGGGAGAGAACATGAGAGGTGGGAAAGGGGGGAGAGAACAGCAGAGGTGTGAGAGAGGGGAGAGAACATGAGAGGTGGGAAAGAGGGGAGGGAACATCAGAGGTGAGAATATCAGAGGTGGGAAAGAGGGGAGAGAACATCAGAGGTGTGAGAGAGGGGAGAGAACAGAGGTGGGAAAGAGGGGAGAAGAACATGAGAGGTGAGAAAGTGGGAAGAGAACACCAGGCAGGGTTAAAACGGGGCTGGTGTGCTTTGAACAGAAATAGAGGCGAGTGGTTGTCACCTAAAGGTGGAGCTGGGATGTGCTGCTGCCTTTTAGCAGCTTTTCCTTGGGAGCAAGAACGTGTTTGCCCGTTTTAGTTTGGAGGGAAAAGCAGCTCAGGCTCTCCTAACAAACATGAGACCACCACAGGCTGAACATTCCTCATAGAGAAAAGCTTAAAAAAGCTTCACTTTGCAAGGTCTCCTCCTCCTTCTGGGCTCTCCCAACAAGCATCAAACCACCAGAGGCTGAACATTCCTCAGGGAGAAAAGCTTAAATAAAAAAGCTTCACTTTGCAAGGGCTCCTCCTCCTCCTGGGCTCTCCCAACAAGTATCAAACCACCACAGGATGAACATTCCTCACCAAGTGAGAGGAGAAATGCTTAAAGGCTTCACTTTGCAAGGGCTCCTCCTCCTTCTGGGCTCTCCCAACAAGCATCAAACCACCACAGGATGAACATTCCTCATGGAGAAAAAGCTCAAAAGCTTCACTTTGCAAGGTCTCCTCCTTCTCCTGAGCTCTCCCAACAAACATCAAACCACTACAGGATGAACATTCCTCAGGGAAAAAAGCTTAGAAGTCTCCTCCTCCTTCTGGGCTCTCCTAACAAACCACCACAGGCTGAACATTCCTGGTGGAGAAAAGCTGAAAAGCTTCACTTTGCAAGGTCTCCTCCTCCTTCTGGGCTCTCCCAACAAGCATCAAACCACCACAGGCTGAACATTCCTCATGGAGAAAAAGCTGAAAAGCTTCACTTTGCAAGGTCTCCTCCTCCTTCTGGGCTCTCCTAACAAACATCAAACCACCACAGGATGAACATTCCTCAGGGAGAAAAGCTTAAAAGTCTCCTCCTCCTCCTGGGCTCTCCTAACAAACATCAAACCACCACAGGCTGAAATGGAGAAAAGCTGAAAAGCTTCACTTTGCAATGTCTCCTCCTCCTTCTGGGCTCTCCCAACAAACATCAAACCACCACAGGCTGAACATTCCTCATGGAGAAAAAGCTGAAAAGCTTCACTTTGCAAGGTCTCCTCCTCCTCCTGAGCTCTCCTAACAAACATCAAACTACCACAGGATGAACATTCCTCATGGAGAAAAGCTTAAGTCTCTTCCTCCTCCTGGGCTCTCCTAACAAACATCAAACCACCACAGGCTGAACATTCTTAGTGGAAAAAAGCTTAAAAGTCTCCTCCTCCTTCTGGGCTCTCCTAACAAACATCAAACCACTACAGGATGAACATTCCTCAGGGAGAAAAAGCTGAAAAGCTTCACTTTGCAAGGTCTCCTCCTCCTTCTGGGCTCTCCTAACAAACCACCACAGGCTGAACATTCCTGGTGGAGAAAAGCTTAAAAGCTTCACTTTGCAAGGTCTCCTCCCCCTTCTGGGCTCTCCCAACAAACATCAAACCACCACAGGATGAACATTCCTCACCCACTGAGAGGAGAAAAGCTGAAAAGCTTCACTTTGCAATGTCTCCTCCTCCTTCTGGGCTCTCCCAACAAACATCAAACCACCACAGGATGAACATTCCTCAGGGAGAAAAAGCTGAAAAGCTTCACTTTGCAAGGTCTCCTCCTCCTCCTGGGCTCTCCCAACAAACATCAAACCACTACAGGATGAACATTCCTCAGGGAAAAAAGCTTAGAAGTCTCCTCCTCCTTCTGGGCTCTCCTAACAAACCACCACAGGCTGAACATTTCTGGTGGAGAAAAGCTGAACAGCTTCACTTTGCAATGTCTCCTCCTCCTTCTGGGCTCTCCTGACAAACATCAAACCACCACAGGCTGAACATCCCTCATGGAGAAAAAGCTGAAAAGCTTCACTTTGCAACATCTCCTCCTCCTGGGCTCTCCTAACAAACATCAAACCACCACAGGCTGAACATTCCTCATGGAGAAAAGCTGAAAAGCTTCACTTTTCAAGGTCTCCTCCTCCTCCTGGGCTCTCCTAACAAACCACCACAGGCTGAACATTTCTGGTGGAGAAAAGCTGAGCAGCTTCACTTTTCAAGGTCTCCTCCTGCTCCCGGGCTCTCTCCCCCACCCCCACAACCCGCTGTAACTTTTCTTCCGCCTTCGTTTGGATTTCAAAGCCGGAGCTTCTGCTTTTCCCCACCACTTTAATCCCCGCCGGGAGCCCGAGCCCGGCCCGGCCCCGAAGAGGGAACGCCCCGTGCAAACCTCCCTCGGCTGGGCCGGTCAGTTCTGCTGCCAATCGACGCGTTTGACACCGACAGGAAAGGTGTGCACAGGGGGAAGGGATGGATTTAAAGCCTGCAGGGGTGTCCTGGTGCTCCCGTGACTCACTGAGCACGAGGACGCTTCTCAACGTGAAGCTCATTTTGGGGTGGCCTCAGTTAAAATTGGTTAATTAAGTGTTGAAATTCTCCTCTCGTGTTTCGAAAGGGCAAAAGCCTGAGGAGGCTGCTCAGGCCCGGTCTTTATTTCCAGCCTGGTCTTTATTTCCAGCCCGGTTTGGTGCCCGAATCTTTGCTCCGGGCGGGGAGAGAAGCGACAAATTCTCGAAATGAAAAAGCAAAAAAAATATAAAAAATAAAAAATAGGGGGAAGGGGAACAGCCAGGGCTGGATTCCAGTCATGGGATTGAGGAAGCAGCAGAGCTCCCCACGTCTGTGTCAGCTCTGATTTCAGCAACACGAGCCCAGGAGTGGCTCATCCCACACGGGAGGAGGAGGTGAGCTCAAGGGTGAGCTCACCCTAATTCAGCCTCGGGAGCTGCAGGGGGGGGGAAAACATGAAAAGAAACAATTGAAGGACACAAAGAGCTCTTGGCACAGCACTGAGGCTCGAAAGGTCTGGGTGATCTCAAGGGAAAAGAGTGTTCTCGACCCTGGGTTTGGGTAAGAAAAAAAAAAAACCAACTGGGAATTTTGCTGCAGTTGTTTCTTTGCCTTTTGCCCCCGGGCTCGAGGCAGGGGTAGTTTGGGAAAGGATTATGCAGAAGGCCGGGCTCGAAAAGAGCGTTAATTAGGTGCAGATGTTTGGGAGTGGAAGGAAAAGAGAGGTATTTATTTATTTACTCCTTGAAAAAAAATCAGAGATCGGGATAAAAGAGACACGAGCCAAGAGAAGCTCCGGCTGCAGGCAGGGAAAACACAGACACAAAGCTCTGGCAGGGCCAGGGAGGGATAAAAATAGCCCGGAGAAGAAGAAAAAAAAAAATAAAAATGTGACACCGAAAAGGAATAGCAAGAAAGCTCCGGGGAGGCTCGAGCAGCATTCTGCAGGTCACCGTGCAAGGGTCGGCTCCAGTGACAGGCTCCCGGTGGCCGGGGCCATGTGGGAATGCCTTTCCCAGCACTTCTGTGCCGGGATGAGGCGGCGCAGGCACGTGCACGAGGAATTCCTGCCTCTCCGCGGGGCTCCCGGGATTAGAAATGGATTTGGGGAACAGTTGACACCAGGGAGGGAGGAATCCCACAGTTTGTGCCCGAGAGAGGAGCTCCTGTACCTACAAATCCAACTTGGCCAAAGGCCGTTTTCCCTGTCTTAAAAGGAAAAAAAAAAATAAAATAAATAAAATCCCACTTTCAGTCCTGTGAGAGCTCCTCAGACACGGCCCGACTGCCAAAAAAAAAAGCATCTGCTCCTTCTTCTCCTTCCAGCGTTTGATCCGAGGCGGGAGGAGGAAAATAAACCCCCCCTTCCTCCTTCTCCTTGGCAGCTTCACCTTGTCTGGGCTCTGGGTTTCAGCTCAGGGTCACGCACTCCCCCTAAAGCCCGGCTCAGCCCGCTGTAAGCCGAGACTCCCCGCACTTCATACTGCGGATAACTCGGGCTCAGGGGGGGTTTTTTTTTAGTCCCGGGCTTGCAAACAATGAGCCTCCTGTCTCCGTGTTCCTCGCAGGAACCCAGATTAGAAGGAGGGCTGGGGGAAGTTCCTGTACCGAGCCCGTGGTGTTACAGCACCCACAGATAATTAAAAACCCCGGCGGGGTCAACAGTTCCACGAACTGTTTTTTTTTTTTTTCACTTTATTAAAAGCGAATTACACATCACGAGCACAGACACTAAAGCTAAATTTGGGCCAGATTTCACACCGATGGAATTCGGTTTAAGCCATTAAAAGGTTGCAGCACCAAAAAAGAAAGAAATCCAGGCTCTACTTTTGAGCAAGGAAGGTTTTCCTGCACCCGGCATCACACCCACACAACCTTTCCCCCTGTGCTGGGTAATAATTAAGTGGTTTTTACGAGACTCCCTTTACTCGAGTGCAATGTCCTACGTGCCTGTCCCGGGACAAAAACAGGGTGACCCGTGGAGAAACCACGCAGGGCAAAACTTCTCCCGAATTCTCTGAATTCAGCCAATTCAGCAAAAAATAAAAAAAAAGGGATTTTTAGTCAGCAGCTGGAACAACTCGTGCCAGAAATCATCGGCACATGACCAGAGCGTCTCAAGGTCCACGTGCCGGTTTAAGAGTTCAGGCTGTTCTGAGACGCTCTGAACTCGAAGGGAACATCCCTCCTTTCCCAAATTCCCTGTTCCCAACTGAGGGACAAAACCCTAATCGGGTTCAGCGGCTCCCCCAGCACTCGAGGAGCGTTGGCTCGGCCGATGAAGAATTTAAGAGGGCGATTTACTCTCCCTTTCCAGAGCTCTGCTTTATGTTCTTTTTTTTTTTTTCTCTCTCTCTCCCCCCAACATCTGGTTTCCCTTTCGCACAATGAGATTGCCCAAGTTTGGGCTGTTCCAGCGCCAGGATTTTCGGAGGCTGAGCCCTCAAGAGAACGTCTGGAAACGCCTTTTTTTTTCTTTTTTTTTTTTTAAATAAACTTTTCCACTTAATCTCGGCGCTAATCTGGGCAATAAACCAATAAACCCAGCCCAAGGCAGCCGGTCCCTACCTGGCTGCTGAACTTTTGCTCTCCTGGAGCCGCAATTATTGCCATCCACATAACAACACGCGATAAAAAAATAACAACAACAAACCGGAGCCCTCAAAAGCCCGCACAACCCCCCACGAGGGGTTTTTTTTTAGCACCTAATTAGGGAAAAAACCCAAACCCGTCAGTGGAAAGAGCGCAGAGAGGCACGGGGCGCTTTTTAAATGAGAACCGGCGATTTTTTAAAATGAAAATCGGCGATTTTTTTTAAACGAAACCCGGCGATTTTTACATGAAAATTCCCCTGGGAGGAGCGGGGTCAGGTGAGGCGCCGAGGTGGGTTTTGGCGCACTGGTCCCCCACCCCTCAGGGGCTATGAATTTAAATATATATGTAGACGATATATATACATACACACGCGCGTATACAATGATTAAAATATACAGAGAGAGTTATTTAGTCGGCTGGGTGCCCCTCGCTCCGCCCGGCCCGCAGCGGGCAGCGCACCCGCCTCGCCCTCTCCCCTCAGGCGCGGCCAGCGGGACGCTGAGGGAGCTCCCCCCTCACGCACACACTTTCCCCTCAAATAACCCCCCCGTTTTCCCCTTCGCCGCTCACCTCCTGCTCCCTGAAGTGCTGGTTCTGCGCGTCGATGACGCGGATAGTCCTTTTGATGGGCAGCAGCCCTCCGAGCTCGTCGTGAGCCACCATGGCGGCGGTTTCCTTCCCCCCCCGCCCCCGACCCTCCCTCAGCCCGCGCTCATCGCGCTCTGAGGGCTCCGCGCGCCGCGCCCCGACCTCACCCAGGGGGGCGGGGCCAGAAGGGAGGCCACGCCCCCGCCGACACAAGCCACGCCCCAAGCCACGCCCCCTGGAGACACTGGACACTCCGGGAGCCCCAATTTGTTCCAAAATCTCCCCAAAAATTCCTGCCCCTCTGCTCAGCCCTGGGGAGGCGCAGCTGGGGTGCTGTGGACGGGGCTGGGCTCCTCAGGACAAGAGAGAGGGGCAGGTTGGAGCAGGTGACTGCTGTGGTCCCTTCCAAGCTGCCCCATCCCGTGACTCCGGGAGATCCTGGAGCGGGTCCAAGGGAAGGATGCGAAGATGATGAAGGGATTGGAGCATCTCCCTTCTGAGGAGGAGCTGAGGGAGCTGTTTAGCCTGGAGAAAAGGCTGAGAGGGGTTTTATCACTGTCAGGGTCTGCAGGGAGGGATCGGAGGATGGAGAGGGAGCCCAGGGATGGGACGAGAGGAATGGGCAGGAACCGATGCCCAGAAAGTTCCACCTGGACATGAGGAAAAACTTCATCCCTGAGCACTGAACAGGCTGCCCAGGGAGGGTGTGGAGTCTCCCTCACTCCAGAACCCTCTGGATATTCCAGAACCCTCTGGACACAATCCTGTGCCATGGAGCAGTGACCCACTGCGGGCCCTTCCAACCTGACCCATCCCGGGATTCGCTGGAAAACGGGATCTCTGGGAGGTTCTGCCTCAAGGCAGGACAAGGGGGAGCACCCACTGAGGGCTGAGGGAGCTGTTCCACCACACCCCACCGGGAAAAGGGGTTGGAAATCCATCAGGAACTGCAGGGGTGGGACACGGAGCGAGGGATACAAATCCAGAGGGGGGAAATTTAAGTTGGATATTGGGAAGGAATTCCTGGCTGGGAGGGTGGGGAGGGACTGGAACAGATTTCCCAGAGAAGCTGTGGCTGCCCCTGGATCCCTGGAAGTGTCCAAGGCCAGGCTGGAACAACCTGGGATGGTGGAAGGTGTGGGCAGGGAATGGCACTGGATGGGATTTAAGTTCCATTCCGACCCCTTAACATTCCACAATCCCACAATTCCAAACCCTTGTGCTGCTTGTGCCAAAAAGACATAAACCCAAACTTTTTTTTGGGGGGGGGTTTCCCCCATTTTCCAGGTATTTTTTCCCCTACCACCACCTCCCAGGAGCAGCTGGTGGGACCAGCTCCTCCCGGGCCGGGACTCCTCCACCCCTCTGGAATATCAAACCTTCGCTGCTGGGAGTTGTTTTTTCTTTACCTTGCTTAAAAAAAAAACAACAAAACCCAAACCCAACGACCCAGAATTCCTGTCTGGACCTGCCCTTTGAAGTCTGCCCCGAGCTCTGTCAGGCAGAGGGCTGGGCCCAGCCTCTCCCCTTGTCTCCCGGGGGATCCTGTCCCAGCAGGCCCCTGGCTGGGACTCGCCGAGGATTTGGTGTTTTTGTTTGTCCCAACTCGACGTTTTTATTCCTGCAAAACCTCTGGGAATAAAAAGGTGCTGGGTGAAAATAAAACTGGGGTGGGTTTTGGTGGTTCCCACCTGTGGAGTGGAATTTTGGGGCGTGTTCCCAGCGTTTTTGAGGAATGAGGAATGAGGAGGAGGAAGAAGAAGAAGAGGAGGAGAGTCCTGCTCTCCCCTCCCCTGGCTATTTTTTTAGGAGGGCTTTGTTTGCTTCTCTCAGCAAATCTGCACCCACTTCACCTCTGCCAGGATGTCCAGGATTCTCCACTGTGGGATCATCAGAAATTTGGGATACACTGAGGAAAAACTCCCTTTTTTGGATGACTAAAAATCACCAAAACCGAGCATTTTTAACACCAAAGAGATGCAGACTCTGGGGAGGAGCAGGAAAACCCTGTGCTGGGTTGGATCCATTATTTTTTTGGGAAGCATCAAACCCGTTTCTGGGTAGTCCAGGGGTTGCCAAGTGTGGGATGCAGGAATTTAGGATTAATAAACTAATTAATTCCATAGAAAACAGGCATCCAAATCCCAGTGTGCAATTCCAGACTGAGGGAAGTTTTTTTCCCAGTTGTTGAAGGGACACTGGGCAGCCAAGGGGTGCCAAGGGTGGGATGCAGGAATTCTGCCCCGGAATTCCGACACGCACACGGCCTGATCCTGCCTTTTCTCTCGGCAAAACTCCCGGGAATGACGCGTTGGAGCAGCAGGAAGGCCCAGTTCACACAAAACCCTAGGCCTGGGTTGGGATTTTCAGCCTAAACCAGGCCTGGATTGGGATTTTCAGCCTAAAAAACAGCGGAAAATGGTCACTGCAGCACCTTCGGTGTCCTCACGGTTCAGGCCTGGCCACATTTCCAGTCCCCAAAAATCACCCAGGACGCCTCAGAATTCTTTGATTTTACACCCAGGACGCCTCAGAATTCCTTGATTTTACACCCAGGACGCCTCAGAATTCCTTGATTTTACACCCAGGACACCTGAGGATTGCTCCATGTTATTCCCAGCCCTGCTGCTGACAAGATCCAAGGAGAAAACATCAGAGAAGGCTGAGCTGGGCACTGCTGGAGCATCAGACCCATTTCTCCTCCAGTCTCAGCTCGAGGCTCTGTTAAACTCGGCCTAAAGCTTCAGGAGCACTTCTGGACCCTTTTTTTTTCTCCCAGGGAGATGCAGCAGAGCCAACTAAAAATAAAAGCAGGGATGAAGAGCCAGGAGCTGTGAAGGGAAGGGGTGAACCAGAGTCACACTCCCAGAGGTGGCACCAGACCGGGAAGGCCCGGGGATGTTTTTCCTGGGAGTGTTTTCCCTGGGGATGTCCTGGAGGGTGTCCCGTGTCCCAGAGCACCTCAGCTGGCCCGTGAAGTGTTTAATTGTCCCCCCCTGATTCACCCCCAGGAGATCCCTGACTCGGAGGTGACACTTTGGGAGTGAATCATTCCCGGTGACGCGAGGCCCCGCTGAGGTCACGGGCTGGGAGCACGAGGGGCCCCGTGGGATGATGCAACAGGGCTGCCTCTGGCACGGGAAGAGGGATTTGTGCCCTTGGAAAAGCGCCCTGTGTTCAGGGAAAGGGGTGGGAAAGGCCTTAAAGGAATAAGGAGCCCTAAAAGAAGCGGCTCCAGGTTGGAATGGGAGGGGGTTTGTGGGGCAGCTGCCTCCTGATGGATCAGCGGCACCGGCTGGAGGCAGAATCCATCCTGAGGGATGGGATGAGCTCCAGGAATCCATCCTGAGGGATGGGATGAGCTCCATAGATCCATCCTGAGGGATGAGATGAGCTCCAGGAATCCATCCTGAGGGATGGGATGAGCTCCATAAATCCATCCTGAGGGATGAGATGAGCTCCATGAATCCATCCTGAAGGATGAGCACCACAAATCCATCCTGAGGGATGGGATGAGCTCCAGGAATCCATCCTGAAGGATGGAGATGAGCTCCATAAATCCATCCTGAGGGATGGAGATAAGCACCAGGAATCCATCCTGAGGGATGAGATGAGCTCCACAATTTCATCCCAAAGGATGAGCACCAGGAATCCATCCTGAGGGATGGAGATGAGCACCAGGAATAAAAGGAATCCAACCTGAGGGATGGAGATGAGCTCCACAAATCCATCCCGAGGGATGGACATGAGCACCAGGAATCCATCCTGAGGGATGAGATGAGCACCAGGAATCCATCCTGAGGGATGAGATGAGCTCCATAAATCCATCCTGAGGGAGCACCAGGAATCCATCCTGAGGGATGGAGATGAGCTTCACAATTTCATCCCAAAGGATGAGCACCAGGAATCCCTCCTGAGGAATGGAGATGAGCTCCATAAATCCATCCTGAGGATGAGATGAGCACCAGGAATCCATCCTGAGGGATGGAGGTAAGCACCAGGAATCCATCCTGAGGGGTGAGATGAGCTCCATAAATCCATCCTGAGGGGTGAGATGAGCTCCATAAATCCATCCTGACGGGTGAGATGAGCTCCATAAATCCATCCTGAGGGGTGAGATGAGCTCCATAAATCCATCCTGAGGGATGACCATCACAAATCCATCCTGAGGGATGGAGGTAAGCACCAGGAATCCATCCTGAGGATGAGATGAGCTCCATGAATCCATCCTGAGGGATGAGATGAGCTCCATGAATCCATCCTGAGGGATGAGATGAGCACCAGGAAACCATCCTGAGGGATGAAATGAGCTCCATAGATCCATCCTGAGGGATGGAGATGAGCACTAGGAATAAAAGGAATCCATCCTGAGGGATGGAGATGAGCTCCACAAATCCATCCTGAGGGATGGACATGAGCACCAGGAATCCATCCTGAGGGATGAGATGAGCTCCACAATTTCATCCCAAAGGATGAGCACCAGGAATCCATCCTGAGATGAGCACCAGGAATCCATCCTGAGGATGGAGATGGGCTCCATCAATCTATCCTGAGGGAGCACCAGGAATACCAGGAATCCATCCTGAGGGATGGGATGAGCTCCATAGATCCATCCTGAGGGATGGGATGAGCTCCATAGATCCATCCTGAGGGATGAGATGAGCTCCATAGATCCATCCTGAGGGATGGGATGAGCTCCATAGATCCATCCTGAGGGATGGGATGAGCTCCATAGATCTATCCTGAGGGATGAGCACAAGGAATCCATCCTGAGGGATGAGATGAACACCAGGAATCCGTTCTTAGGGATGAGATGAGCTCCATAAATCCATCCTGAGGGATGAGATGAGCACCAGGAATCCATCCTGAGGATGGAGATGGGCTCCATCAATCTATCCTGAGGGAGCACCAGGAATCCATCCTGAGGGATGGAGATGAGCTCCAGGAATATCAGGAATGCATCCTGAGGGACAGAGATGAGCACGGGAATCCAACCTGAGGGATGAGATGAGCTCCATAAATCCATCCCCAGGGATGGAGATGAGCACCAGGAATAAAAGGAATCCATCCTGAGGGATGAGATGAGCCCCAGGAACCCCAGGAATCCATCCTGAGGGATGAGATGAGCACTAGGCATCCATCCCGAGATGAGCACCAGGAATCCATCCTGAGGATGGAGACAAGCTCCATCAATCCATCCTGAGGGATGGAGATGAGCACCAGGAACCCCAGGAATCCATCCCAAGGGGTGAGATGAGCCCCATGTGACGGGTCCTTGCTGCCTTGACCTCGGAGAGGGTCCCGGTGAGGGACTCTGGAACACCAAACCCGACGGAATACGGAAGG
Source organism: Pseudopipra pipra (assembly GCF_036250125.1). Classification (NCBI taxonomy): domain Eukaryota; kingdom Metazoa; phylum Chordata; class Aves; order Passeriformes; family Pipridae; genus Pseudopipra; species Pseudopipra pipra. Next base: position 74,375,989 of record NC_087553.1, on the reverse strand, counting down.
AGAACCGTTCCCTGTGCAGCAGAACCGACCGACCAGGCTTTGGGATTCCCCCAATCCCAGTTTCCCTGCAACTCAGGACTTTCCCTCCCACCCCAGACCATCTCCCTCTGTGCTCCCTGACCTGGAGCAAAACCCGGATTTTGCCCTCTCCTGCCCCTCCAACAGACCAGTTCTTCCTGCTCTCCTGCCAAGAGGGATTAAAAACATCCCTCCCCCATCCCCACCCGGAGATTTTTCACTGCCAGGAGCAAAATTCCTGCTTGATTCCTACAATCAAATTAAATTAGGGAGCTGGGAAGAGTTGGGATGACAGAGGAGCCACCCCAGCCCTTGTTGTTGTTGCTGTTTGAGCCCTGGGGGGGGGAGCCTCATACCTGTGACATTCCTGGCTGCTCCAAGTTATTCTGGGAAGGGCTGCCACTAAAAAAACCAGGAATTCCCTCCGGGTTGTTGACGTGCCACGGAGTTATTTCAGCCCCCTCCCAAAAGCTTCATGGAATATATTTAAGGTTAATAAATGAATTCCATAGAAAACAGGCATCTAAATCCCAGTGTGCAATTCCAGACCGAGGGAAGTTTTTTTTCCCAGTTGTTGAAGGGACACTGGGCAGCCAAGGGGTGCCAAGGGTGGGATGCAGGAATTCTGCCCCGGAATTCCGACACGCACACGGCCTGATCCTGCCTTTTCTCCTGGCAAAACTCCCGGGAATGACGTGTTGGAGCAGCAGGAAGGCCCAGGTAACACAAAACCCTAGGCCTGGGTTGGGATTTTCATCCTAAGCCAGGCCTGGATTGGGATTTTCAGCTCAAAAGAGTGGAAAATGGTCACTGCAGCACCTTCGGTGTCCTCACGGTCCAGGCCTGGCCACATTTCCAGTCCCAAAAATCACCCAGAATTCCTTGAGTTTATATCTCTAACCCAACCCACTTCAGGATTGCTCCGTGTTATTCCCAACCCTGCTGCTGACAAGATTCCAAGAAGGAATCATCCCATCCTACACTGGCTGGAGAGGAGCAGCCTCAGCTGCACCTTCCGTGTCCTCACGGTCCAGGTCTGGCCACGTTTCCAGTCCCAAAAATCACCCAGAATTCCTTGATTTTACACCCAACCCACCTCAGGATTGCTCCATGTTATTCCCAGTCCTGCTGCTGACAAGATTCCAAGAGGGAATCATCCCATCCTGCACTGGCTGGAGAGGAGCAGACTGAGCTGCACCTTCCGTGTCCTCATGGTCCAGGTCTGGCCACGTTTCCAGTCCCAAAAATCACCCAGAATTCCTTCATTTCATCCCTAACCCAACCCACTTTGGGACTGCTCCATGTTATTCCTAACCCTGCCAGAGGGGGATTTTCCTGCTGCTGACAAGATTCCAAGAAGGAATCATCCCATCCTGCACTGGCTGGAGAGGAGCAGACTGAGCTGCACCTTCAGTGTCCTCACGGTCCAGGTCTGGCCACATTCCCCAAAAATCACCCAGAATTCCTTGATTTCCTCCCTAACCCAACCCACTTCAGGATTGCTCCATGTTATTCCCAACCCTGCTGCTGACAAGATTCCAAGAAGGAAACATCCCATCCTACACTGGCTGGAGAGGAGCAGACTGAGCTGCACCTTCCGTGTCCTCATGGTCCAGGTCTGGCCACGTTCCCCAAAAATCACCCAGAATTCCTTGATTTCATCCCTAACCCAACCCACTTCAGGATTGCTCCATGTTATTCCCAACCCTGCTGCTGACAAGATTCCAAGAAGGAATCTTGGAACAGGGGGAGAACCAAAGCACCCACTCCACGCCCGTATTCCCGTTCCTCGCCGTAGGGTCTGAAATCCCGTTTCCCGGGAGCCAAAATCCACCTCATCCCTCCCTTTTCCCAGCTATTTTTAATGTGCTATTTATAGTGCAACGCACAGGACACGCGCCAGGACTGGGATAAATAAGGAATAAACCAGGTCTGGGATAAATAAGGAATAAATCAGGTCTGGGATAAATAAGGAATAAATCAGGACTGGGATAAATAAGGAATAAATCAGGACTGGGATAAATAAGGAATAAATCAGGACTGGGATAAATAAGCAATAAATGAGGTCTGGGATAAATAAGGAATAAATCAATTCTGGGATAAATAAGGAGTAAATCAGGTCTGGGATAAATAAGGAATAAACCAGGACTGGGATAAATAAGGAATAAACCAGGACTGGGATAAATAAGGAATAAACCAGGTCTGGGATAAATAAGGAATAAATCAGGTCTGGGATAAATAAGGAATAAATCAGGTCTGGGATAAATAAGGAATAAATCAATTCTGGGATAAATAAGGAGTAAATCAGGTCTGGGATAAATAAGGAATAAACCAGGACTGGGATAAATAAGGAGTAAATCAGGACTGGGATAAATAAGGAATAAATCAGGACTGGGATAAATAAGGAATAAATCAGGTCTGGGATAAATAAGGAATAAACCAGGACTGGGATAAATAAGGAATAAATCAGGACTGTGCTCCTTTTCCCCTCTCCCCTTCTCCCAGTTGGGTTTGACATTCCAGCTCCCGGATATTTATAACCCAGAGCCAAACTGGGAGCAGGGATTCTGGAAAAACGACCCACCGGGAGACTCCTTGGGTCATCGGAAGCTCAGGGAGCCGGCCTGGAATGGCAGCATTTCCCTGGAATGGCAGCATTTCCCTGGAATGCAGCATTTCCCTGGAATGGCAGCATTTCCCTGGAATGGCAGCATTTCCCTGGAATGCAGCATTTCCCTGGAATGGCAGCATTTCCCTGGAATGCAGCATTTCCCTGGAATGGCAGCATTTCCCTGGAATGCAGCATTTCCCTGGAATGCAGCATTTCCCTGGAATGGCAGCATTTCCCTGGAATGCAGCATTTCCCTGGAATGCAGCATTTCCCTGGAATGGCAGCATTTCCCTGGAATGCAGCGTTTTTTTCGGGATGGTGACTTATAATACCAAAAATGCTCCCAAAAAACCAGCTCTGGGATGGATTTGGAGGGAGATCCAACCTCTGGCACCTCCACAATCCTCGTGTTCCCGGGCTGGAAAAGCCAATTCCGCCTCGGGAATATGAGGGAAAGGCCGGAAAACACGGCCTGGGGAAGGCAGGGATGCTGTGGGACACAGGGATTAACGGAGCAGGAAGCTCCAGGTGCCAGAGGTTGGGATTTGTCGGGATCAAATGGATTTTAATGTATTTTATTAATTTATTTCTGGTTTAATATATTTTATCAATTTATTTTTGGTTTAATGTATTTTATTAATTTATTTTTGGTTTAATGTATTTTATTAACTTATTTTATTAATGCATTTTATTAATTTATTTTTTGTTTAATATAGTTTATTAATTTATTTTTGGTTTAACGTATTTTATTAATTTATTTTTGCTTTGATATATTTTATTAATTTATTTTTGTTGTAATGTATTATATTAATTTATTTTTCTTTTAATATATCTTATTAATTTATTCTTAATATATTTTATTAATTTATTTTTGATTTAATGTATTTTATTCATTTATTTTTGGTTTAATGTATTTCATTAATTTATTTATTATTTAATATATTTTATTAATTTATTTTTGGTTTAATGTATTTTATTAACTTATTTTATTAATGCATTTTATTAATTTATTTTTTGTTTAATATAGTTTATTAATTTATTTTTGGTTTAACGTATTTTATTAATTTATTTTTGCTTTAATATATTTTATTAATTTATTTTTGTTGTAATGTATTATATTAATTTATTTTTCTTTTAATATATCTTATTAATTTATTCTTAATATATTTTATTAATTTATTTTTGATTTAATGTATTTTATCAATTTATTTTTGGTTTAATGTATTTCATTAATTTATTTTTTATTTAATATATTTTATTCATTTATTTTTGGTTTAATGTATTTTATTCATTTATTTTTGGTTTAATGTATTTTATTCATTTATTTTTGGTTTAATGTATTTTATCAATTTATTTCTGTTTTAATATATTTTATCAATTTATTTTATTCATTTATTTTATTCATTTATTTTATTCATTTATTTTATTCATTTATTTTATTCATTTATTTTATTAATGTATTTTATTAATGTATTTTATTAATGTATTTCATTCATTAATTGATGTTATCTGACATTATTTTGGGGGGATTTTGGGGGTGGTTTTATCCGGACCAGGAGATCAAAGCCCAGAATCTGGAGGAAACTGTCCTGGGCCAATGAAAGGGGAGGCTCATGAATAATTCAGATATGCAAATGAAGCTCTCACACAGGAAACGCCCCACCAGCAAATGGCTTTTAATCTCAGCCTAATTAACCTTAAACCCTGATTAGTTAAACTCTCCTGGGCTCCCTTCCCTTCTCCAGAGGGACACAGGGACATTGGGAAGCAGGAAAACAATTCCAGTCATCCAGTTTTCCTAGGAAAATACTGGTTTTCCATTGGAAAACAATTCCAGTCATTCAGTTTTCCTAAAGAAAATACTGGTTTTCCATTGGAAAACAATTCCAATAATTCAGCTTTCATGAAGAAAATACTGGTTTTCCATGGGAAAACAATTCCAATCACTCAGTTTTCCTAGAGAAAATACTGGTGTTCAACTGGAAAACAATTCCAATCATTCAGTTTTCCTAAATACTGGTTTTCCATTGGAAAACAATTCCAATCATTCAGTTTTCCTAAAGAAAATACTGGTTTTCCATTGGAAAACAATTCCAATAATTCAGTTTTCATGAAGAAAATACTGGTTTTCCATAGGAAAACAATTCCAATAATTCAGTTTTCACGAAGAAAATACTGGTTTTCCACTGGAAAACAATTCCAATCACCCAGTTTTCCCAAAGAAAACACTGGTTTTCCATTTTCAGTAGGTCTGTCAATCCCTTTAATCCCGGCTTTAAGCCCAGTTTACCCCGCAGCCAGTCCAGCCTGTTCTCAAACAAAAGTGACATTTGCAGAGGCTTTGCAGAGTTTTGCTCCCTGGTACTGGAGCAGGGGGTCCCACACATTGATTTCAGGTTAAATTAAGGAGTTTTAAGGTGAAAAGAAGCAGTTTAAATGGTTAAAGCAGCGCTGGGGAGAAGCCCCAGCAGGACTGGGCCCACCCTGAGCTGGTTCCCCGGAGCAAACACAGCTGGGCCGGGCCCTAAAATGGGGCTGGGGCAAAGCAAACACGGGCAGGAGGATGTTCCTGGCCCAGCAGAGGAGGTGACAGAGTTGTTGAGTTGACATTTGAAACATTTGACAGCAGCTGGGTTACCTTGAAGTCCAGGCTGTTGAGGCTCACCACGTCATCGTCCTTCTCGCGGCGCTTCCTCTTCTGCAAGAGAGAAAACGGGGCTGTGTTGGGAGACGCGAGTCTGAGCTTTAATGGGACACATTCTGAGCTTTAATCCAGCAGTTCAGGGAGGTTTCTTTCATTTACACCTTTAACTGGTGGAATAACTCCAAAAAATCAACGTTCAACCCAAAGGCAAAGGGGGTTTGTGCTGCTATGGGGGGTTTGTCACCCCATTCCTCCACGTTGGAAGTTGGTTCCTCTGTGCTCCTGGAATTGTGGTTGTGGGGGGATCAAAAGCAGGAAAACTCAGGAGCAGCACAGAATGCAGCAGATGCCAGTGGGAAGTGGTTAGACTTCATTTAGGGACATAAAATCATGGAATCCTGGAATGGTTTGGGTGGGAAGGGACATCAAAGCCCATCCAGTTCCATGTCCAACACCTCCCACTATCCCAGGTGGTTCCAGCCTGGCCCGGGACACTTCCAGGGATCCAGGGGCAGCCACAGCTTCTCTGGGCAAGCTTTACCTTCACAGTATTTGTTCCTAATGATCTAATTCCTAATTATCCAACTCCTAATTATCCAATCCCTAATTATCCAACCCGACCCCGCCTTCCTCCAGCTTAAAGCACTTTTGAACCAGGTTGGTCCTTCCTGCTCTTCAGGAACAACCCCCTGCAGCTGCAGGCTGGGCCAGAGGGGCTGGAGAGCAGCCAGGCAGGAAGGGAGCTGGGAGTTGGGCTGGGCAGGGAGCTGAAGAGGAGCCCGAGTGTGGCCAGGGGGGCAAGAGGGCCAAGGGCTGCTGGGCTGGCTGAGGAAGAGTGTGGCAGCAGGAGCAGGGCAGGGCTTGTGCCCCTGGGCTGGGCGCTGGGGAGGCCACCCCTGGAGTGCTGTGTCCAGCTCTGGGCCCTGAGCTCAGGAAGGCCCTGGAGGGGCTGGAGCAGGGGCAGAGAAGAGCAGCGAGGCTGGGGAAGGGACTGGAGCCCAAGTGCTGGGAGGAGAGGCTGAGGGAGCTGGGGGGGCTCAGCCTGGAGAGGAGGAGGCTCAGGGGAGACCTCCTCACTCTCTGCAACTCCCTGCCAGGAGGGGGAAGCTGGGGGGGGGGTTGGGCTCTTTTCCCAGGCAACCATCAGCAAGACAAGAGGGCTCGGTCTCAAGTTGTGCCAGGGGAGGTTTAGGTTGGATATCAGGAAGAATTTCTTTGCAGAGAGGGTGCTCAGCCATTGGAATGGGCTGCCCAGGGAAGGGGGGGATTCTCCGTCCCTGGAGGTGTTTAAGGACAGACTGGATGTGGCATCAGTGCCATGGGCTGGGAACCACGGCGGGGTTGGATCAAGGGTTGGGCTGGATGATCTCGGAGGTCCCTTCCAACCCAGCTGATTCTGGGATTCTGGGATTCACTTCACTGCACTCGGAGCAGAGGTTGGGGTTGCTCTGCTGGGATCCAGGACCCAGATCATTAAAATCTTCTTTCCAAAAGCCCAAATTCTTTGAAGGTCCAATCATGGAGCTCAGAGGTGTTTCCTGCAAACCAGAGCCTGCAAAAGGTTTCTTTGTGCCGCTCCCTGCGGACTAAACACATCCCCAGATCCCCTGGGCAAGTTTGTTACAATCCCTGGATCTCCTGGAATCCGCTGGGGAAGGAGAAGAGGGAGAAATCCCAGCTCCTTGAAGGAGCTTTATGGAATGGGCCTTGCTGCTTTTCCAGGGAAAAGCCAAGGAAAAGCACCTCACCCTCAAAATCCCGCTGCTCTGGCCGGGGGAGAACTGGCTGATTCCAAATGAGGGGAATCATCGCATTGGAATCATCCAGATTATCCAGGGATCCTCCAAAAGGGGCTGCAGGTGCAGAGAGGAATAAAAAGTCTTTTTTTTTTTCCTGAAGACTGGGAAATTATAATTGTGGAGGCATTAGGGGGGTTGTTTGAACAAAATGTTTCTCCAAAATATTCAGGATAAGCTGTAGGAAACATCTGATTGCCTGAAAAGTTGGATTTCTCCAGTCTTTGCCTGATGTAGGAGTTGGGAATATGATGAATATTTGTCTAAATTCACATTTATTACAACCAGGGAGAGATGATTTAGATTATTTTAGTGTTGCTGTGAATTTTTCTGTAGAGAGGGGACAAGCACTAATAATTAATTAAACATTAATTCCATATAATAAATATTAAATCTGCAGCGATAAATAAATCCCCTGGAGGTGTTCAAGGACAGACTGGACGTGGCATCAGTGCCACGGGCTGGGAACCACGGCGGGGTTGGATTTGATGACTCCCAACCTTTCTGATTCCGTGATTCCACGATATTTAAATTTATTTAAGAGAAGAAAATTCGCAGTTTAAACCCAGACAGCAGCAGGGCCTTTTTTTTTTGGCTTTCCTGGAGCAGGACATTTCCCAGATTCCCCCTCTGGAACATCTTTCCCGTCCAGGAGAGCAGAGCCAGAGCTTTGTTTTCAGACCGTCGAGACTTCGTGCAATAAAACCCCGGCTTTTGGCCTGGGATCCCTTTTTTTTCCCTTTGCCCAATAGAATTTTGTTCCAAAAAAAACATGGATATTTCCCAGCTGTGTCATTCCCAGCAGCACATTCCAAGAAAAAAGGCTCTCTCCAGGCGGGGTTTGGAAGCCCCGGCGCCGTTTCCCCGGCGCGGGTTTGATCCTTTCCCCTTCTCTCCCAGAATCCCAAAAAAAAGGGATTTTTCGGGAAGTTGTCGAAGGGGGAAAAACACCCAAGAGCAGGTTTAGGTTTGGGGGAGGGAGAAACCTAAAAAAAGAGATGCTAAAATGGGGAAATGTAAATATTGGGGGGGGTTATTTTTAGGAACGCCCAAAAAATCCCGGGAGCGTTTCGAGGGTTCGGATCAAAGGAAAGGAATTTTTTTAAGGAAAATACTGGTTTTCCATTGGAAACCAATTCCAATAATTCAGTTTTCCTAGAGGAAATACTGGTTTTCCATTGGGAAACAATTTCAATCATCCAGTTTTCCTAAAGAAAATACTGGTTTTCAACTGGAAAATAATTCCAGTAATTCAGTTTTCCCAGAGAAAATGCTGGTGGTTCAACTGGAAAACAATTCCAATGATCCAGTCTCCCCCTCTCCTAAAGAAAATACCTATGTTCAATGGGAAAACAATTCCAATAATTCAGTTTTTATAAAGAAAATACTGGGTTTTTTATTGGAAAAAAATTCCAGTCATCCATTGAAAATACTGTTTTTCCACTGGAAAACAATTCCAATAATTCAGTTTTCCTAGAGAAAATACTGGTTTTCAATTGGAAAACAATTCCAATAATTCAGTTTTCCTAAAGGAAATACTGGGTTTCCATTGGAAAACAATTCCAATAATTCAGTTTTCCTAAAGGAAATACTGGTGTTCAATTGGAAAACAATTCCAATCATCCATTGAAAATACTGGTTTTCCATTGGAAAACAATTCCAATAATTCAATTTTCCTAAAGAAAATGCTGGTGTTCCATTGGAAAACAATTCCAATCATTCAGTTTTCCTCTCTCTTAAGGAAAATACTGGTTTTCCATTGGAAAACAATTCCAATAATTCAGTTTTCCTAGAGAAAATACTGGTGTTCCATTGGAAAACAATTCCAGTCATCCAGTTTTTCTAAATACTGGTTTTCCATTGGAAAACAATTCCAATGATCCATTTTTTGTCTCTCCTAAAGAAAATACTGGTTTTCCATTGGAAAACAATTCCAATAATTCAGTTTTCCCAGAGAAAATGCTGGTTTTCCATTGGAAAACAATTCCAATTATCCATCATTCCTACATTCTGGTTTTCCATTGGAAAACAATTCCAATCATCCAGTTTTCCTCTCTCCCACTAAAGGCTTTTTGCCCCAAGCCTGGATATTCTGGTTTTTAGGGATCATCCCTGTGGAATCCTTTGAAACCAATGGAATCCTTCAAAGCAATGGAATCCTTAAAACCAATGGAATCCTTCAAACCAATGGAATCCTTCAAACCAATGGAATCCTTAAAATCAATGGAATCCTTAAAATCAATGGAATCCTTAAAATCAATGGAATCCTTCAAAACCATTTAAATCCTTTAAACCAAATGGAATCCTTCACATCCAATGGAATTCTCAAAACCAATGGAATTCTTCAAAAAAATGGAATCCTTCAAAACCAGTTAAATCCTTAAAAACAATGGAATCCTTTAAACCAATGGAATCCTTCAAAATCAATTAAATCCTTAAAAACAATGGAATCCTTTAAACCAATGGAATGCTTCAAACCAAAGGAATTCTTCAAACTAATGGAATCCTTAAAAATCAATGGAATTTTTCAAACCAATGGAATCCTTTAAAACCAGTTAAATCCTTTAAAATCAATGGAATCCTTCAAAATCAATGGAATCCTCAAAATCAATGGAATCCTTCAAATCCAATGGAATCCTTCAAACCAAAGGAATCCTTCAAACCAATGGAATCCTTCAAAACCAATGGAATCCTTCAAATCCAAAGAAATCCTTAAAATTAATGGAATCCTTCAAACCAATGGAATCCTTCAAAATCAATGGAATCCTTCAAAACCAATAAAACCTCCCGGATGATCAGACTCCAAGAAGCAGGAATTCTGAACAGAATCCCAGTGGTTCAGCTCCAGAGGCTGGATGGTAAAGGATGGAGAGAGGAGAGCACCAGGGAGCTTCTCCACACCAAAGAAAACCCGGAGTTTGGGATTTTTAGGAACAAAAAACCCCCACTTTATTCCTACATGGTGTTTTCCATCCTGCCCATGGCATTCCCACCTCAGAAAATAAGGATTTAGGAAGGAAAACCCCGGGATATCCAGCCTGCCCTCAATCCCTGGGGGCAAAAAGTACCTTGGGGAAAGCTGGGAAGGCTCAGGAAGAGCCTGGTTGGATGGGGAGGAATGAGTGGATTCTCCTTCTTCTCCAAATTTTCCCTCTGCATTCCTGCTTTTTTTTCCAGCTGTTTTCCTCACCAGGGTGGGATCCCAGTGTGGTCCTGGAGTCAGGAATGTGAAGAGCACCAGGGAGCTTCTCCACACCACAGAAAACCCAGAGTTTGGGATTTTTAGGAATAAAAACCCCCCACTTTATTCTTAAAGGATGTTTTCCATCCTGCCCATGGCATTCCCACCTCAGAAAATAAGGAATGAGAAAGGAAAACCCCGGGATATCCAGCCTGCCCTCAATCCCTGGGGGCAAAAAGCACCTTTGGGAAAGCTGGGAAGGCTCAGGAAGAGCCTGGTTGGATGGGGAGGAATGAGTGGATTCTCCTTCTTCTCCAAATTTTCCCTCTGCATTCCTGCTTTTTTTTCCAGCTGTTTTCCTCACCAGGGTGGGATCCCAGTGTGGGCCTGGAGTCAGGAATGTGAAGAGCACCAGGGAGCTTCTCCACACCAAATAAACACCAGAATTTTGGATTTTTAGGAATAAAAAAACCCCACTTTATTCTTAAAGGATGTTTTCCATCCTGCCCATGGCATTCCCACCTCAGAAAATCAGGATTTAGGAAGGAAAACCCCGGGATATCCAGCCTGCCCTCAATCCCTGGGGGCAAAAAGCACCTTGGGGAAAGCTGGGAAGGCTCAGGTGGGAAGGAATGGGTGGATTTTCCTTCTCTTCCAGACCCTTTTCCCTCTGCATTCCCGCTTTTTTCCGGCTGTTCACTCACCAGGGTGAAATCCCAGGGTGGGCCCGGAGTCAGGAATGTGAAGGAGCTGCCCCTCCTCAGGGGGTACCTGTGGGAAAGGAAGGATTGAGGGGGATCAATCCAAGGTTTGATGGTCCCAGAGCCCAGCGGGTCCTTCCTGGGAGAGCCCAGGGAATGTTGGAGCCCAGATTTTGGGAAGGGGGAAGGAAAAGGCTGGGAAGGATTCCCAGGATTGGAAATCCTGGTTTTCTACAGTAAAGGGATCTGTGGAAAAACCTCCCAAGTTATATAATAACTTATATAGAAACTTATATATATAACATAATATATATATTATATATTATAATATATAATATATAATATTTATATCTAATATATATTTATATATTAGATATAATATATAATATAATATATAATATATAATATAATATAATATTATATATAATATATTATATAATATTATATATAACATTATATTATAACATATAATATTTTATATATTATATAATATATAATTATATTATATATTATATATAATATAATATATATATTATATATTTATTATATATATTTATATATATAAATATATATAAACATATATATAATTATATATTTATTATATATATATAAAATATATTATATATAATATGTATGATATATAATATATATAATATAATATTTATATATTATATTATAATTATATTATATTATGATATTGTTATAATATATAATATATAATAATATAATATATTATATATATTATTATATTATATATTTTATATATAAACTTAGAATTATATAAACTTATATGTTATATAAGTTACAGAAATATATAATAAAAATAAAATAATAACAATAAAAATATAAGTCTGATAAAAAGAATGTAAAATAATAATTAAATAATAAAAATAAAATTTAGTGATAAAATAACATTAGTATCTAAACCAATAAATTAATTAACGTCATAAAATTATTAATAAAAATAATATAAATCTGATAAAAAGAATAATTAAATAATAATTAAATAGTAAAAATAAAATTTAGTAATAAAAATAACGTTAGCGTCTAAAACAATAAATTAATTAAAGTAATTAAATTATTAATAAAAATAATATAATAAGTTAAATAAAATAATAGAAATTAATAAAAATGGAAAATAATATATGAAATATAAAATAATATAGACTATTAAATAATTTAAAAGAATAAAAATAATATAATAAGAAGGTAAATAAAATAATAGAAATTAATAAAAATGGAAAATAATATATCAAATATAAAATAATATAGAGTATAAAATAATATAAAAGAATAAAAACTATATAAAGTAATAATAACTATAATTATGATAATAAATTAATAAATAAAAGTAATAAAAGTAAATTATAAAATACAAAACAATAAACTAAATACTATAAAATAACATAGCAATAAAAATTATATAAATTAATAATAAAATATAAAACTAATATAAAATAGAAATTTACTATAAAATACAAAACTAATCATTCCATGGATTGGTAGAAACCTCGGGAAGGGATCATTCCATGGGATTTAGAAGAGCACAAACTGCTCAGGAAGAAAAAATCTGGGAATGAGCTTGGGATTTCTTGGGAATTTCAAATATTTCCAAGAAAATGAGGAAGAAAACTTGCTGCTCAATCCCAGAATTCCAGAGTTGGATGGAACCTTCCCGGAGAAAAGCGAAGAGGGAACGAGCGGAGCCGCAAATGGAGCCTCGGAATCCCGGGTTTTCTGGTTTGGGAAGCAGGAGCACCGGTGGATTCCGGGAATTTTGGAATTCCCGACGCCGGCAGCAGCCAAAAGGGAGGCCTGGAAGTCGCCATGAGGCTGGAAAAGCATCCAGGAAAACTCCCAGGAATCCACATCCGGGATATCCAGCATGGAAAGGAGAAAGGATGGTGGAGGAGAGGAATTCCCTGGGAAAGGAGTCGTAGGGATGGGGGAGGAGGGGGGGATTAAGGCTCCAAAATCAGGCAGCTCCCGGTTTTCCAGCTCTCCAGGAGGTTGGGGAGGGATTTCTCCAGCTCAGATTCCACCAGGGAAACTTGGGGGCTTGAGGTGGGAATGGCTTCCCAGTGCCAGAGGGCAGGGATAGGTGGGAGATTGGGAAGGAATTGCTGCTGGGAGGGGCTGGAATGGATTTCCCAGAGAAGCTGTGGCTGCCCCTGGATCCCTGGGAGTGTCCAAGGTTGGGTTGGAGCAACCTGGGCTAGTGGAAGGTGTCTCTGGCCATGGCAGGGGGTGGGAAAGGATGGGATTTAAGGTCCCTTCCCACCCAGACAATCCTGGGATTCCATGATTCTGGATCCCTCTGCTCTGGAGCCAGGCTGGGAGAGCTGGGAATGTTCCCCTGGAGGAGAGAAGGCTCCAGGGAGAGCTGAGAGCCCCTGGCAGGGCCTAAAGGGGCTCCAGGAGAGCTGGAGAGGGACTGGGGACAAGGCCTGGAGGGACAGGACACAGGGAATGGCTTCCCAGTGCCAGAGGGCAGGGATAGGTGGGATATTGGGAAGGAATTGCTGTCTGGGAGGGGCTGGAATGGGTTTCCCAGAGAAGCTGTGGCCACCTCTGGATCCCTGGAAGTGTCCAAGGCCAGGCTGGAGCAACCTGGGATAGTGGGAGGTGTTGGGGTTGGAACTGGATGATCTTTAAGGTCCCTTCTGTTCCATAATTCCGTGATTCCATAATTCCATGATTTCCCCTTCAAGGGTCCGGTAAAGGAGTCAAACAAGAGAAGAGGGCAAAGCAGAAATCCCAAACTGCTCCTTCCCACCCCCCACAACACCCAGGGTGATCCTCCTCCCTTTCCAAGGCCAAACATGCGGAGCTGGGATCTGCCGGGAACACCGGGAACGGGAATAAACGGATATGGAGGGGAACAGATCCTCGGACAAAGTGGGAAGATCCCCTGCTCACATCAAATGTGACAGCTCTGCTTGGAGAAATCGGGGGTTTTGTGCTAATTTTGATTTTTCTGGGATTCATTTCTGACCTTGGGACCAAAATCTTTCCCTCTCCTCCTTGGATCCAACCCAGATTCCAAAATATTTCTTTGTGGCATTTTCTGGGCTTGTCCCTGTCAACCTGCTCACATGAAATGTAACATCTCTGCTTTGAGAAGTGGGGTTTTTTTGTGCTAATGTTGGTTTTTCCGGGACTCATTTCTGCCCTTGATCTTTCTCTCTCCTCCCTGGATCCAACCCAGATTCCAAAATGTTTATTTCTGGCATTTTCTGTGCTGGTGCAGATCCCCTGCTCACATCAGATGTGACATCTCTGCTTGGAGAAATCTGTTTTTTTTTTTGTGCTGGTGCTTTCTGGGCCACATTTCTGCCCCCGGGACAAAAACCCCTGCAGAGCTTGTGAACTATTTAAAGCAAATTTAGTCAGATTTTATCCCCAAGTACCTGCTCTGCCAGGGCCCAGCTCGCATGACATGACCCAATGAGCCAAAAATGTCTTTATGAACCTCATGTCTGAGCTCTGGGCAGGAATTCCAGGAGCTGGCAGATTAATTCCACCCCACTTTGGGCACTTCAAAGCCCCATTCCTTAAACTGGAGCCTTCCTTTTTAGCCCCTGGCGAAGCAGAGGCGCCTCCAGGGCAGAGCCAAGCTTAAAATTCCTGGCTGGAGGTGTCAGGAGTGACAGGGAGGGCTGGACAAGTGACACATGAGCTGGGAGATGAGCCCAGCCTGGCAGGAAAAGGGCTTTTATTCCTGCTGCTGGTTTTTAAGGATCAGGATTATCCTCCCAGCTCATCAATCCCACTGATTGACAAGGGCCTGCTGCTCCAAGGGCCTGGTGCTCCAAATTTGGGAGCTGGGAGGATCCTTGGATCTGCCCCGGGAGCCGAGTCCTCTGCCAGGGATGATCCCATCTTTTCTCAGCTGCTTCCTCCAGCTCTGCTCCTGGGTGTTTGCATCCCATCCCTGGAAAAGGGCACACAAAGAGCTGCTGGAGTGGGAAGAGCCAGCCCTCAATCATGGATCAGGTCCAGGGAGGGCTGGACAAGTGACCCCTGAGCCGGGAGATGAGCCCAGCCCGGCAGGAAAAGGGGAGCCAACCTTTGGCGCGTGGCTTTTATTCCTGCTGCTGGTTTTTAGGGATCAGGATTGTCCCCCCAGCTCATCAATCCCACTGATTGACAAGGGCCTGCTGCTCCAAGGGCCTGCTGCTCCAAGGGTCTGGTGCTCCAAATTTGGGAGCTGGGAGGATCCTTGGATCTGCCTCGGGAGCCGAGTCCTCTGCCAGGGACGGTCCCATCCCACAGCAGCCAAATCTTTTCTCAGCTGCTTTCTCCAGCTCTGCTCCAGGGTGTTTGCATCCCATCCCTGGAAAAGGGCACACAAAGAGCTCCTGGAGTGGGAAGAGCCAGCCCTCAATCATGGATCAGGTCCAGGGAGGGCTGGACAAGTGACCCCTGAGCCGGGAGATGAGCCCAGCCCGGCAGGAAAAGGGGAGCCAACCTTTGGCACGTGGCTTTTATTCCTGCTGCTGGTTTTTAGGGATCAGGATCGTCCCCCCAGCTCATCAATCCCACTGATTGACAAGGGCCTGCTGCTCCAAGGGCCTGCTGCTCCAAATTTGGGAGCTGGGAGGGTCCTTGGATCTGCCCCGGGAGCCGAGTCCTCTGCCAGGGATGATCCCATCTTTTCTCAGCTGCTTCCTCCAGCTCTGCTCCCGGGTGTTTGCATCCCATCCCTGGAAAAGGGAACAGCTCCTGGAGTGGGAAGAGCCAGCCCTCAATCATGGATCAGGTCCTTCTGTCAGCAGCTTTTTCTCTTCCTAAAGAAGCGAGTTTTGCTCTTTCTAGGGATGGATTATCCCCCTCCCAGTCCTCCCTTCCAGGAATTCCTGCCTGGAGAAGGCGATTCCCTCGGGACAGCCCTGCCCTGGCACGTGTGGGGAGCAGAGGCTGCTCCTGGATTCCAGGGAGGGACTGGGAGTGGAACTGGATGATCTCTAAGGTCCCTTCCAACCCCTAATTCCATGATTTCATGCTGAGGGACACCAGCTCCCTCCCACGCCTTGTACTTCTGGAACACCACAGCTCCCGTCCAGGGGTGCTTGGCCACGGCCTGGAACTGCTCCAGACATCCCAGATTTCTGTGCTTCCTCCTCCAGGTTCTCTGGGCTGGTTCTGCTCCAAGAGTTTTCCCAGCGGGGCAGCTCCAAAGCTTTCCCTCCCCAGGCTGGTGTTTGCTCCCTCCGAGCTGGGCCAGCTCCGGTGTTTGCGGAGTTATGTCATGGATCAACTCCCTGGAACAGCAAACAACCCTCCCCGGGGACTCCTGGCACCTGTCCCGGGGCAGAGCTGCAGCCCTGCTCCGGGAGCACCGACACGGAACTCTGGGAAAGGGATTGGGGCGGGAAAAGAGGAGCCTCCACCGTGGCCTGCTGGAAGGATCTTGTCCCACTGAGGGGATCTTGTCCTACTGAAGGGGTTTTGTCCTGCTGGAATGATCTTGTCCTCCTGGAATTGTCTTGTCCCACTGGAAAGATCTTGTCCCACTGAAGGGATCTTGTCCCACTGGAAAGATCTTGTCCCACTGAAGGGATCTTGTCCCTCTGAAGGGATCTTGTCCTGCTGGAATGATCTTGTCCTACTGAAAGGATCTTGTCCTATTTGAAAGGATCTTGTCCCACTGGAGGGATCTTGTCCCACTAAAAGAATCTTGTCCCACTGAAAGGATCTTGTCCCACTGGAGGGATCTTGTCCCACTGAAAGGATCTTGTCCCACTGGAGGGATCTTGTCCTACTGAAAGGATCTTGTCCTCCTAGAATGATCTTTTCCTACTGAAGGGATCTTGTCCCACTCAAAGGATCTTGTCCTATTGAAAGGATCTTGTCCCAGTGAAAAGATCTTGTCCTACTAAAAGAATCTTGTCCCACTGAAGGGATCTTGTCCTGCTGGAATGGTCTTGTCCCACTGAAGGGATCTTCTCCTACTGAAAGGATCTTGTCCCACTGAAAGGACCTTGAAGGGATCTTGTCCAGCTGAAAGGATCTTCTCCCACTAAAGAGATCTTGTCCTACTGAAGGGATCTTCTCCCCCTGAAAGGATCTTGTCCCACTGAAAGGATTTTGTCCTACTGAAGGGATCTTGTCCTGCTGAAAGGATCTTGTCCTGCTGGAATTATCCTTTCCTACTGAAAGGATCTTGTCCCACTGGAAGGATCTTATCCCACTGAAGGGATCTTATCCCACTGAAGGGATCTTGTCCTACTAAAAGGATCTGGTCCCACTGAAAGGATCTTGTCCCATTGAAGGGATCTTATCCCACTGGAGGGATCTTGTCCCACTGAAGGGGTTTTGTCCTGCTGGGATGATCTTGTCTTACCGAAAGGATCTTGTCCCACTAAAAGGATCTTGTCCCACTGAAGGGATCTTGTCCCACTAAAGGGATCTTATCCCACTGAAGGGCTCTTGTCCCACTGAAGGGCTCTTCCCTTTCTCCTGCAGAAGCCCTGCCAGGCTCAGCCCCGGTGTCAGGGAGTTTGGCATTGCCCAGCTTTGCCCTGGAGCCGGGGAGGGAAGCGTGGAGGCAGCTGGAAGGGAGATGTTTGACTCAGAGGGAAGTGTGTGGTGGGAAGATATCCCTGCAACCCTCCCCCAGAGCTGGATATTGGTGTGTTGGTGTGCAGAGGCTGCTCTTGGGCAGCTCCCCGGGGGATTATTCCAGGATATTCCAGGATATCAGGGCATGTTTGATCCCCTCAGGGCTTATCTGCCCCCGTCCAGAGCCTCTGATTGCAGCTCCACACTAAAGGCCTCCGAGATTCCAGGGCCCCTGGTGAGGAGCAAACCCTTCAGGAGTGGAACAGCCACTTCCAAACCCACTTCCAAACCCTTCCTGCTCCAATCCAACCTTCCCAAGGCGCTTCCTCTGCCGGGCAGAGCTCGTTCCAAGAGCAGAGAACAAACCAACGGCGATTCCGGAGCGGCCGGAAAGCACGAGGAGCTCCCACCTCATCCCAGGACTTTTCCTGCCTCCTGGAGAGCTGGAACCTCTGGAATTCCTGGCTGCAGCTTTCCAGGGAGCAATCCCACCATTCCTTTGCTCCCTGGATCACTGGAACCACGAGGATCCCAATTCCTTTGGCTTCAAGCAGCACCTTTTTCCTCCCCAGCCTGAACTTTATTTCCTTCTTTGAGCCATTCCAAATGTCCCATCAAGAGATTTATTTTTTGGTTTTCCTTCCAAAAAGGCTTTTTTTTTTTTCCCCTCTGGAAAAAAAGTTTCCCTGGAGAAGAAACTTTTCCAAGATAAGCCCAGCCCTGAGTGCCCTCAGTTTGTTTGCACAAACCCCTGGATATTGTTGGAGTTGGAAACATTAACTGGAAAAATCCAGTTTGTTGTTTTTTAGGGTTTTTTTCCCTGCAGAAAAGCTTTAAATCCAAATTCCAAAAGCTCTTTGTGGCAGCTTTTCCACTCTTGGTCATTCCAAACAGCAACTCACCTGTTTGGGGGAAAAAAAACCTCCTTTTTAATCCATTCCTGTTCAATTCATTTTGATGTTTTAACTGCTGCAAGTGGTTTATATTTTATATTTAAGAGCAGCTCCCTCTGCAAACACACACCAAAAATCATTAAAAAAAGGAGAGGTTGGAAGTCAGAGGGGAAGGAAACCCTGGAATGGCTGCCCAGCCCGAAAAATGTACTTTGGAGCTTTTAAAAAAATAAAAAAGTGAAGGGAGCTGCCAGATCAAAGCATTTCTTGCACTTTCCTGGAGAATTCATCAAGAACAAGGCCAAAAAAAATTTAAAAATTAAAATAAAAATAATGTTCAGGCTGTGAGTGGTGCTGGTTAGGTGGATTTACAGGAAAAAGGGAATAAAAACAGTTCTGCTGGGGAGTGAAGCTCTTCTGGTTTCCACTGGTGGGAAGCTGTTCCAAGACACCCTTATTTTGGGGTGTCTTTGTTGACCCCAAAAATCTTATTTATGGCTTTTTTTTTCCCCCCTTCCTTAAAACAAACAAACAAACAAAAAAAAAAAAAAACCCCACAAAAAATAAAAATGTACCTGGTGAAGACAAGCCACAGAAAAAGATACTTAAGAAATATTAAAAAGAAACATTTGCTTTTTGAGGAGTCGCTTTAAAATTTAAAAATCGCTTTCAAATGAAAAAAAAAATTTAAAAATTTAAAAAAATTGCTTTAAAATGAAAAAAAACTTGAAAATTTAAAAATCGCTTTAAAATTAAAAAAAATTAAAAATTGCCTTAAAATTAAAAAAAAATTAAAAATCTAAAAATCGCTTTAAAACTTAAAAAAAAAGCGGGTTTGTTTTTTTTTTTTTCCACTGCTCTTTATCCTTCCCCTCCTCAACTTCCCAGCCAAAGTAGGACCCCGGGCTGTTTATCCAAGGAAAGGTGGGGAACAATGAGAGTTTCCTCAGCTCCATTTCACTGCCTTTATCGATCCTTTATCTCCTGAATCACCCAAACTTCCTCTATAATTCAGATTATTGAGGCCCTTGCTATGTGGCCCGACAGGTTTTGTGCCCAGCACTTCCCCCCTCCCTCTCTCTCTCTCCACATTCCCAAACTTTTCCAGCTGATCCCACCCCCATTCCCTCTTTTAACCTCTTTTAATCTCGATTTAAACAGGCTCTGGAAAAGCTGGGGATGAGCCTGGAACAATTCATTCCTTGGAGCAGAAAAAAAAACCCAAAAAACCAGGAATGTTTGTTCTTCCCGAGCTCGGGATTTGGAGGCATTTTGGAGGGATTTGGAGGCATTTTGGAGGGATTTTTTTTTGGTTTTTTAACCACCCACCCCCCAGGGGATTATTTTTAGGGCCTCCACATAACCCTTAATCACCTGGAAATATGAACCAGCCTAATTAATTAACAGTTGGGCCTTGATGAGATAAGGAGAGAGAGGCTGGAGCTGCTCATCCTGTCTCCAAGCAGGAGATTATCCCGGAGCCAGGGCTGCCAGGAAAGCTCTTTTTTCCAGGAAGTGACCCAGCTCCAACCCCTTTGTTGGGGCTCTCTCTGGATGGGATATCTTGGAGCAGCTCTGCAGTAAACAGGGCAATTAATCCAATTAATCCAGGGGCAGGACGCTTTCTTTGGCTCTCTCCAGGCCCTGGGATGTTATTCCCGAGCTCCTTTCCATCCATCACCCCGTGTTTTGAGCCCTGATCAGCCCTGCAGGGCCTCAGCAGGCAGGGAAAAGCTTCCAGGGTTGCTTTGCCCTGCCCTGTGCCCGTCCCTGTGCCAGGAGTGCCCGGCCCAGAGGTCCTGAGTCAGCATGGAACAACACGGGGGAGGGTTCTCCAGGCAGAGCTGTTACATTTGATGTGAGCAGAGCCCAGAAAATGCCACAAAGAAACATTTTGGAATCTGGGTTGGATCCAAGGAGGAGAGAGAAGGATCAAGGGCAGAAATGAGTCCCAAAAAACCACCAGCAGCACAAAAACCAGACTTTTCAATGCAGAAATGTTAAGTGTAATGTGAGCAGGTGGACAGGGACAAGCCCAGAAAATGCCACAAATAAATATTTCGGAATCTGGGTTGGATCCAAGGAGGAGAGGGAAAGATTTTGGTCCCAAGGTCAGAAATGAATCCCAGAAAAACCACAATTAGCAGAAAAAAAAAAGACTTCTCAAAGCAGAAATGTCACATCTGATGTGAGCAGGTGGACAGGGACAGAAAATGCCACAAAGAAACATTTCAGAATCTGGGTTGGATCCAGGGAGGAGAGAGAAGGATCAAGGTCAGAAATGAGTCCCAAAAAATCACCAGCAGCACAAACCCCAGACTTTTCAGTGCAGAAATGTTCAGTTTAACGTGAGCAGGGGATCTGCACGAGCACAGAAAATGCCATGTTTAGGAATCTGGATTTGATCCAAGGAAAAATGAGAAAGATTTTGGTCCCAAGGGCAGAAATGTGTCCCAAAAAACCACCAGCTGCACAAAAAACCTGATTTCTCCAAGCAGAGCTGCTACATTTGATGTGAGCAGGGGATCTGCACCAGTCCAGAAAATGCCACAAATTAACATTTTGGAATCTGGGTTGGATCCAGGGAGGAGAGAGAAAGATCAAGGTCAGAAATGAGTCCCAAAAAACCAACATTAGCACAAAAAACCCCACTTCTCCAAGCAGAGATGTTACACTCCATGTGAGCAGGTGGACATGGACAAACCCAGAAAATGCCACAAATAAATATTTTGGAATCTGGGTTGGATCCAAGGAGGAGAGGGAAAGATTTTGGTCCCAAGGTCAGAAATGAATCCCAGAAAAATCACCATTAGCACAAAAAAACCAATTTCTCCAAGCAGAGCTGTTACATTTGATGTGAGCAGGGGATCTGCACCAGCCCAGAAAATGCCACAAGGAAACATTTCGGAATCTGGGTTGGATCCAAGGAGGAGAGAGAAGGATCAAGGTCAGAAATGAGTCCCAAAAAACCACCAGCAGCACAAAAACCTGATTTCTCAATGCAGAAATGTGAAGTTTAATGTGAGCAGGTGGACAGGGACAAGCCCAGAAAATGCCACAAATAAATATTTAGGAATCTGGGTTGGATCCAGGGAGGAGAGAGAAAGATTTTGGTCCCAAGGTCAGAAATGAGTCCCAGAAAAATCACAATTAGCAGAAAAAAAAAAAGACTTCTCAAAGCAGAAATGTCACATCTGATGTGAGCAGGTGGACAGGGACAGAAAATGCCACAAAGAAACATTTCAGAATCTGAGTTGGATCCAGGGAGGAGAGGGAAAGATCAGGGGCAGAAATGAGTCCCAGAAAAACCAACATTAGCACAAAAAACCCCACTTCTCAAAGCAGAGATGTTACACTCCATGTGAGCAGGTGGACATGGACAAGCCCAGAAAATGCCACAAATAAATATTTTGGAATCTGGGTTGGATCCAAGGAGGAGAGGGAAAGATTTTGGTCCCAAGGTCAGAAATGAATCCCAGAAAAACCACAATTAGCACAAAAAACCCAATTTCTCCAAGCAGAGATCTTACATTTGATGTGAGCAGGGGATCTGCACGAGCCCAGAAAATGCCACAAATTAACATTTTGGAATCTGGGTTGGATCCAAGGAGGAGAGGGAAAGATCAAGGTCAGAAATGAGTCCCAAAAAATCACCAGCAGCACAAAAACCAGACTTTTCAGTGCAGAAATGTTCAGTTTAACGTGAGCAGGGGATCTGCACGAGCACAGAAAATGCCATGTTTAGGAGTCTGGATTTGATCCAAGGAAAAACGAGAAAGATTTTGGTCCCAAGGTCAGAAATGTGTCCCAAAAAACCACCAGCTGCACAAAAAACCTGATTTCTCCAAGCAGAGCTGTTACATTTGATGTGAGCAGGGGATCTGCACCAGCCCAGAAAATGCCACAAGGAAACATTTCGGGATCTGGGTTGGATCCAAGGAGGAGAGAGAAGGATCAAGGTCAGAAATGAGTCCCAAAAAACCACCAGCAGCACAAAAACCAGACTTTTCAGTGCAGAAATGTTCAGTTTAACGTGAGCAGGGGATCTGCATGAGCACAGAAAATGCCATGTTTAGGAGTCTGGATTTGATCCAAGGAAAAACGAGAAAGATTTTGGTCCCAAGGGCAGAAATGTGTCCCAAAAAACCACCAGCAGCACAAAAACCCCGATTTCTCCAAGCAGAGCTGCTACATTTGATGTGAGCAGGGGATCTGCACGAGCCCAGAAAATGCCACAAATTAACATTTTGGACTCTGGGTTGGATCCAAGAGGAGAGGGAAAGGAAGGAACAGCCATTCCTGCAGGAAAGCACTGACTCACAGGGGCTGGACTGGAGACCAGGCACCTTCCAACAGTGTTTTATGGCCCAAAGTGAAGGCCTTGGGTGCTTTAATGACCCCCAGACCCTCCAGGTTAACTCGACCTGCCCTTTTGAATTCCCCAAAACTCAGGGCTCGGAGGGAACTCCTCCCTTTTCCCACATTTCCAGGCCAGAGGCCCCACGTGGAGCCGGCCTGGGTTGTTTTTAACCCAGTTCCCCCTCGGGGTCACCCCCGGGGTACCTATTTTGAACATTCCCAGGGGAGAGGGGCCTGGCCAGAGGAATTCCAAGTGCCCAGGATCCATGGGAGAGAGAGCTGGGCCAGCCCAGGGCCATGGGGCTTCAAACCCAGACGACTATTTTGAGTCCTTGTGGGAACCCAGCTCAGGGCAATAAATATCGAGAGTTATCACAAGAGAAGGCTCAGCAAAAGACACATTTTAGCCCTGACAGACACGAACTTTCCCCTGTTTTTTTTTTCAGCTGCCTGCTCTGGTTTTTGTATCCAAACTGCCCCCGCAGCTCCTGCTTTGGATCAAAGTCGTGCCAGTTTTTGGGCTCAAAACAGGAATTTAATGTGGTGGAAAAGTTGCCACTGAGTTCTCAGATATCTTTGCAAACAACAGCCCAACAAGAGTTTAGTCAGGCTGGGGTGAAGGAAACACCAGCTTTATGTGCTGAGATGGGACATGATCCCCCAGGGATCAGTGCTGGGCCCAGTCCTGTTTAATGTCTTTATTGATGATTTAGATGAGGGGATGGAGGGAACCATCAGCACATTGCAGGTGACCCCAAGCTGGGGGAGTGTTGATGTGCTGGAAGGCAGGAGGGCTCTGCAGAGGGCCCTGGCCAGGCTGGATCCAGGGGCTGATTGCAAGGGGCTGAGGTTCCCCAAGGCCAAGGGCCGGGTCCTGCCCTTTGGCCACAAGAAGCCCCTGCAGCTGCAGGCTGGGCCAGAGGGGCTGGAGAGCAGCCAGGCAGGAAGGGAGCTGGGAGTTGGGCTGGGCAGGGAGCTGAAGAGGAGCCCGAGTGTGGCCAGGGGGGCAAGAGGGCCAAGGGCTGCTGGGCTGGCTGAGGAAGAGTGTGGCAGCAGGAGCAGGGCAGGGCTTGTGCCCCTGGGCTGGGCGCTGGGGAGGCCACCCCTGGAGTGCTGTGTCCAGCTCTGGCCCCTGAGCTCAGGAAGGCCCTGGAGGGGCTGGAGCAGGGGCAGAGAAGAGCAGCGAGGCTGGGGAAGGGACTGGAGCCCAAGTGCTGGGAGGAGAGGCTGAGGGAGCTGGGGGGGCTCAGCCTGGAGAGGAGGAGGCTCAGGGGAGACCTCCTCACTCTCTGCAACTCCCTGCCAGGAGGGGGGAGCCGGGGGGGGGTCGGGCTCTTTTCCCAGGCAACCATCAGCAAGACAAGAGGGTTTGGTCTCAAGCTGTGCCAGGGGAGGTTTAGGTTGGATATTTGAAAGAATTTCTTTGCAGAGAGGGTGCTCAGCCATTGGAATGGGCTGCCCAGGGAAGTGGGGGATTCTCCGTCCCTGGGGGTGTTTAAGGACAGACTGGATGTGGCATCAGTGCCATGGGCTGGGAACCACAGCGGGGTTGGATCAAGGGTTGGGCTGGATGATCTCAGAGGTCCCTTCCAACCCAGCTGATTCTGGGATTCTGGGATTCTATGTGGCTGGAGAAAGTTCTTAAAAACCAGCTTGGAGAGCAAAGCTTTTTATTTTGCTTATAAAATAATAAATCTGACCGCACTGCAGCTCCAGGCTCTCCAAGGGGAGGAGGTGACGGGGCTGGAGGAGCTGCCACGTGTGGGTTTGCAGCTCATCAGAACATCAACAATGCGCTTGTAATTCCCGGTGATTCACACCCCAAACAAACCCGGGAGAATCCCGGCCGGCGTTTTCCCCTCCCGCTCCAGGCAGTTCTGTAGGAGCCATGAAGTGCCGGGCGTGGGGGAGGTCACGGCCCTTCTTCCTGCCCTTTTTTGGGGGGGAGGAGAGGCTTTCCCGGCCTCGGCACAGCCCGAGAGCTGCGGGATTCCTGCCAAAAGCTGGAGGGGAAAAGTCCATGTGGGATCAGGACGGGTCCAGGCAAAGCTTTGGAAGAGATTTACCGGGGGGGGGGGGACGAACAGGCAGCTCCAAAACTGGTGCAGGCAGGAAAAAGGAGCCTCACAAACGTCAGTCTCGTTCTGCTTAACACCCAAATATTTTTGGGAACAGCACAGGGACCTTTATTCTTCGGGAATTTCGCCTCCGTGCCTTCAGCAGGGCTATAAAAAGCCGAAGGGGGTTTAACACTTAACCCACGGGGCAGGGTCAGACTCGGGCAGGAGCAGGATGGGAGTGAGGGAGGAAAACACGAGGAAAGGAGACTTTGGGATTATTTTCCAATAATCCCACTGAGAGAAAAGAGTGAGGAGGCCCAAGAGCTGGGCAGGAAACGGTGCAGGGAGGAGCTGCGGATTTAATGTCTCTACAACAACCGAGGGCAAGGTGGGAAGAGGAAAAGCCCCGAGGAGGTGGGTGGTAAAAAGCAGCACCGAGTGACTTCACAGTCTAAATATTTACACGTTCCGAGGGCTCTCGGAGGTGTACTTTGCTCGCACAAAAGGGATCGTTTAATGCTTTTACTTTCTTTGCCAAACGCAAGAAAAAAGAAAAGTAAACACGTGTAAGTAGCGCTGATATCCCGGAGCCAGGAAGGAGCCCCGGGAACCACCCCAGGAGAGCTCCTTTCCTCCGACAGGGTTTGCACGGTCTGATTAAAGTCATTTAAGGCACTTGGAGGCGAGATAACTGTTCCTTTCACTGCTTTCCTTCCCCCAACATCAAACCACGGGAGGGTTTCTCAGCCTTCCCTGCCCATCTGGGTGGGTTTGGATCCCTCACGGTCCTTCCTGCTGATGTTCCTCCACTCCTTGCTGGAGGAGGGATAAATATCAGCTCTGAAATGATTTCTTTCAGGTTACCAGATGACATTTTCCAGTTTGAGATCTCTCCCCAATTCTCCTGATCTGGCTCAGTTCGCACATGGAATCCAAATTAATTCTCCTTGTGGGGATGAGAGGGTTGGAGTTTGGTTGTGTGGCCACGGGGGAGGTTTTAGAGGCAGATCACAGAATCCCAGATCAGCCGGGTTGGAAGGGATCTCTGAGATCATCCATCCAACCCTTGATCCAACCCCGCCGTGGTTCCCAGCCCATGGCACTGATGCCACATCCAGTCTGTCCTTAAACACCTCCAGGGATGGAAAATCCCCCCCTTCCCTGGGCAGCCCATTCCAATGGCTGAGCACCCTCTCTGCAAAGAAATTCTTCCTGATGTCCAACCTAAACCTCCCCTGGCACAGCTGAAGACCGAGCCCTCTTGTCTTGCTGATGGTTGCCTGGGAAAAGAGCCCAACCCCCCCCGGCTCCCCCCTCCTGGCAGGGAGTTGCAGAGAGTGAGGAGGTCTCCCCTGAGCCTCCTCCTCTCCAGGCTGAGCCCCCCCAGCTCCCTCAGCCTCTCCTCCCAGCACTTGGGCTCCAGTCCCTTCCCCAGCCTCGCTGCTCTTCTCTGCCCCTGCTCCAGCCCCTCCAGGGCCTTCCTGAGCTCAGGGCCCAGAGCTGGACACAGCACTCCAGGGGTGGCCTCCCCAGTGCCCAGCCCAGGGGCACAAGCCCTGCCCTGCTCCTGCTGCCACACTCTTCCTCAGCCAGCCCAGCAGCCCTTGGCCCTCTTGCCCCCCTGGCCACACTCGGGCTCCTCTTCAGCTCCCTGCCCAGCCCAACTCCCAGCTCCCTTCCTGCCTGGCTGCTCTCCAGCCCCTCTGGCCCAGCCTGCAGCTGCAGGGGCTTCTTGTGGCCAAAGGGCAGGACCCGGCCCTTGGCCTTGGGGAACCTCAGCCCCTTGCAATCAGCCCCTGGATCCAGCCTGGCCAGGGCCCTCTGCAGAGCCCTCCTGCCTTCCAGCACATCAACACTCCCCCAGCTTGGGGTCACCTGCAATGTGCTGATGGTTCCCTCCATCCCCTCACCTAAATCATCAATAAAAGGACAGAGAAAAGAAAGGCTTGCAAGGAGAGAAAAAGAGCTCGAAACTCAGACAAAACAACCCAGCTGAAGGCTTAAGAAGTCCAGGAAAACGGCAGTTGCTGCAGCAGACAAGGAACTGCTGCCTCCAGGGATAATTTTCTGGAGCCTGGCAGGGAAAAGCAGCTCAGGGGCCAAGGGAGGCAGGAGGAGAAAAGGGAGGAGAGTTCAGCCACGAGCCTCTCATCTCGAGGGATAAACACACCTGAAGTTTGTTTGCAGGTTTTAATCGGGGAGGGGAATCACGAAGCTTTAATAAAAGCCTCAGGAGTCATTTCCAGTCGTTAACAACAAACAAACCGAGCAACCAACCCGCCCCCACACACAAAACAAAGCTCCGAGGGGGGGGAGAGAGCAGCTCTCCTGGAGAGAGCACACTTGGATTTAGGGGAGGGAAAGTCTGACACAGGAAACCTGTTATTAAACCTCGCTCAGCTCGGGAGAACGTTCTTGGAGAGTTAACACAGAGCTCAGTCTGTCTCTGCTCAAAGATTACCCCGAAGCAATTGTTGGCACAAAGGGAAGGGGTTTATTTAGGTGGCAGGAGCACCTCAGAGCTGCCCCCTGATGTGGCTGAGTTCTGGTGCAAAAGCAGGGCAGGTCTGATGCAAATAATCACCAACAAATCAGAATTAAGATCGATATTAAGGTGGAAACAAGGAGCAGCAAGGTAAAATGTTACATATGTAAAGCCAGGGGAGGAAACGTGGCTTGATAAGAGAGATAAGAACTGCTGAGAACACTTCAGAGGGACACATTCCACTCTCCCAGGTTGCTCCATCCTGGTTTTGGGCACTTCCAGGGATCCAGGGGCAGCCACAGCTCCTCTGGGCAACAAGCTTTGCCCCTTGGGTGCTGCCCAGCACAGAGAGAGGGGGCCAGAGGTTGCCTGAAATCCCTGTTGGGATCTCCAGATGTCCAAGCCCAGGAGATCTTGAAAGGCTTCTCTGAAGCCTTTTGGGCTTTGCTGGGTCTCAAAATGACTAAAACCCATGTTTATGGTCTTGACATGTCCCCAGCACTGCTCAGGCACTGAGAGAAATATAAATCCATGGAATCTCTGCTCCCGGCAGGGGAGGAACTCCTGCACTGGGCAGAGCCAGGGGTCAAATCCTCTCTGTGCAAACAGGGAGAACAAACAGGCCCCAGTTCCTCTGGATTTGTCACCAGAGGGAAAAAACAGTTTGAGAGTCAATTCTTAGAGCTGAGGAACAAACACCCCTGAGCTGGGAGAGATGGGAGATCATGGAATGGTTTGGGATGGAAGGGGCCTTAAAGACCATCCAGGTCCAACCCCAACACTTCCCACTCTCCCAGGTTGCTCCATCCTGGCCTTGGACACTTCCAGGGATCCAGGGGCAGCCACAGCTCCTCTGGGCAAAGGGAAGAGGAGTTTAAGGGACTCATGAACACACAAATGCCATTCAAAAAAATCCCTCCCAGGAATGAAATCACCTGGAAAAACCTCACCCAGAGGTTAAACCAAGCCAAGCCCTGGAACTGCTGCTTCTCCCTGAGCAAGGGCTACAAAGCCTTCAAACCTTTGTGTGTGGGGGGGGTGGGAGGCAGGAAAATCGAGTTAATAATTGGCCCTTCGTGCAATAAACTCTCTGTGGTCTCTCTGCTGGGGAAGATTAAGGTGCTGGGAGGTTTTCAGAGCCACCCAGGGAGCTTTGCAGAGCAGCTTTGAAGTGCAGCCCCAGCCCTGCTGCTGCTCCTCCCCCAGCCCACCCACGGGGCACGTTCACCTGCTCGGATTCCCTGGAAAAAGCAGCTTTAAACGGAGCTTAAAATCCTTTAGGAAAAGCACAGGGGGGTTTAGGAAAGGCACAGGGTGTGCCATGGAAGAATATTCAATCCCAGGCTGGATGGGGCTTGGAAAAACCTGGGATAGTGGGAGGTGTCCCTGCCCACGGCAGAGGGTGAGACTGGAGGAGCTTTAAGGTCGTTCCCAACCCGAACCATCCCGTGATTCCATGACATTAATTCAGGGTGGGATCCAAGGAATTATTGCCTTTCCATTCCATTTTTCCAAGCGCTAAAGCAGGAAAGCAAAACTCATCCCGGTGGCTCAGTCGATCCGAAATATCGAGCTCGGAGCAGGAGTGAAAGGGGAACGCTCGGCTGGGGCCGGAGCCCAAAATGAAAGGAAAAGCTCCGATATTCCCAATCCAGCGGCGACACCTACAGGGAAAGGATTTCACTGCGGGCTTGGCGGCTCCCGACGGGAATGAAAAAGGAATTACACGGCTCTGCCTGAGCCAGTAGTGGCTCTGGAGTTCCGTCGTTCCATCCCCTTCAGTTCCCTTATTCCATCCCCTTGAATTCCCTTATTCCATCCTTTGGAGCTCACTCATTCCATCCTCTGGAGTCCCTCATTCTATCCCCTAAATTCCCTTATTCCATCCCCTTGAGTTCCCTCATTCCATCCCCTTGAATTCCCTTATTCCATCCCCTTAAATTCCCTCATTCCATCCGCTTGAATTTCCTTATTCCATCCTCTGGAGTCCCTCATTCTATCCCCTAAATTCTCTTATTCCATCCCCTTCAATTCCCTCATTCCATCCTTTGGAGCTCCCTCATTCCATCCCCTTGAATTTCCTTATTCCATCCTCTGGAGTCCCTCATTCCATCCCTTGAATTCCCTCATTCTATCCCCTAAATTCCCTCATTCCATCCCTTGAGTTCCCTCATTCCATCCCCTTGAGTTCCCCTATTCCATCCCCTAAATTCCCTTATTCCATCCCCTTGAATCTCCTCATTCCATCCCCTTGAATTCCCTCATTCCATCCCCTTGAATTCTCTCATTCCATCCCCTAAATTCCCTTATTCCATCCCCTTGAATTCCCTCATTCCATCCCTTAAATCCCTCATTCCATCCCCTTGAATTCCCCTATTCCATCCCTTTGAATTCCCTTATTCCATCCCTTAAATCCCCCGTTCCATCCTCTGGAGCTCCCTGTGTGTGACAGCCAGAACAAACTCTGGTGTAACAGCGCTCCAGGAAAACCCCTGGAAAAGCCAGAGGAGACCAGGGAGAAGCCTGAACCTCTTCCAGAGGGTGCTGGAAGGTCTCTGCCTTCCCAAGAGCTCCTGTTCCCACCACCCCTCCCAGTTTGGGAAGAGCACTGGGATGCAAACCACGCCGGGCACCTCTGGATCACCGGGGGAGCCGGTTACGCCTTTCCCAACATTCCCAGACTCCTTTCCCTGCATTCCCAGACTCCTTTAGGACTCCAGACTCCTTTCCCAACATTCCCAGACTCCTTTAGGACTCCAGACTCCTTTCCCTGCATTCCCAGACTCCTTTGGGAATCCAGACTCCTTTCCCAACATTCCCAGACTCCTTTAGGACTCCAAACTCCTTTCCCAACATTCCCAGACTCCTTTGGGAATCCAGACTCCTTTCCCTGCATTCCCAGACTCCTTTAGGACTCCAGACTCCTTTCCCTGCATTCCCAGACTCCTTTCCCTGCATTCCCAGACTCCTTTGGGAGTCCAGACTCCTTTCCCAACATTCCCAGACTCCTTTGGGACTCCAGACTCCTTTCCCTGCATTCCCAGACTCCAGGACTTGATGTCCATGTGCTTTTTGGGGTTTTTTAAGCTTTCCCATCCCAGCTTTGTAGGTTGGGAAGGAGCAGTTCCACCTCAGCCATGGGGATGGAATGAGGGAATTCAGGGGGATGGAATGAGGGAATTCCAGGGGATGGAATGAGGGAATTCCAGGGGATGGAATGAGGGAATTCAGGGGGATGGAATGAGGGAATTCAAGGGGATGGAATGAGGGAATTCAAGGGGATGGAATGAGGGAATTCAAGGGATGGAATGAGGGAATTCAAGGGATGGAATGAGGGAATTCCAGGGGATGGAATGAGGGAATTCAGGGGGATGGAATGAAGGAATTGAAGGGGATGGAATGAGGGAATTTAAGGGGATGGAATGAGGGAATTTAAGGGGATGGAATGAGGGAATTCAAGGGATGGAATAGGGGACTCCAAAGGATGGAATAGGGGACTCCAAAGGATGGAATAGGGGACTCCAGAGGATGGGATGAGGGAACTCAGCCTCTGGGGAGTCCAGACGACATCAGAGAATCCCGGGAAAAGCAGCCTGGGTTTCTCTGCCCCTGGAATTGCCTGCTGGAACACGCAGCAAACCTTGGCTGAAGCTCTTCCTCCTCCTCCACACCAGGTGGGGCCCACCTGGATTTGCAATTCTAAGGATACTTTTGGCTTTTTGCCCCCTTTTTTTTTTTGTTTCTCCCTTTGTTTGTTGAGTCTGGTTTTGCTTTGGCTCCTCCAACATAAAAACCAGGGATAAAGGGGAGCAGGGATGGGTTGGCAGCACAAACACTTCACATTTGGAATCAGCCAGTTCTCCCCCGGCCAGAGCAGCGGGATTTTGAGGGTGAGGTGCTTTTCCTTGGCTTTTCCCTGGAAAAGCAGCAAGGCCCATTCCATAAAGCTGTGATTTTTTCCCTCTTCTCCTTCCCCAGCAGATTCCAGGAGATCCAGGGATTGTAACAAACTTGCCCAGGGGATCTGGGGATGTGTTTAGTCCGCAGGGAGCGGCACAAAGAAACCTTCTGCAGGCTCTGGTTTGCAGGAAACACCTCTGAGCTCCATGATTGGACCTTCAAAGAATTCGGGATTTGGAAAGAAGATTTTAATGATCTGGGTCCTGGATCCCAGCAGAGCAACCCCAACCTCTGCTCCGAGTGCAGTGAAGTGAATCCCAGAATCCCAGAATCAGCTGGGTTGGAAAAGCCCTCTGAGCTCATCCAGCCCAACCCTTGATCCAACCCCGCCGTGGTTCCCAGCCCATGGCACTGATGCCACATCCAGTCTGTCCTTAAACACCTCCAGGGACGGAGAATCCCCCCCTTCCCTGGGCAGCCCATTCCAGTGGCTGAGCACCCTCTCTGCAAAGAAATTCTTCCTGATATCCAACCTAAACCTCCCCTGGCACAGCTGAAGACCGAGCCCTCTTGTCTTGCTGATGGTTGCCTGGGAAAAGAGCCCAACCCCCCCCGGCTCCCCCCTCCTGGCAGGGAGTTGCAGAGAGTGAGGAGGTCTCCCCTGAGCCTCCTCCTCTCCAGGCTGAGCCCCCCCAGCTCCCTCAGCCTCTCCTCCCAGCACTTGGGCTCCAGTCCCTTCCCCAGCCTCGCTGCTCTTCTCTGCCCCTGCTCCAGCCCCTCCAGGGCCTTCCTGAGCTCAGGGCCCAGAGCTGGACACAGCACTCCAGGGGTGGCCTCCCCAGCCCCCAGCCCAGGGGCACAAGCCCTGCCCTGCTCCTGCTGCCACACTCTTCCTCAGCCAGCCCAGCAGCCCTTGGCCCTCTTGCCCCCCTGGCCACACTCGGGCTCCTCTTCAGCTCCCTGCCCAGCCCAACTCCCAGCTCCCTTCCTGCCTGGCTGCTCTCCAGCCCCTCTGGCCCAGCCTGCAGCTGCAGGGGCTTCTTGTGGCCAAAGGGCAGGACCCGGCCCTTGGCCTTGGGGAACCTCAGCCCCTTGCAATCAGCCCCTGGATCCAGCCTGGCCAGGGCCCTCTGCAGAGCCCTCCTGCCTTCCAGCACATCAACACTCCCCCAGCTTGGGGTCACCTGCAATGTGCTGATGGTTCCCTCCATCCCCTCCTCTAAATCACCAATAAAGACATTAAACAGGACTGGGCCCAGCACTGAGCCCTGGGGACCCCCCTGGGGACGGATCCCAGCTGGAAGCAGCTCCATCCCCACCACTCCCATGTGCTTTGGGTTTTCATTCACAATTTCTGCAGCTCCTCACAAGGAAAACAGGGACTGGATTTTGTCCTCCCTGGTTTTTATCACCGAGGGCCCATTTGAACAGGACACATTCCCTCATCTTTTGACTCTCCCCCCAATTAATTTAATTAGCAGCCCAGAAACCCGGCGAGTTTTGATCTGCAGAGCAGCTGGGACGAGCCTGCCCTGAAAACTCTGAATTACAGCAGTAACAAGTGGCCTGGAGTTGGGTGCTGAGGGAGATGATTTGTGAGGGAAGGTGATGGTTTGGGAAGTGGAGCTCGACTCCTGCTTTCCAGGACAATGAGGAGCAGCCCCATCATCAGGGGAAAATGTTATTGTTCTATATTCAATTAATACTTAGTCCTGTAGATAATTAAGATTTTGTTAGTAGAGATTTATTATATATATTTAATTAATATTTATTCCTGTAGATAATTAATATCTAATCAATATGTAATTAATACTTATTAGTATAAATTTATTATTCTATATTCAATTAATACTTATTCCTGCAGATAATTAATATTTAATTAATATCCAACTAATATTTACTAGTATATGTTTGTTAGTAGATATTTATTTTACATATTTAATTAATATTTATTCCTGTAGATGATTAATATCTAATCAATATCAAATTAATATCTATCAGTATATATTTATTATTATATATTTGTTTAATTTTTCCTGTAGATAATTAATATCTAATCAATAGCTAATTAATATTTATTTGTATATATTTATTATTATATATTCAATTAATACTTATTACTGTAGATAATTAATATCTAATCAATAGCTAATTAATATTTATTAGTATATATTTTAATGATATATTTAATTACTATTTATTCCTGTAGATAATTAATATTTAATATCCAATTAATATTTACTAGTATATGTTTGTTAGCATATATATACTATTATATTTTAATCAATACTTATTCCTGTAGATAATTACTATCTAATTAATATCCAATGAATATTTACTAGTAAAAGTTTGTTAGTCTATATTAATTATTATATATTCAATTTTTATTCATGTAGTTAATTAATATTTAATTAATATCCGATTAATATTTACCAGTATATATTTATTATTATATATTTAATTAATATTTACTCCTGTTGATAATCAATATTTAATTAATATCCAATTAATATTTACTAGCAGATGTTTGTCAGTATATATTTATTATTACATATCTAATTAATGTTTTTCTCCTGTTGATAATCAATATTTAATTAATATCCAATTAATATTTACTAGCATGTGTTTGTCAGTATATATTTATCATTATACATTTAATTAATATTTATTCCTGGAGATAATTAAAAGAGGGGGTTTAACTCCAAACTCCAAATATACATTTGATTTTTTAAATCAATGATTCCTAAAATCTCAACAGTCTCTCAGAGAAACTTCAGACTGAAATCTGGACTGGAAATTTGGGATTTGCTTCCTGGGAGCTGGGTCTGAACCTCCCATCCAGACACTCAGACCTTGCCTTGGGAATAAAACCCCCCCAAGTAAAACTCCAAACACACATTTGATTTTTTAAATTAACAACTCCTAAAGTCTCAGCAGTCTCTTAGAGAAACTTCAGGGTAAAATATGGACTGGAAATTTGGGATTTGTTTCCTGGGAGCTGGGTTTGGAAGGACAATTGTCTGAAGGGGTTGTGTCTAAACCTCCCATCCAGACACTCAGAACTTGCCTTGGGAATAAAATCCCCCCAGTAAAACTCCAAACACACATTTGATTTTTTAAATCAATGAGTCCTGAAGTGTCCACAGTCTCTCAGAGAAACTTCAGGCTGAAATCTGGACTGGAAATTTGGGATTTCCTTCCTGGGAGCTGGGGCTAAACCTCCCATCCAGACACCCAGAACCTGCTTTGGGAATAAACCCCTCCTGGTAAAACTCCAAATATACATTTGATTTTTAAATTAATGATTCCTAAAATCTCAGCAGTCTCTCAGAGAAACTTCAGGCTGAAATCTGGACTGGAAATTTGGGATTTGTTTCCTGGGAGCTGGGTCTAAACCTCCCATCCAGACACTCAGACTTTGCCTTGGGAATAAAACCCCCCCAAGTAAAACTCCAAACACACATTTGATTTTTTAAATTAAAAACTCCTAAAGTCTCAGCAGTCTCTTAGAGAAACGTCAGGCCGAAATCTGGACTGGAAATTTGGGATTTCTTTCCTGGGAGCTGAGTTTGAGGCCATTGTCTGAAGGGGTTGGGTCTAAACCTCCCATCCAGTCACTCAGACCTTGCCTTGGGAATAAAACCCTCCTGGTAAAACTCCAAATATACATTTGATTTTTAAATTAATGATTCCTAAAATCTCAGCAGTCTCTCAGAGAAACTTCAGGCTGAAATCTGGACTGGAAATTTGGGATTTGTTTCCTGGGAGCTGGGTCTGAACCTCCCATCCAGACACTCAGAACCTGCTTTGGGAATAAACCCTCCTGGTAAAACTCCAAATATACATTTGATTTTTAAATTAACAATTCCCAAAGTCTCAACAGACTCTTAGAGAAACTTCAGGCTGAAATCTGGACTGGAAATTTGGGATTTCTTTCCTGGGAGCTGGGTCTAAACCTCCCATCCAGTCACTCAGAACCTGCTTTGGGAATAAAACCTGCCTAGTAAAACTCCAAATACACATTTGATTTTTTAAATTCATGATTCCCAAAGTCTCCACAGTCTCTCAGAGAAACTTGAGGCTGAAATCTGGACTGGAAATTTGGGATTTCTTTCCTGGGAGCTGGGTCTGAACCTCCCATCCAGATACTCAGACCTTGCTTTGGGAATAAAACCCCCCCAATAAAACTCCAAATAT
Source organism: Pseudopipra pipra (assembly GCF_036250125.1). NCBI lineage: Eukaryota > Metazoa > Chordata > Aves > Passeriformes > Pipridae > Pseudopipra > Pseudopipra pipra. Next base: position 74,340,580 of record NC_087553.1, on the reverse strand, counting down.
ACATTTGATTTTTTAAATTAATGATTCCTAAAGTCTCCACAGTCTCTCAGAGAAACCTCAGGCTGAAATCTGGACTGGAAATTTGGGATTTCTTTCCTGGGAGCTGGGTCTGAACCTCCCATCCAGACACCCAGAACCTGCTTTGGGAATAAACCCCCTCGGAACTGGAGCCTTCAGCCCTTTCCCTGGAGCTTTTTGAATTGGCACCTTCTGCAGAGGGGGGAAAAGGGAATTTTGGGGTGAACTTTGATGTGCTAATGGGAAGGAAAATAAAAAAAGTGTGTGTTGGGATTGTCTCCCCAACCAGGGAAGTGTGGTGGAAAGGGAGGGTTTTAATCCCAGAGACATCAAGGGCAAAGCAACAGAAAAAACACAGTTAGGGAGAACATCACCATCAAAACCACTCCTTGGAGGTCACTGGGCAACAAAAACCTGCCTTTAAATGGGTTAAATGGATAAATTGAAGAGTTTAGTGCAGATTGTGCAGGACAAGGGGTGCTCAGGGAAGACTTTAAAAGCTTTTTTATATTTTTTTTTAAATATGGGAAGATGTAATTCAGGAAGGACTCTCTGGCTTCGGGTGCCTGGTTAGAACCAGTCCTTCCCCTGAGGGAAAAAATCAGATTATTTGCTGCTGTTTCTGTTTGTTAGTGCATATTTATTATTATATATTTAATTTTGATTCATGTAGATAATTAATATCTAATCAATATCTAATTCATATTTATTATTATATATTTAATTTTTATTCCTGTAGATAATTAATATTTAATTAATATCCAATTAATATTTACTAGTATATGTTTGTTAGTGTATATTTATTATTATATATTTAATTTTTATTCATGTAGATAATTAATATCTAATCAATATCTAATTCATATTTATTAATCTATATTTATTATTATATATTTGATTTTTCTTCATGTCGATAATTAATATTTAATTAATATCCAATTAATGTTTACTAGTATATGTTTGTTAGGGTATATTTATTACTATATATTTAATTTTGATTCATGTAGATAATTAATATCTAATCAATATCTAATTAATATTTATTTTTATATATTTATTATTTATTTAATTTTGATTCCTGTAGATAATATTTAACATCCAATTAATATTTATTAGCATATGTTTGTTAGTATATATTTTTACGATATATTTAATATTTATTCCTGGAGATAATTAATATTCAATCAATATCTAATTAATATTTATTAGTATATATATTTATTATTATGTATTATATTTATTCCTGGATATAATTAATATTTAATTAAGATCCAATTAATATTTACTAGTATATGTTTGTTAGTGTATATTTATTATTATATATGTCATTTTGATTCATGTAGATAATTAATGTCTAATCAATATCTAATTCATATTTATTAGTCTATATTTATTATGTATTTATTATTATATATTTATTTTAACATTTATTCCTATAGATAATTAATATTTAATTAATATCCAATTCATATTTACTAGTATATGTTTGTTAGTCTATATTTAATTAATATTTACTCCTGTTGATAATCAATATGGTTGTGTTTCTGGCTCAGAAAGGGGCTGGAAAAAGAGGGGTTTTTAATCCCATTCCTCACTTTTCCTCCAGGCCTGCCCTTCTCTGTGGCTTCCCTCCTTTCCAGACTGATTCCCTCTCCCTGAAATGTGCTCTCAGGCTCAGAAAGGGGCTGGAAAAACACGTGTTTTTTCCCCATTCCTCACTTTTCCTCCAGGCCTGCCCTTCTTTGTGGCTCCCCCTCCTTCCCAGAGCAATTACCTTTCCTTGAAACACTCCTTGTGCTCTCAGGCTCAGAAAGGAGCTGGAAAAAGAGGGGTTTTTATCCCATTCCTCACTTTTCCTCCAGGCCTGCCCTTCTTTGTGGCTTCCCTCCTTCCCAGACTGATTCCCTCTCCCTGAAATGTTCTCTCAGGATCCGAAAGGAGCTGGAAAAAGAGGGGTTTAATATCCCATCAATCACTTTTCCTCCAGGCCTGCCCTTCTCTGTGGCTTCCCCTCCTTCCCAGAGCCATTCCCTCTCCCTGAAACACTGGTTGTGTTTCTGGCTCAGAAAGGGGCTGGAAAAAGAGGGGTTTTTAATCCCATTCCTCACTTTTCCTCCAGGCCTGCCCTTCTCTGTGGCTTCTCCTCCTTCCCAGAGCAATTACCTTTCCTTGAAACACTGGTTGTGTTTCTGGCTCAAAAAGGGGCTGGAAAAAGAGGGTTTTTTCCCCATTCCTCACTTTCCTCCAGCACTGCCCTTCTCTGTGGCTTCCCCTCCTTCCCAGAGCGATTCCCTCTCCCTGAAATGTGCTCTCAGGCTCAGAAAGGAGCTGAAAAAAGAGGGGTTTTTTTCCCCATCCCTCACTTTTCCTCCAGGACTGCCCTTCTTTGTGGCTTCTCCATCTTTCCAGAGCAATTACCTTTCCTTGAAACACTCCTTGTGTTCTCAGGCTCAGAAAGGGGCTGGAAAAACAGGTGTTTTTTATCCCATTCCTCCCTTTTCCTCCAGGCCTGCCCTTCTTTGGGCACACTCTGTGGCTTCCCCTCCTTCCCAAAGCGATTCCCTCTCCCTAAAACACTGGTTGTGCTCTCAGGCTCAGAAAGGGGCTGGAAAAAGAGGGTTTTTTATCCTATTCCTCACTTCTCCTCCAGGACTGCCCTTCTCTGTGGCTTCCTCTCCTTTCCAGAGAGATTGCCTCTCCCTGAAACGCTGGTTGTGCTCTCAGGCTCAAAAAGGAGCTGGAAAAAGAGGTGTTTTTTCCCCATTCCTCACTTTTCCTCCAGGCCTGCCTTTCTTTGGGTACACTTCATGGCTTCCCCTCCTTCCCAGAGCGATTCCCTCTCCCTGAAATGTGCTCTCAGGCTCAGCAAGGAGCTGGAAAAACACGTGTTTTTTCCCCATCCCTCCCTTTTCCTCCAGGCCTGCCCTTCTCTGTGGCTTCCCTCCTTCCCAGAGCGATTCCCTCTCCGGTTTCTCCCCGAAACCCGACTCCTGTTGCTGTGCAGGAGCTGCAGGTGCTTTTGCCCGAGGGGAAAAAGGGCTAAATAGAAAACGAGACGCTGTTCCAGACGAACCGTCCCCTATAACTGGGTGAAGTCACCGTCTCCAGCACCCCCCGCCCGTGTCTCCTCCTCCCTTTTCAGCCCCAGCTCCGGGATGACACCGAGAAGCCACAAATACTCGGCCCCTCGCAGCTCCCCCGGCCACATTCCCTTTTCTTTTGGGAGCCTCAGGAATTCTCCCGCGATCGCACGAGGGAAATTCGATGCTTCAAAATACCGGCGGCGACAAGAGGGGGTTGGAGAGAGCTCGGGAATGTCGGAGCCTCGGGAATCCGAGGGGAAAACAGCCAGGAGGGGCTGGAGAAGAGGGCTAAGAAAGGAGATTACCTCGCCCTCAAACACCGCCGGGGGGGTTTAGGGCCTTCCCCGAGTCTCTCTGGTGCTGCCGGCGCTGAGATTGGACCAAAATCAGGCGGGGGGGCGGAGGGAAACTCCTCCAAGCAGCAGGTTGCAGGGATAAAACTCCTTCCTGGCTGGGTGGACACAATCCCGAGGGGAGGGTGAGCTGGCAGGGCATTTGCTGGGCACAGAATATTAATTAAACCGATTTAAACCTAATATTAATTCAGTATATTTATGACTAATTCAGTATATCTATGTCTAATTCAGTGTATTTATGTCTAATCCAGTGTATTTATGTCTAATTCAGTATATTTATGTCTCAGTGCAAAAAGGGAGTGGAGTTCTTTGCTTAAGGCCCAAGTCAGGCCCTCGAAAAGATTTTGCACATTTGGCTAAAAGTCATTTAAAACCCCCCCAAGTGCTTCCAGGTTTGGATTTTAAAGTGTATTATTATTACTATTATTAATTGTGCACATGTTAAATGTATTTATGTCTTAGTGAAAAAAGCACTTGCTGAGGGAGGAGTTCTTTGCTTAAGGCCCAAGTCAGACCCTTGTACAGATTTTATACATTTGGCTAAAGGTCATTTTAAAACCCAAGTTCTTCCAGGTTTTGATTTTAAAATGTATTATTATTATTATTTTAGATTGTGCATATGTTAAATATATTTATGTCTTAGTGAAAAAAGCACTTGTTTAGAGAATGGAGTTCTTTGCTTAAGGCCCAAGTCAGGCCCTCGAACAGATTTTGCACATTTGGCTAAAAGTCATTTAAAAACCCCCCAAGTGCTTCCAGGTTTGGATTTTAAAATTTATTATTATTATTAATTGTGCACATGTTAAATATATTTATATCTTAGTGCAAAAAGCACTTGTTTAGAGAGTGGAGGCCTTTGCTTAAGCCCCAGTCAGACCCTGGAACTTCAGACACAGATTTTGTACATTTGGCTAAAAGGGCTTCCAGGTTTGGATTTTAAAATTTATTATTATTTTATTTATTATTATTATTCTTTTTAGTTGTGCATATGTGAAATATATTTATGTCTTAGTGAAAAAAGCACTTGTTTAGAGAGTGGAGGCCTTCGCTCAAGGCCCAAGTCAGGCCCTCGAAAAGACTTTGCACATTTGGCTAAAAGTCATTTAAAAACCCCCCAAGTGCTTCCAGGCTTGGATTTTAAAGTGTAGTATTATTATTATTAATTGTGCACATGTGAAATGTATTTATGTCTTAGTGTAAAAAGCACTTGCTCAGGGAGGAGTTCTTTGCTCAAGGCCCAAGTCAGACCCTTGTACAGATTTTATACATTTGGCTAAAAGTCATTTAAAAACCCAAGTTCTTCCAGGTTTTGATTTTAAAATGTATTATTGTTATTATTTTAGATTGTGCATATGTGAAATATATTTATGTCTTAGTGAAAAAAGCACTTGTTTAGAGAGTGGAGTTCTTTGCTTAAGGCCCAAGTCAGGCCCTCGAAAAGATTTTGCACATTTGGCTAAAAGTCATTTAAAAACCCCCCAAGTGCTTCCAGGTTTGGATTTTAAAGTGTATTATTATTATTGTTATTAATTGTGCACATGTTAAATATAATTATGTCTTAGAGAAAAAACCCACTTGTTTAGAGAGGGGAGGCCTTTGCTTAAGGCCCCAGTCAGACCCTCAAATTTAAGACACAGACTTTGTACATTTGGCTAAGAGTGCTTCCAGGTTTGGATTTTTAAATTTATTATTATTTTAATTATTATTATTATTCTTTTTAGTTGTGCATATGTTAGATACATTTATGTCTTAGTGAAAAAAGCACTTGTTTAGAGAGTGGAGGCCTTTGCTCCAAACCCAAGTCAGACCCTTGAACATAAGACACAGACTTTGTACAATTGGCTAAAAGTCATTTAAAAAGACCTCAACTGCTGCCAGGTTTTGAATTTAAAGTGTATTGTTATTTTTAAAAAATATTATTATCGAATTTATTATTATTTTAAATTTATTATTAAATGTATTATTATTAACTTATTATTAAATGTATTATTTTTATTGTTTAATTTATTATTTTAAATTTATTATTACATTTATTATTAAATTTACTATTATTTTAATATATTATTAAATTTATTATTAATTTAACTATTATTTTAACCTATTATTAAATTTACTATTATTTTTAATCTATTATTATTACATTTATTATTAAATTTACTATTATTTTAACCTATTATTATTAAATTTATTATTAATTTTACTATTATTCTAACCTATTATTATTAAATTTATTATTAATTTTACTATTATTTTAACCTATTATTATTAAATTTATTATTCATTTAACTATTATTTTAACCTATTATCATTAAACTTATTATTAAATTTACTATTATTTTTAATCTATTATCATTAAACTTATTATTAATTTTACTATTATTTTTAATCTATTATCATTAAACTTATTATTAATTTTACTATTATTTTTAATCTATTATCATTAAATTTATTATTAAATTTACCATTATTTTAACCTATTATTATTAAATTTATTATTATATTTACTATTATTTTTAACCTATTATTATTACATTTATTATTAATTTTACTATTATTTTAACCTATTATTGTTAAATTTACCATTATATTTATTATTATTTTTAATCTATTATCATTAAACTTATTATTAATTTTACTATTATTTTTAATCTATTATCATTAAACTTATTATTAATTTTACTATTATTTTTAATCTATTATCATTAAATTTATTATTAAATTTACCATTATTTTAACCTATTATTATTAAATTTACCATTATATTTACTTTTATTTTAACCTATTATTATTAAATTTATTATTATATTTACTGTTATTTTTAACCTATTATTACATTTATTATTAATTTTACTATTATTTTAACCTATTATTATTAAATTTATTATTATATTTATTATTATTTTTCATCTATTATCATTAAATTTATTATTAATTTTACTATTATTTTTAAATTATTGTTATTTTTTGATTTCAAACCCCAATCCTGTCCCTCTGTCCTACTTTTTGCCGCTTGCCCAACAGCTGCAGGGATTAAACCATTGAAAATTCTGTTATTCCTGGCTTGGAGGGGGAAAGCAAAGCAAGGCCAAGCGGTGCCAGTTGGGATTTGGGAGATCCCATCTGGATACTGGGACCAGCTTTGGGCCTTCCCAGCCCAGGAAACAACAGCAACTGGAGCACAGCCAGCAAAAAAGATGCATATATTGATATATATATATATATATACACAGATAGAGAGATTATAATAGATAAAAATACAGCTTGGTTCTATTTAATCCATGTAATTCTTCCCTGCAGCAGTTCCTCTGGGAGTTTTATCCCCATTTCCCTGGAGTCTCCACACGGACAAGCCAAGGAATGAACTCAGGCCCTGCCCTTCCCAACCCCTGGGTGCTGGCTGGCTCTGATCCCTCGTCCACCCTGTGGGTGCTGTGGGACTGCACGTGGCTTTTGAGAAGCTCTCTGACCAGCTCTGCCAGCCAGACCCTGAAACGGGCACAAACCTCAAGCTCATCGATGCTTTGGGCACCTAAGGAAGAACATCCCCTGTGGATTCCCAGGGGAATCCCAGCAGGTTTCCAATCTCCCCTTCCCTGGGTCGTTCCCGCAGCATTCCCAGGCTGGAGGAGGAGCAGGAACATCCCCCAGCCCTCGGATCCCACCCGGGATGCAAAGGGCAGCGACAACACCCCGGCGAGCGGAGTCAGATCCCGATCCAGGAGGGAATCTTTGCCCCTGGAAGTTGAAACTGCCTGGGCTGGGGGGATCTAAAGCCACAGTTGTCACATAGAAATGTGAGTTTAAACATCATTTCATAGCCCTGAGAGCCACAAAAGCCACAAACCTCTGCTGATCAGGAGGGGTTTGGTCAGACCTGGGTCACTCAGGGGTCACTGCTGATAAAGGTCCAAACACACCCAGATAAACTGAATTCCAGGTTAACTCCTCTCTTAAGTTCCTTTTAGTGGGTGGTCGTGGGAATATATCAGGTCAATGGATCAGAATATATATATATATATTCATTATTATATATCTATTATACATTATATATAATAGATCATGTATATGTCAATATCTCAGAATACATATGTACATTATATACAGGTCAATATATCAGAAGATATATTTTATCTATATTATATATAGATAATATACCAGATTATCTATTATATATTATAATATTGTATGTATTATATAATATATATAATATACAAGTCAATATATCTTTTGATATATTTTATATATAATATATATTATATATATAAAATATAAAATATATATTATACATTTTATATACTATATATAATATATAGTATATATTATATATAAAATACATATATATTATAAAATATATATATTATATATTTTATGTACTATATATAATATATAGTATATATATTATATATAAAATATATCAGAAGATATATTTTATACCTATTATAGGTCAATACCTCAGAATGCATATATTATATACATTATCCACAGATCAACATCTCAGAACATATTTTTATATATATTATATTTATAATATTGTATCTATTATATATAAGATACAGCTCAATATATTAGAATAAATGTTATATATATTATATATAACATAAAGGTCCATCTATTAGATTATATATTATATGTTATTGTATATATTATGTATTATATGTCATATAGAGGTCAATATATCAGAAGATATATTTTATATATATTATAGGTCAGTATCTCAGGTTATATATATTATTATATATGTTACATAAAGGTAAATGTATCAGAATATATATTATATGTTATATATATTATATATTATATATAACACAAAGGTCAATGTATCAGAAGGTATATTTTATACCTATATTATATATAGGGCAATATACCAGAATTTATATTTTTATATATATTATATAAAGGTCAATATCTCAGAAAATATATATATATATGTTATAATATATTATATATAACATAAAGGTCAATATAGAATATTACATTCTATATATATTATAGAGGTCAATATATCAGAATATATATACTACATGTTATGCTATAATATAATATAAAGGTCAATATATCAATATATATTTTATATACGTATCTATTGCACAGAGGCCGATATATCAGAATAACAGTAACAGATGGCACACACAGGGGTTTAAAAATCAGAATAAAAGGCAAAGCTGATGCTGGAGGACCTTCCCCCATCCAGGAGAGGGAGATGATCGAGCGTTCCAGCCCGCAGGGATCAGGGATATCCAGCCCGTGTCTCCAGGGGGTATAAAACACACCCCGTCCCCAAATTATTCCCACCCCAAGGAGCGACAAGAAGCCTCTCCTCGTTTTCCCGAAGGGATGCGGGCAACCCGGGGGACATGGGGGAGGTTTTTCCGTGAAAGTTTGGCACACGGGGGTGGGAATTTCGGTGGGATATTGGGAAGGAATGGCTGGCTGGGAGGGTGGGGAGGCCCAGGTTGCCCAGAGAAGTGCCCCTGGATCCCTGGAAGTGTCCAAGGCCAGGCTGGAACAACCCGGGCTGGTGAACCCTCCCGGAGCCTGGAGGAGAGGAATTCCCTCCATGACACCAGAGCAGGTGCCGTACAGCGGGAAGGAGGGGATTTCCCAGGGAAAACAGGAGCGGGAGGGCTCCCCCACAGCCAGCCGGGGAAGGCGGGAGGGGAGCTGAGGGGAGAACGAGGGGAGCTGAGCGGGGTGTCCCCTCAGGGCACCCCCGGCCCGCGGGTCACCCTCAGCCCCTCACGGAGGGGGGACGCGCGGGGGGATCGCGACTCCTACCGGCTGCAGGAGGCGGCCACGCCGGGGGTGCCGTCCGCCGGGCGGGGCGGGCTGCTGGCCCTGCTGCGTCTCCGCCGAGGGGGTTTCTGGCCCGGGGGCTCTGCCTCCATGGGGCTGGGAGAAGGACTGGAAGCGGGAGCGGAGCCGCCTCAGCCCGGTCACAAATGGCGGCGGCGGCGCCGGCGGCGGTTTGAAAATGGCGGCGGCGGCCGCGGCGGCCAATCAGGAGCGGCGGGGGCGTGGCCAGAGCGAGGCGCGGGCTCCGCGGGAGGGCGGGGGGGAGCAGCGCCCCCTGGCGGCGCGGGCGCCCCCCCGCTGAGGGGAAAACCGAGGCACGGAGCGGGGGGGGCAGCGCCCGACATTCCATGGAATTATAGGATAATTGGGTTGGACGGGACCTCTGAGATCACCCAGTCCGACCGCTGACCCGCACCCACCTTGTCACCCAGCCCAGAGCAGTGAGTGCCACCTGCCGCTCCGGGAGGTGACCTGGATACAGCCCGCTGATGGCCGCCCTGGGGCTGTGCTGGAACCGCGCTGGGATTTGGGCCCGGCGCGGAGATGAAGCCTCGACAACGCCAATAAATCCCTAATTCCCGTAAACGCGAGGTGTTAATTGCGATTGCAAAGGATGCAGGTGGATTGTCTCTGGGAATTGGTCTGGTTACTCAGGCTCTGGAATCCTGGGATATCCTGAGTTGGAAGAGATCCCCAAGGATCGTCCTGCACAGACACCCCAACAATCCCACCCCGTCCCTGAGGGCGTTGTCCAAACACTCCTGGAGCATCTCGATCCATCCCCACAGCAGGATCAGATCCTTCCCTGCCAGGGCAGCAGAGACAATTCCCAGAATTATTTGAATGTCATACTCTGATATATTGATCTTTATGTTATATATAATATGTTATAACATATATATATTCTGAGATATTGCCCCCTATATAATATATATATAGAATGTCATACTCTGACATGCTGATCTTTATGTTATATATAATCTGTTATAACATACATATATTCTGAGATATTGACCTCTATATAATGTATATATAGCATGTAATACTCTGATATATTGATCAGAGTATTATAATTTATTATAATATATATATTATAATATTATATATATTATATATAATATATATAATTATATATGGTATAATATAATTATATAGTATATATTATATATTATAATTATATATTATAATATATATTATATTATATTATATATATAATATATTATATTATATATAATATTATAATATATTATGTTATATATAATATATTATAAGATATATATATATTCTGAGATATTGACCTCTATATAATATATATAGAATGTAATACTCTCATATATTGGTCTTTATGTTATATATAATCTGTTATAACATATATATATTCTGTTATATTGACCTCTATATAATATATATAGAATGTAATACTCTCATATATTGATCTTTATGTTGTATATAACATAACATATATATATTCTGATATAGTGACCTCTATATAATATATATAGAATGTCATACTCTGATATATTGATCTTTATGTTATATATAATATATTATAAGATATATATATTCTGATATATTGACCTGTATATAATATATATAGAATGTAATACTCTGATATATTGATCTTTATGTTACATATAATATAACATATACAATATATCTCCTCCAGAGTCCAAATCTGCCTTCAGACCCGAGTGCTTTGGCAAAAATCTCTGCCTTTAACAACATTTCCAGCCCAGACAGCGAGGCTGGAACAGCCTTTTACACTTGGTCGTGTTCATCTGAGCCACAGGTGGATTTTCTGGGATGGAATTCCTGGAAACTCCTTCAAAACCCCCCTGGAATTTCGCTCTCTTGGCTGGGTTTCAGCGAGGAGGAGTCAGACTCAGCCCCGAGGCCAAAACTGAGGGGATTTAATTCCGTTTATTTTATCCCAGTGCAGACTCAACAGGACAAACCCCTGACGTTTCTGGTTTTTGCTTCCAAACCCAAACAGTTTTAGCCTTTGGAATTTCATTTATATTGGATGGACATCCACATGCTTCATCCCCACCTGCCAAATCCCTGGATTTCTTCCCAGTCCTTCTCCCCACAGCTGCCTCCTCCCTCCTTCCCTGGTCTCTGGGCTGGTTTGTCCTCCTGGTTTTGAGGAGTCTGAAACAGAAACCTCCTGGTTTTTGAGGGTTTGAGTTTCAAACCCTCCTGTTCTTCGCATTCAGCTGCTCCCCTGAGCTCTGTATCCTCCCCCCTCACACACTCCATGGATTTATGGAATGGCTTTTCCAGCTGGTTGGAGAGCTGAGCAGAGACTTCAGTGGTCCCAGAGGTTTTTGGGACAGGCCTTGTCTGCTGAAATCATCCTTTTTACAGGCCCAGGAGGGCAAAGCAGGGCCAAGGATGGGATCAGCAGGGGGGTTTCTGCTGGGGAAGTTGGCACTGAAGGCTCTGCTTAAAGAGAGGGAAAGGAATCCCAGGGAAAGGGTTAAACCCAGGGAAAGGAACACCCCCCCCTCCAGCAGCTGGTGAAATCAGGGAATCCTGGAATGGTTTGGGTTGGAAGGGAACTTAAAGATCAGCCAGTTCCAACCCCAACACCTCCCACTCTCCCAGGTTGCTCCAACCCGGCCTTGGACACTTCCAGGGATCCAGGGGCAGCCACAGCTTCTCTGGGAAATCCATCCCAGCCCCTCCCCACCCTCCCAGCCAGCAATTCCTTCCCAATATCCCATCCATCCCTGCCCTCTGGCACTGGGAAGCCATTCCCTGTGTCCTGTCCCTCCAGGCCTTGTCCCCAGTCCCTCTCCAGCTCTCCTGGAGCCCCTTTAGGCCCTGGAAGGGGCTCTCAGCTCTCCCTGGAGTTTAGTTTTTTGCTTTAATCCCTGGAAGCAGCATCCCCCAGGAATTGTCTGGAGCCATCCCTACCTCCAACTCCATGGAATCACAGGATCCCAGAGTGCTTTGGGTTGGAAGGGAATTTAAAGCTCATCCCATCCCACCCCCTGCCACGGGCAGGGACACCTCCCACTCTCCCAGGTTGCTCCAGCCTGGCCTTGGACACTCCCAGGGATCCAGGGGCAGCCAGAGCTTCTCTGGGAAATCCATTCCAGCCCCTCCCCACCCTCCCAGCCAGGAATTCCTTCCCAATATCCCACCTAACCCTGCTCCCTTTCAATTTGAACCCATTCCCCCTCGTCCTGTCCTGTCCCTCCAGTCCCTCTCCACCTTTCCTGTCGTCTCCCTGCAGGTCCTGGAAGGATTTGGGTTGGTTTGGGGAACAGGACCTTGTAGCTGGAGCCTGTGTTTGAGGCAGGGTTTATCCTGTTTATCCATCTGCTCATCCCTGTGCCTGGCAGGGATGGAAAAGCAGGAATTCCTGAGCAGGAGCCAGGGGAGAGACAACCCAAGACACCGTGAGAGGAACGAGGCGACAGGTGAGAGGACAAGAAATGACAGGATGGGGGGGAACTGCCTTAACTTGGGGTTTAGATTGGAAATTAAGGAAAAGAATTGTCCTGGAAGGGATTGTAAATCACTGGAAGGAGGTGGTGGAATCTCACCATCCCTGGAAGAGTCCAAAAAACCCATGGATGTGGCACTTGGGGACGTGATTTAACGGTGTGGGTTGATGGTTGGACTCGATCCCAGAGGTCTTTTCTTTGTGCTCAGAGGATCTCAAACCTCCTCCCAGTTTCCTTTTCCCTGCAGGAAGCCAGGATTTCCTTTCCTCACAGGAGCCAGAGGCTGCCCAGGGAAATCCTTCCTGAGCTTGGATCTTCCTCTCCCCCATTTCCTCCCTCATCCCACTGGAGACCTCCAAGGGCATCCCCAGCTTTGCTCCATCCTCAGAGGACAGATTTTACCTTTTGCCCTCTGGGTTTTCTCCTCCCCTCTCCCAGCAAGGAGCAGGAGAGACTCCATGGATTTAAATATCCCCATTCCCTGTTGGAAAGACTGTTTGGATTAAGCAGGGATTAGTAACACACATGAAGGACCTGTGGCTCTCCAACAAACAGACTTAATTAGGCCAAGATTAAAGCCCAGCTCAGTGACACTGATCTCTTTCAGGGCTCAAAAGGTCAAGTTTTCACGTGGGATTTTCCACACTTGCTCATTTAAAGCACCTGCATTATTTGGAGGGTGGGATTTTGGAGGATTCCAGGCAGCTCCAAGACATTTAAAGGGCCATAAAACCCCAGGCCATAAATTAGATTAGAGGGTGTGACACCAGCAGTGTTTAGAGCCATTAAAAAACAAACAAACAAACAAAACCAGCCTGCCTTGTGTCTTCATCTGGGAAAAAAAAGCCCAAACAACCAGAAAATAAGTGCAATAAAACTGAAAGGAAGTTGGGATGGATTCCAGGGAGCCAGTGGGTGTTTGGGGGGATAATAAGGTGGTTCACAGCCAGGACAGGAACCCTGCCAGGGGACACAATCAGCTCATGGAAGGGTTCACAGCAATTCCAGGAGGCCCAGAGGCACCTGAGCTGCTCCAGGGATGTGATTCCCAAATCTTTTATGTTGTGGAAAATATTTCTTTTTATAGATTAAAAAATGCAGCAGCTGAGTTGGGCCAATGCAGGTCCCTCTGCTCCTCTGGCCCCACTCCTTGCACCTTCCACCCTGTCAAAGCTGAGCCTCTCTTGAGTTCTGTTGTACCAACATCAAAAAAAAGCCACTTTTGATGCTGCCACATCAAAAGTGTAATTTTTCCCCAACTTTCAGAAGATGAAGGAGAACATATTTTGCTTTTCCATCTTTTAAACAATCATTTTCCTGGGCTGAGTGACCCGTTTTCTCCCTGTCAGGGCCTCAGGAGCAGCAGGAAAGCTCCCTGGGCTGTGAGTAATTGGATTGTCAGGCAGCTCCTGGCTTTGTCCAGGGCAGTGGGATCCCAAATTCCCCTTTGCTCGGCTCAGCAGGGAAAGGCTCTTTAACGGCTCTTTAACAGCTCTTTAAGTACATTAAGCTCTTTAAGACCATTTATTATTATATATTTAATTAATACTTATCCCTGTAAATAATTAATATTTAAGTAATATAAAATTAATATTTACTAGCATATGTTTGTCAGTATATATTTATTATTATACATTTAATTAATATTTATTCCTGGAGATAATTAAAAGAGGGGGTTTAACTCCAAACTCCAAACACACATTTGATTTTTTTTAAATTAATGATTCCTAAAATCTCAGCAGTCTCTCAGAGAAACTTCAGGCTGAAATATGGACTGGAAATTTGGGATTTGTTTCCTGGGAGCTGGGTTTGAGGCCTGGGGAAGGGGGATTGTCTGAAGGGGTTGTGTGTAAACCTCCCTTCCAGACACCCAGAACCCGCTTTGGGAATAAACCCCCCCGGTAAAACTCCAAATACACATTTGATTTTTTAAATTAATCCCAGAATCCCAGAATCCCAGAATCAGCTGGGTTGGAAGGGACCTCTGAGATCCTCCAGCCCAACCCTTGATCCAACCCCGCCGTGGTTCCCAGCCCATGGCACTGATGCCACATCCAGTCTGTCCTTAAACACCTCCAGGGACGGAGAATCCCCCCCTTCCCTGGGCAGCCCATTCCAATGGCTGAGCACCCTCTCTGCAAAGAAATTCTTCCTGATATCCAACCTAAACCTCCCCTGGCACAGCTGCAGACCGAGCCCTCTTGTCTTGCTGATGGTTGCCTGGAGCAGAGCCCAACCCCCCCCCCGGCTCCCCCCTCCTGGCAGGGAGTTGCAGAGAGTGAGGAGGTCTCCCCTGAGCAGGTGGAGATGAAGCGTGGGGATGTCCATCCAATAGAAATGAAATTTGAAATGTTAAAACTGTTTAGGTTTGGAAGCAAAACCAGAAACATCGGGGGAGACTTTTTTAAAAGAGACTGGATGTGGCATCAGTGCCATGGGCTGGGAACCACGGCGGGGTTGGATCAAGGGTTGGGCTGGATGATCTCGGAGGTCCCTTCCAACCCAGCTGATTCTGGGATTCTATTCTATGATTCTATGAAATGAGCCTGCCAGGGACGGAGCCCCACTAGACCTCCTGTTCACAAACACAGAGGGGCTGGTGGGAGATGTGGTGGCCAGAGGATGTCTGGGACACAGTGATCGTGAAACTCCAGAGAAGAGCAACGAGGCTGGGGAAGGGACTGGAGCCCAAGTGCTGGGAGGAGAGGCTGAGGGAGCTGGGGGGGCTCAGCCTGGAGAGGAGGAGGCTCAGGGGAGACCTCCTCACTCTCTGCAACTCCCTGCCAGGAGGGGGGAGCCGGGGGGGTTGGGCTCTTTTCCCAGGCAACCATCAGCAAGACAAGAGGGCTCGGTCTCAAGCTGTGCCAGGGGAGGTTTAGGTTGGATATCAGGAAGAATTTCTTTGCAGAGAGGGTGCTCAGCCATTGGAATGGGCTGCCCAGGGAAGGGGGGGATTCTCCATCCCTGGAGGTGTTTAAGGACAGACTGGATGTGGCATCAGTGCCATGAGCTGGGAACCACGGCGGGGTTGGATCAAGGGTTGGGCTGGAGGATCTCGGAGGTCCCTTCCAACCCGGCTGATTCTGGGATTCTGGGATTGATCCAACTCCTGGCCCTGCACAGACACCCCAACAACCCCACCCTGCCCAAACATTCCCCGAGCTCCGGTGCCGTTCCCTCTTCCCCGGGGAGCCCATTCCGTGCCCCACCACCCTCTGGGAAAAACCTTTTCCTGAAATCCAACCTCAACATCCCCCCGGCAGAGCTCCGACCGTTCCCTGGCATCGGGAATTTCCCAGTTCTTAAACCAGAGTTTGCTGATTTTTGAGGACTTTTGCAGATTTTACTGATCTTTGATTTTTTTTTTTGCAGATTTTGCTGATTTTTGATGAATTTTTTCCCATATTTTTGCTGATTTTTGATGACTTTTGCAGATTTTATTGATCTTTGATTTTTTTTTTTGTAGATTTTTCCGATTTTTGACGAATACGGCTGATTTTTGACGATTTTCTTGCAGATTTTGCTGATTTTTGATGAATTTTTTTCCACATTTCTGCTGACTTGTGATGACTTTTGCACATTTTACTAATTTTTCATTGCTTTTTTGCAGATTTTACTGATCTCTGGTGACTTTTTGCAGATTTTACCAATCTTTGATTTTTGCAGATTTTACTGATTTTCGATAAATTTTTTTTTTGCAAATTTTTCTGACTTCTTATGAATTTTTTTGCAGATTTTACTCATTTTTTGCTGATTTTTTTCAGATTTTGCTGATTTTTGCTGAATATTTTTGTGGATTTTCCTCATTTTTTAATACTTTTCATTATATCTAATTTTATGTTTTATGTTTATATATAGAATGTATTCATATAACTTTATATATTTATATGTTTTATATTTATATATAAAACATGTTTATATTTAAATATATATTATATAATACATTTATATATTTTTATCTATTTATATGTTTATATATAAACATATTTATATATAAAATAAATTTATATATAAATATATATAATATAATATATTTATATATTTTTATTTATTTATATTTTTATATTTATAAAACATCCCCTGACATTTTGTCACCTCTGATTTTTATGTTTTATATTTACATATATAATGTATTATATTTTTATATACAAATATATATTATATATTATATTTATATATTTTTATATATAAATATAAAAATATGTTATGTTCTATATTTATAAAACATTCCTCATATCTTATTTTTATGTTTATATTTATTTATATTTTATATATCATATTTATATATGTATAAGTACATATTCCATATATATTTACATTTATTTATTTATATGTTTTATATTTATAAAAATTTCCCCTGACATTTCATCATCTCTGATTTTCAAGTTTTATATTTGTATATATGTTATATATTATATTTCTATATAAATATATATTATATTACATTATATTTATATGTATATTTATATGTTTATTTGTAAATTTTATATTTATAAAACATCCCCAGTGTTTTATCATCTCTTTTATGTTTTGTATTTATATATACTGTATATTATATTTATATATATTGTATATTATATTTATATATATAATATATATATTTATATGATTTATATTTCTAAAACATCCCCTGATGTTTTCTGAGCTCTGATTTTTATGTTTTAAGTTTAGATATATGTAATACATTAAATTTTTTATATACATAGCATATTATCTATTTTTTATATATTTATTTACATGTTTTATATTTATAAAACAACCTCTGATGTTTTATCCCCCTCCTCCTTCCTGGGCCTCCTTCCTGCATCCCCGTGATCCATCCTGGGCCTCCTTCCTGCTCCATCCTGGGCCTCCTTCCTGCTCCTCCTGCTCCATCCTGGGCCTCCTTCCTGCTCCCTCCTGCTCCATCCTGGGCCTCCTTCCTGCTCCATCCTGGGCCTCCTTCCTGCTCCATCCTGGGCCTCCTTCCTGCTCCATCCTGGGTCTCCTTCCTGCTCTTTCCTCCTCCATCCTGGGCCTCCTTCCTGCTCCTTCCTGCTTCTTCCTGGGCCTCCTTCCTGCTCCATCCTGGGCCTCCTTCCTACTCCATCCTGGGCCTCCATCCTGCTCCTTCCTGCTCCATCCTGGGCCTCCTTCCTACTCCATCCTGGGCCTCCATCCTACTCCTTCCTGCTCCATCCTGGGCCTCCTTCCTGCTCCTTCCTGCTCCATCCTGGACCTCCTTCCTCCTCCATCCTGGGCCTCCTTCCTGCTCCATCCTGGGTCTCCTTCCTGCTCTTTCCTGCTCCTTCCTGGGCCTCCTTCCTGCTCCTTCCTGGGCCTCCTTCCTGCTCCATCCTGGACTTCCTTCCTGCATCCCCCTGCTCCATCCTCGGCCTCCTTCCTTCATCCACATGATCCATCCTGGGCCTCCTTCCTGCTCCTTCCTGCTCCATCCTGGGCCTTCTTCCTGCTCCATCCTGGGCCTCCTTCCTGCTCCTTCCTGCTCCATCCTGGGCCTTCTTCCTGCATCCCCCTGCTCCATCCTGGGCCTCCTTCCTGCATCCCCCTGATCCATCTTGGGCCTCCTTCCTGCTCTATCCTGGGCCTTCTTCCTGCTCCTTCCTGCTCCATCCTGGGCCTCCATCCTGGGCCTCCTTCCTGCTCCATCCTGGGCCTCCTTCCTGCATCCCCCTGATCCATCTTGGGCCTCCTTCCTGCTCCATCCTGGGCCTCCTTCCTGCTCCATCCTGGGCCTCCTTCCTGCTCCTTCCTGCTCTTTCCTGCTCCATCCTGGGCCTCCTTCCTGCTCCTTCCTGGACCTCCTTCCTGCTCCTTCCTGGGCCTCCTTCCTGCTCCATCCGGGGCCTCCTTCCTGCTCCATCCTGGGCCTCCTTCCTGCCTCCCCCAGCTCCAGCGGGGAATCCTCCCCGGGCACAGGGTGGTCTCTCCCCCCGATGTCCCCCCGGTCACAGGACGGTCCCTACAGTTGGGGGTCAAACATTTCCCCCAGCTCCTCCCCAGCCTCTCATCCCTGTGGTTTTTTGGGACCTCCCCCATCCTCCCTCTCCCCAGAGAGCAGCTGCTGCCCGACCACAGCGCCGGGAAGCCCCGGGAAGAGCCGGGCGGGAATCTTTGGGCTGTGGGAGCGCCGGGCGGGAATCTTTGGGCTGTGGGAGCGGGAAGGAGGCAGCAGCTGCAGGGTTGGCTATAAAAAGGTGCCCTGGGTGGTTGGGGTGGGGTGGGCTCTGCCCTTGCTGCTAATTCCAAATATGTCCTGGAGCTGAGAGCCAGCAATTCCCTGTTTTCCTTTCCATTTTTCCCCCCTGGAAAAGGCAGAATTCACGCCCGACAGTTTTAACTCGGGGTTGACCAGAAGTTTAGAAATTTATTCAGGAAATAAATTTATAAGGAATAATATTTAATAATTATTAATGATAATTGTTTTTATTTGATAATTATTTAATAATAGTATTTGTTTCGTTAAGTAAATAAATTTCTTTAGTGGATAAATAAGTTATTAGTAAATAAATAAATTATTATAATTATATTTATAATATATAATACATAATATATAATGTATAATGTATAATACATAATATATAATATATAAAGTATAATATATAATATATGAGATACAATAATATATTATAATAATATATAATAATATATTACTGTATATTATGTATTATATAATATATATAATATAATATAATATATAATATAATATATAAAATATAATACATCTAATATATATAATATAATATATAAAATAATATAATATAATATATCTTATATAATATATCTTATATATTTTACATATTTTTATACAACATATAAAATATGTAAAAATAAATATATATTATATATTATACATTATTATATATTATAAATCATTATAATTATAATATATAATATATAATATACAATATATAATGTAATATATAATATATTATATATATTTATATATTATATAATATATTTCAATAAATTTCAATATATTTCCATATATTTCAATAATATATTTATATGTTATTATAAATAAATTATTTACTAAATAGATTTATTGAGTAAATAAACGTTTCATGCTCTCAAGTCACCCAAGTTCCTCGTTTTCTCCTTTCCTGCCAAGGAGCAGATTCCTCTTGGGAAGAGGCGAAGATCTGGCCCGACCAGCAGGTTTGGGGCACGTGTTTGGGGAGCTTGGGGGGGTTTTTGGCCTCCTAAAACACTGCCCAGGTCCTTTTTGTGGGGGTTCATTTTGCCTCCTAAATAAAATCCAGGTCCTTTTTGGGAGGGTTGATTTTCCCTCCTAAAACCCTCTCCAGGTCCCTTTTGAGGGGGTTGATTTTGTCCCCTAAAACCCTCTCCAGGTCCTTCTTGTGAGGGTCATTTTTGTCCCCTAAAACCCTCTTCAGGTCCTTTTTGGGAGGGTTGATTTTCCCTCCTAAAACACTGCCCAGGTCCCTTTTGAGGGGGTTGATTTTCCCTCCTAAAAAAATATCCAGGTCCTTTTTAGAGGGTTGATTTTCCCTCCTAAAAAAATATCCAGGTCCTTTTTAGAGGGTTGATTTTGCCTCCTAAAACCCTCTCCAGCTCCTTTTTGGGAGGGTTGATTTTCCCTCCTGAACCACCTTGAGGTCACCTTTAGAACAGGTCACTCGGGGAGTTTTGGGCCCATCCAAGGAGATGAAAATTCCAAAATTCCCACATTTTTTTGTGTTCCTGCTCCAACATCTCCCCAGAATTTATATTTAAAGGTCTCCCTTTAAGGGAGAATTTAAAGGGTGAATTTCAGGGAGAATTTAAAACTCTCCCTTCTTGAGGATCATCCAACTCCACGCTCACCCTGCCCTCCCACATCCCAGATTCCAAAATCCAACATCTCCCAATCTTTGGGATCTCCCAGGATCTAAAAACAGGGAAAAACTTCTTTCCTTTGCTCGTTTTGACGTCGTTTGTGACGTCGTTTGTGACGTCATTTGTGACGTCATTTGTGACGTCGTCGTCACCCCCACCCCGGCCCTTCCAACCTGGATGAACCAAAAGCGGTTTGGGGGAATTTTTAGTGGGAAAATCCAGAGGTAAATTAGGGAATTTTAGTGGAATAAATTCCCACTAAAGCCTCTTGTCCGCCGGGCACTGCCGGGATTTAGGGACGGATCAGATCCAAGGAATCCTCAAGAATCCAAGAATCCTCAAGAATCCAAGAATCCTCAAGAATCCTCAAGAATCCAAGAATCCTCAAGAATCCAAGAATCCTCAAGATTCCAAGAATCCTCAAGATTCCAAGAGTCCTCAAGATTCCAAGAGTCCTCAAGAATCCAAGAATCCAAGAATCCTCAAGAATCCAAGAATCCAAGAATCCAAGAATCCTCAAGAATCCTCAAGATTCCAAGAATCCAAGAATCCAAGAATCCTCAAGATTCCAAGAATCCTCAAGAATCCAAGAATCCTCAAGATTCCAAGAATCCTCAAGATTCCAAGAATCCTCAAGAATCCAAGAATCCTCAAGAATCCAAGAATCCAAGAATCCAAGAATCCTCAAGATTCCAAGAATCCTCAAGAATCCAAGAATCCTCAAGATTCCAAGAGTCCTCAAGATTCCAAGAGTCCTCAAGAATCCAAGAATCCAAGAATCCTCAAGATTCCAAGAATCCTCAAGAATCCAAGAATCCTCAAGAATCCTCAAGAATCCAAGAATCCAAGAATCCTCAAGAATCCAAGAATCCAAGAATCCTCAAGAATCCTCAAGATTCCAAGAATCCAAGAATCCAAGAATCCTCAAGATTCTAAGAATCCTCAAGAATCCAAGAATCCTCAAGATTCCAAGAATCCTCAAGATTCCAAGAATCCTCAAGAATCCAAGAATCCAAGAATCCTCAAGAATCCAAGAATCCAAGAATCCAAGAATCCTCAAGATTCCAAGAGTCCTCAAGAATCCAAGAATCCTCAAGAATCCAAGAATCCTCAAGAATCCTCAAGAATCCAAGATTCCAAGAATCCTCAAGAATCCTCAAGATTCCAAGAATCCAAGAATCCTCAAGAATCCTCAAGAATCCAAGAATCCAAGAATCCTCAAGAATCCAAGAATCCTCAAGAATCCTCAAGATTCCAAGAATCCTCAAGAATCCTCAAGAATCCAAGAATCCAAGAATCCTCAAGAATCCAAGAATCCAAGAATCCAAGAATCCTCAAGATTCCAAGAATCCAAGAATCCTCAAGAATCCAAGAATCCTAAGATTCCAAGAATCCTCAAGATTCCAAGAATCCTCAAGAATCCTCAAGATTCCAAGAATCCAAGAATCCAAGAATCCAAGAATCCAAGAATCCTCAAGAATCCAAGAATCCTCAAGAATCCTCAAGAATCCAAGAATCCAAGAATCCAAGAATCCTCAAGAATCCAAGAATCCAAGAATCCTCAAGAATCCTCAAGAATCCAAGAATCCTCAAGAATCCAAGAATCCTCAAGATTCCAAGAGTCCTCAAGATTCCAAGAATCCTCAAGAATCCTCAAGAATCCAAGAATCCTCAAGAATCCAAGAATCCTCAAGAATCCTCAAGAATCCAAGATTCCAAGAATCCCCAAGAATCCAAGAATCCAAGAATCCTCAAGAATCCAAGAATCCTCAAGAATCCTCAAGAATCCTCAAGATTCCAAGAATCCAAGAATCCTCAAGATTCCAAGAATCCTCAAGAATCCTCAAGAATCCTCAAGATTCCAAGAATCCTCAAGAATCCAAGAATCCTCAAGAATCCTCAAGAATCCAAGAATCCTCAAGAATCCAAGAATCCTCAAGAATCCTCAAGAATACAAGAATCCAAGAATCCTCAAGAATCCTCAAGATTCCAAGAATCCAAGAATCCAAGAATCCTCAAGATTCCAAGAATCCTCAAGAATCCAAGAATCCTCAAGAATCCTCAAGAATCCTCAAGATTCCAAGAATCCTCAAGAATCCAAGAATCCAAGAATCCTCAAGAATCCAAGAATCCAAGAATCCAAGAATCCAAGAATCCTCAAGAATCCTCAAGAATCCTCAAGATTCCAAGAATCCTCAAGAATCCTCAAGAATCCTCAAGAATCCAAGAATCCTCAAGAATCCAAGAATCCTCAAGAATCCAAGAATCCAAGAATCCTCAAGAATCCAAGAATCCTCAAGAATCCTCAAGATTCCAAGAATCCAAGAATCCAAGAATCCAAGAATCCTCAAGAATCCAAGGAAGTCTCGCAGGACGGGGCCAAAACCGGCTCTCGATCCTTCGGCAGGAGGACAAAAAACCCGAATCCCAAAGCTCAGAAAATCAGGAAAAGGGCCCAAACCTGAGTGCAACACCCAGGAGATTCCCATGGAATCCAGGAACAAAGCCCCAAAACTGTGGGATTGTGCCTAAAACCAGACAAACGCTCTGGATAACGATGAGGGCGCGGCCGTTTTCCCGGGATAAAGCGAATTATTTGGGGGGCGCAACAACCTCCCCTGGAGTTTCCCGCTTTTTCAGCCGCCCCCAAACTCCCACATTTCCACCTCTACATTTTTCCCCCCTCGAGCTGAGCCTCTTGAAGACAAAACCAAAACCAAACCCTCCCGCTGAGCCGGGTTTAACCCCGGGGGTGATTTTATCCCCTTTTCCCAGGGAGGGGAAGGAAAAGGAGCTCTGCTCCTTTAAGCCCCGCAAAACTTCGCCATCCAGGTGGAGTCAAAGCCCTTTCCCGGGCTATAAAATCGCGGGGGGAGGGAGAGGCAGGAGCAGCAGCTGTTTTCCTTGGATCTTCCCAAGCCTCACCATGGTAAGAGCGGCTCCGGATCGAGCTCCACTTAAAAAAAATACAAAACTCGGGTTTTTTTTTTTTTTTTTTTTTTTTTTTTTTTTGGTTGTTTTTTTTTCCAAGTTTTTTCCTCTTTTTTTTCCCCCCCTCTTTCTCTCCTCCCTTCCTGCCGGGGTTTGTTCACTCCCGGCGGGTTTTTTGCTCTAATTGCTCATTAACTTCTGCCTTCATTGATTGGGGGTTTGCTCCTTTATAAGGGGAAAAAGTCGAGGGATGTGGCTCGGGGCGGCCTCCGGGTTGCAAAGTTTCCGTCTCCTTACGACAAATTGAGTTTAATTTCCTTATTTTTTTGGGGGCTGAAAGATCATTATCTCCATCCCGAGCTCAACTCTAAATTTAAACTTCGCTGTTTCTCCCCCCTCCCCCTAAATTTAACACCTCAAATGTTTTAAACCGAGAACTAAAATCCCAATTTTTAAGTTTTTTTCCCCCCCTTTTTTTTTTTTTCCTTAAGAAGGAGCTGCCATGTTGCCTTTGTCTGCTCTTAAAAATCCCTTGGGATTAGATATTAAATCCATAAATTCCCCCCCTTTTTCCCGGTGTTTTTTTTTTTTTTTTTAATGGAATTTTCGCAGCTGTGGAAATTCAAGTGGATTATTAAAAAAAAAAAAAAACCAACAACCCAAAACCAACCTGCAAAACCCCTGAAAAAATTCAGGCTGATCCAGCTGGAAACTTTAATTTAAAGAGTAGCACAAGTGGCACTTTTTTTTTATTATTATTTTTTTTTGTGGATGCAAAGGAGTAACTGGTTGGAAAAAAAAAAATCTGCATGTTGGAAAAACTGAGGGGGGGGGGGGGGGGGAGAAAACTTCAAAGCCACGGAGCTTTTTGAACTTTTTTTTCCCTTTAATCTCCTCCTGCCTGGGCTGTCTGGGCTATAAAACAGTTAAATATTTATATGGTTTTGTTTTTTTTTCTTTTTTTTTTCCCAATGGGAAAAATCAGCTGGAGAACAACAACCAGAGGCAAATTTGTCTGGATCTGGGATCTCACAAAAAAACCCCAAACAAACCAACAAACCCAAAACTTTCTGGGATATTTAAAGTGGGAGGGGAAAAAAAAAAAACCCTGAAAAAACTGCCCCAAAAAGCTGCATTTTTGTTCCTTTAGAGCAGGTCTTGATTTTTTTTTTTTTTTTTGGGGTTCCTTATGGTTTTAATTTTCTTTTTTTCCTGGGTTTTTTCCCTTTCCTTTGTTCCCGTTCCCGGGTTCTGGAATTACCAGGAGCCAGCAGGTGCTGGGAATGTGGGGAGCTGGGAATGTGGGATAAGAGGAGATGGGAACAGCTGATCCCGAAAAACCCGGGGGCTGGGAACTATTGCAACCATCCCGCTGGGAGGGGTGGGCAGCATTTCCAACATAGTGGGAATGTCAGCTGGGAAAGAGGGAATGACAGCTGGAAAACAGGGAATATCAGCTGGGAAAGAGGGAATGTCAGCTGGGAAAGGGGGAATATCAGCTGGGAGAGAGGGAATATCGGCTGGGAAAGGGGGAATATCAGCTGGGAGAGAGGGAATATCAGCTGGGAGAGAGGGAATATCAGCTGGGAAAGGGGGAATATCAGCTGGGAAAGGGGGAATATCAGCTGGGAAAGAGGGAATGTCAGCTGGGAAAGGGGGAATATCAGCTGGGAGAGAGGGAATATCAGCTGGGAAAGGGGGAATATCAGCTGGGAAAGGGGGAATATCAGCTGGGAAAGAGGGAATATCGGCTGGGAAAGGGGGAATATCAGCTGGGAGAGAGGGAATATCAGCTGGGAGAGAGGGAATGTCAGCTGGGAGAGAGGGAATGTCAGCTGGGAAAGAGGGAATGTCAGCTGGGAGAGAGGGAATGTCAGCTGGGAAAGGGGGAATGTCAGCTGGGAGAGAGGGAATGTCAGCTGGGAGAGAGGGAATATCAGCTGGGAAAGAGAGAATATCAGCTGGGAGAGAGGGAATATCAACTGGGAATAGGGGAATATCAGCTGGGAGAGAGGGAATATCGGCTGGGAGAGAGGGAATATGAGCTGGAAAAGAGGGAATATCAGCTGGGAAAGAGGGAATATCGGCTGGGAGAGAGGGAATATCGGCTGGGAAAGAGGGAATGTCAGCTGGGAGAGAGGGAATATCAGCTGGGAGAGAGGGAATATGAGCTGGAAAAGAGGGAATATGAGCTGGAAAAGAGGGAATATCAACTGGGAGAGAGGGAATGTGAGCTGGAAAAGAGGGAATGTCAGCTGGGAAAGAGGGAATATCAGCTGGGAAAGAGGGAATGTCAGCTGGGAGAGAGGGAATATCAGCTGGGAGAGAGGGAATGTCAGCTGGGAGAGAGGGAATGTCAGCTGGAAAAGAGGGAATATCAGCTGGGAGAGAGGGAATGTCAGCTGGGAGAGAGGGAATATGAGCTGGGAGAGAGGGAATGTCACCTGGGAGAGAGGGAATATCAGCTGGAAAAGAGGGAATATCAGCTGGGAAAGAGGGCATGTCAGCTGGGAGAGAGGGAATGTCAGCTGGGAAAGAGGGAATGTCAGCTGGGAGAGAGGGAATATTAGCTGGGAGAGAGGGAATATCAGCTTGGAAAGGGGGAATATCAGCTGGGAGAGAGGGAATATCAGGTGGGAAAGAGGGAATGTCAGCTGGGAAAGAGGGAATGTCAGCTGGGAGAGAGGGAATGTCAGCTGGAAAAGAGGGAATATCAACTGGGAAAGAGGGAATGTCAGCTGGGAAAGGGGGAATGTCAGCTGGGAGAGAGGGAATATCAGCTGGGAGAGAGGGAATATCAGCTGGGAAAGAGGGAATATCAGCTGGGAGAGAGGGAATATCAGCTGGGAAAGAGGGAATATCAGCTGGGAGAGAGGGAATGTCAGCTGGGAAAGAGGGAATGTCAGCTGGGAGAGAGGGAATATCAGCTGGGAAAGAGGGTTTGATCAGAGATCAGTAAAATGTGCAAAAATAAGCAGTGAAAAATGAGTGGAATCTGCAAAAGTCATCGAAAGTCAGCGAAAATACGCGAAAACGTCGGAAAAATCGGGAAAATCCGCTAAAAGATCATAAAAAAACTCAGTGGGAAGCTTCAAAAAAAATGTAGTCAAAGCTCGGTTTAATCTGCCCAAAAACTCGTCAAATATCAAAAATCTAAAAATATGTGGAAAAATCTGCGTAATCTGCAAAAATGTCATTAAAAAATCAGCAAAAAAAATTCATCAAAAACCAGAAAATCGGCAAAAAAAATTCGTCAAAAATCAGGAAAATCTGAAAAAAAAGTTATAAAAAGTGAGGAAAATGTGCCAAAAAAAAATTCGTCAAAAATCAGGAAAATCTGAAAATAAAAGTAATAAAAAGTGAGGAAAATATGCCGAAAAAAATTCTTAAAAAATCAGCAAAATCCGCGAAAAGATCATAAAAAATCAGCAAAAATCTGCAAAAAAATTCGTCAAAAATTTTCCCCCAAAAAATTAGTCAAAACTCAGTATAATCTGCCCCAAAAACTCATGGAATATTAGGAAAATCAGTAAAAATATACGGAAAAATCTGCGTGATCTGCAAAAACATCGTAAAAAAAATCAGCAAAATCTGCCAAAAAAAATTCATGAAAAATGAGGAAAATCTGCAAAAAAATTCATAAAAAATGAGGAAAATCTGCAAAAAAATTCATAAAAAATGAGGAAAATCTGCAAAAAAGTAATAAAAAAATGAGGAAAATCTGCCAAAAAAAATTCATCAAAAATGAGGAAAATCTGCAAAAAAGTAATAAAAAAATGAGGAAAATCTGCCAAAAAAAAATCATAAAAAATGAGGAAAATCTGCCAGAAAAATTCATAAAAAATGAGGAAAATCGGCCAAAAAAATTCATAAAAAATGAGGAAAATCGGCCAAAAAAATTCATATAAAAATGAGGAAAATCTGCAAAAAAAGTAATGAAAAATGAGGAAAATCTGCAACAAAAGTAATGAAAAATGAGGAAAATCTGCAACAAAAGTAATGAAAAATGAGGAAAATCTACAAAAAAAGTAGTGAAAAATGAGGAAAATCTGCAAAAAAATTCATAAAAAATGAGGAAAATCTGCAAAAAAAGTAATGAAAAATGAGGAAAATCTGCATAAAAGTAATAAAAAATGAGGAAAATCTGCCAAAAAATCATAAAAAATGAGGAAAATCTGCCAAAAAAATTCATAAAAAATGAGGAAAATCTGAAAAAAAATTCATAAAAAATGAGGAAAATCTGCAAAAAAAATAGTGAAAAATGAGGAAAATCTGCAAAAAAATTCATAAAAAATGAGGAAAATCTGCAAAAAAAGTAATGAAAAATGAGGAAAATCTGCATAAAAGTAATAAAAAATGAGGAAAATCTGCCAAAAAAATCATAAAAAATGAGGAAAATCTGCAAAAAAAATTCATAAAAATGAGGAAAATCTGCAAAAAATATTCATAAAAAATGAGGAAAATCTGCCAAAAAAAATCATAAAAAATGAGGAAAATCGGCCAAAAAAATTCATAAAAAATGAGGAAAATCTGCAAAAAAAATTCATAAAAAATGAGGAAAAAAGCAAAAAAAAATCATAAAAAATGAGGAAAATCTGCAAAAAAAGTAATGAAAAATGAGGAAAATCTGCAAAAAATTCATAAAAAATGAGGAAAATCTGCAAAAAAAGCAATGAAAAAATGAGGAAAATCTGCAAAAAAAATCATAAAAAATGAGGAAAATCTGCCAAAAAAATTCATAAAAAATGAGGAAAATCTGGAAAAAAAAAAAAAAAAAAAAAAAAAAAAAAAAAAAAAAGAAAGAAAGAGGAAAATCTGGTGCCCAGGACTAACTAAGCCGGGCTTATCTCGGTGCAGTTAGGCCGGACCTAAGCCAAGGTGCCACACTGGTGGGCTCAGTGCCCGCTTTGCCATTCCCAGGTGGGATTCCCAGCTTCCCGGGGCGGCAGGAGTTGGGATTCTCCCAGCCGGGGAGCCGGGATGGGATGGGAGGCGCCGCCATCCCTTTGATCCCGGCAGCAGGTGCCAATTATCCCGGGAATGCTCAGCCATCAAAAGTCCCCTGGGAGAGTCTCCGGTGCCTTCAGGATTCCCTGGAGTCAGAAGCTCCTGGAGTGACCTGGATAAACCTGGATAAACCTGGATAAACCTGGATAAACCTGGATGAACCAGGACTCGGAGCCGCTCCCGGGGCCTTGTTGTGGCCCCAGGCACCTGCTGCTTTCCTCCAGCCTTTCCTGCTGGGATCCCAAGCTCGGATGTGGCTTTCCCAAGCTCGGATGTGGCTTTCCCAAGCTCGGATGTGGCTTTCCCAAGCTCGGATGTGGCTTTCCCAAGCTCGGATGTGGCTTTCCCAAGCTTGGATGTGGCTTTTCCAAGCTCGGATGTGGCTTTCCCAAGCTTGGCTTCTCCCTTTTTTTTGGGTCAGGAGCCTGGAGCTGTTGTCCCTGGTGTCCCGTTTCTCCGGGATCTCCAGGGAAGCTCCGGCCGAGCGAGGAGCCAGCGCCGCTCGGCTGCTTCCCGCCTTCCCACCTCCTTCCTTTCTCCTTCCTAGGGATTGGGTCAGATCCAAGGAGTTAGGGATGCTGTGTCCCCTTCCTATGGATTCTGTGTCCCCTTCCTAGGAATGCCGTGTCCCCTTCCTAGGGATGTGTGTCCCCTTCCTTGGGATGCCATGTCCCCTTCCTAGGGATGTGTGTCCCCTTCGTATGGATGCCGTGTCCCCTTCCTAGGATTGCTGTCCCCTTCCTATGGATGTGTGTCCCCTTCCTATGGATGTGTGTCCCCTTCCTATGGATGCCATGTCTGTTTCCTCAAGATGCTGTGTCCCCTTTTTAGGGATGTGTGTCCCCTTCCTAGGATTGCTGTTCCCTTCCTATGGATGCCATGTCCCCTTCCTATGGATGTGTGTCCCCTTCCTAGGAATGCTGTCTCCTTTTTAGGGATGTGTGTCCCCTTCCTATGGATGCCGTGTCCCCTTCCTAGGAATGCTGTCCCCCCTTCCTATGGATGTGTGTCCCCTTCCTTGGGATGTGTCCCCCCTTCCTAGGGATGTGTCCCCCCTTCCTAGGATTGCTGTTCCCTTCCTATAGATGTGTGTCCCCTTCCTATGGATGCCGTGTCCCCTTCCTAGGAATGCTGTCCCCCCTTCCTATGGATGTGTGTCCCCTTCCTCGGGATGTGTGTCCCCTTCCTAGGGATGCCGTGTCCCCTTTTTAGGGATGCCGTGTCCCCTTCCTAGGGATGTGTCCCCTTCCTATGGATGCTGTGTCCCCTTCCTAGGGATGTGTGTCCCCTTCCTAGGGATATGTGTCCCCTTCCTATGGATTCTGTGTCCCCTTCCTATGGACGTGTGTCCCCTTCCTAGGGATGTCATGTCCCCTTCCTAGGATTGCTGTTCCCTTCCTATGGATGTGTGTCCCCTTTTTAGGGATGTGTGTCCCCTTCCTATGGATGTGTGTCCCCTTCCTATGGATGTGTGTCCTCTTCCTAGGGATGCTGTCCCCTTCCTTGGGATGTGTGTCCCCTTCCTTGGGATGTGTGTCCCCTTCCTATGGATGTGTGTCCTCTTCCTAGGGATGCTGTCCCCTTCCTTGGGATGTGTGTCCCCTTCCTAGGGATGTGTGTCCCCTTCCTATGGATGTGTGTCCCCTTCCTATGGATGCCGTGTCTATTTCCTCAAGATGCTGTGTCCCCTTCCTAGGGATGTGTGTCCCCTTCCTAGGGATGTGTGTCCCCTTCCTAGGGATGTGTGTCCCCTTCCTAGGATTGCTGTTCCCTTCCTAGGAGTGCTGTCCCCCCTTCCTATGGATGTGTGTCCCCTTCCTATGGATTCTGTGTCCCCTTCCTATGGATTCTGTGTCCCCTTCCTATGGATTCTGTGTCCCCTTCCTATGGATTCTGTGTCCCCTTCCTAGGAATGCCGTGTCCCTTTCCTTGAGATGCCGTGTCCCCTTCCTAGGGATGTCATGTCCCCTTCCTAGGGATGTGTGTCCCCTTCCTATGGATTCTGTGTCCCCTTCCTAGGAATGCCATGTCCCCTTCCTATGGATTCTGTGTCCCCTTCCTTGGGATTCTGTGTCCCCTTCCTAGGAATGCCGTGTCCCCTTCCTAGGAATGCTGTGTCCCCTTCCTAGGAATGCTGTCCCCCCTTCCTAGGGATGTGTGTCCCCTTCCTTGGGATGTGTGTCCCCTTTTTAGGGATGTGTATCCCCTTCCTAGGGATGTGTGTCCCCTTTTTAGGGATGTGTGTCCCCTTCCTATGGATGTGTGTCCCCTTCCTAGGGATGTGTGTCCCCTTCCTAGGGATGTGTGTCCCCTTCCTTGGGATTCTGTGTCCCCTTCCTAGGAATGCCGTGTCCTTTTCCTTGGGATGCCGTGTCCCCTTCCTAGGAATGTCATGTCCCCTTCCTAGGGATGTGTGTCCCCTTCCTATGGATTCTGTGTCCCCTTCCTAGGGATGTGTGTCCCCTTCCTAGGATTGCTGTTCCCTTCCTAGGAATGCCGTGTCCCTTTCCTTGGGATGCCGTGTCCCCTTCCTAGGAATGCTGTGTCCCCTTCCTAGGAATGCCATGTCCCCTTCCTCGGGCTGTGTGTCCCGTTCCTATGGATGCCGTGTCCCCTTCCTCGGAATGCTGTCCCCTTCCTATAGATGCTGTTTCCAGCTGCCCTGGTTTGATCCCAACTCCAGCTCCCCGCAGCGGGTGGAAGCCGCCTGTTTTCCTCCTGTTTTCCTCCTGTTTTCCTCCTGTTTTCCTCCTGTTTTCCGCCTGTTTTCCTCCTTATCCACCATAACAAACCACTCCAACCGGGACTGGAATTCCTGCTCCCGAGCCGCAGGGTGTCCAAACCCTCTCCCTGACGAGCCCGTTTCCCGTTCCAGAGGGAGTGCATCTCCATCCACATCGGGCAGGCCGGGGTGCAGATGGGCAATGCCTGCTGGGAGCTGTACTGCCTGGAGCACGGCATCCGCGCCGACGGCACCATCCCGGCACCCAAGCAGGGCAAATCCCCGGAGCCCGGCTCGGAGCAGGCGGACTCTTCCTTCGAGACCTTCTTCTGCGAGACGGCGTCCGGGAAACACGTGCCCAGGGCCGTGTTCATCGACCTGGAGCCCACGGTCATCGGTAAGAGGGTTTTTGGGGATTCCCCGCCCTTCTTCCTTGGGAATCGGGTTGCCGCCCGTGTTTCCCGGCAGATCCCGCTCCAATAAAACATTCCCAGCCGTCCACAGGAGGTGGAATTCGCCTTTCCAAGTGGATCTGGGGGTGACAAATGCTGTCACCACGCCCGGCTTTGGTTGATCCCCCCTTTTGAGGCCCGTTCTTCCCAGCGGGTGGGAAGTGATTTATCCTGGATTTATCCTGGATTTATCAGCCTCGGTGCTCCTGGATGGAATTGCGCCATCCAGGTGTGGCACACCTGGGCTTAATTAAACTAAACCTGGTTCTGATGCCCCCCCTGGAGCACCTTTGGTGCCACCACTCCGTGGTTTTTTGGGAACGGGGTGTCCCGTTCGGTCAAAGGTCGGACTCGACCTTGGAGGTCTTTTCCCAACCTAATTCCTCGTGGGATTCTTGCTCCTGCAAGACTTCCAATTCCCCTTCCATTCCCAGTTTCCTTGGTGATCCCTGGGTGTTTGACTCAGTCGTGGCACCTCCCTGGAGAACAAATTCCTTTTTTTTTTTTTGCTCAAGGAATTGGTGGAAATCATTCCCAACCCAGGCTCCTGCATCCCTCCCCCTGCTTCTGCCTCCCGGGATTCTCCTCCTCTCCCCCCCTGTGGGATGTGGGAGTCACTGGATCATCCAAGGAAAGGAGTGCAGACTTCTGTTTGGGCTCAGCTTAATTATTAATCTTGATTCAATTGGGAGTGCAGGGATTGAATCTGTAGGATATGAAGTGTATCCAGTGTTGGGACTGAGCGGATCCAAAAACCCTCTGGAGCTGCCTCCAACCTCAGCTGAGGGAAAACTGCTCCTGATGCCTGTCTTGGAAGCTGGATCAACACTGGAAGCCCTTTGCCTTGTGTTGAGGAGCTTCCAGACTCTTCCAGATGCTTTGGGAACGAGCCGGAAAACCAGCTTCTTGTGGTGACCAATCCCACAAAAACTGGGAGCACAGGCAGGGTCCGAACTCCTTAAGCCGGGCTAATTTGGGATCTCGAGGTGGAAGACGGAGGAGAGGCAGCAGGACCTTTGACAAATCGGTCATTCCTGCCCCTTCCGTCATTCCCGGTTGGAACTGCCCCTTTTTGGTGACCATTCATAGAATCCCAGAATCCCAGAATCAGCCGGGTTGGAAGGGACCTCCGAGATCATCCAGCCCAACCCTTGATCCAACCCCGCCGTGGTTCCCAGCCCATGGCACTGATGCCACATCCAGTCTGTCCTTAAACACCTCCAGGGACGGAGAATCCCCCACTTCCCTGGGCAGCCCATTCCAATGGCTGAGCACCCTCTCTGCAAAGAAATTCTTCCTGATATCCAACCTAAACCTCCCCTGGCACAGCTTGAGACCGAGCCCTCTTGTCTTGCTGATGGTTGCCTGGGAAAAGAGCCCAAACCCCCCGGCTCCCCCCTCCTGGCAGGGAGTTGCAGAGAGTGAGGAGGTCTCCCCTGAGCCTCCTCCTCTCCAGGCTGAGCCCCCCCAGCTCCCTCAGCCTCTCCTCCCAGCACTTGGGCTCCAGTCCCTTCCCCAGCCTCGCTGCTCTTCTCTGCCCCTGCTCCAGCCCCTCCAGGGCCTTCCTGAGCTCAGGGCCCAGAGCTGGACACAGCACTCCAGGGGTGGCCTCCCCAGCGCCCAGCCCAGGGGCACAAGCCCTGCCCTGCTCCTGCTGCCACACTCTTCCTCAGCCAGCCCAGCAGCCCTTGGCCCTCTTGCCCCCCTGGCCACACTCGGGCTCCTCTTCAGCTCCCTGCCCAGCCCAACTCCCAGCTCCCTTCCTGCCTGGCTGCTCTCCAGCCCCTCTGGCCCAGCCTGCAGCTGCAGGGGCTTCTTGTGGCCAAAGGGCAGGACCCGGCCCTTGGCCTTGGGGAACCTCAGCCCCTTGCAATCAGCCCCTGGATCCAGCCTGGCCAGGGCCCTCTGCAGAGCCCTCCTGCCTTCCAGCACATCAACACTCCCCCAGCTTGGGGTCATCTGATGATGGACTCAATCCCCACGTGTTTCGCTCTGTCCCGGCGACGTCCCGGCCCCGTAACTGTGCTCTGCTCCTCTCCCCCTTTTCCAGATGAGATCAGGACCGGCCCCTACCACGGGCTCTTCCACCCGGAGCAGCTCATCAGCGGTAAGGAAGACGCCGCCAACAACTACGCCCGCGGCCACTACACCATCGGCAAGGAGATCATCGACACCGTGCTCAGCAGGATCCGCAAGATGGTGAGAGGGATGTCGGGATTGCCGTGGAATCCTGGGATATCGGGGGGGCTAGAACTGTGGAATATTAAGGAATATTAAGGAATCATGGGATATTAAGGGGAACTTAATATCCCAACTCTCCCTGTAGCGGGTCTGCTATCCCGGGTTGCTCCAACCCGGCCTTGGATGCTTCCAAGGATGAGGCAGCCTGTTCCAGGGGCCTCAGCACCAAGAATTCCCATTATCCGACCTAAATTCCCCCTTTTTTCGATTTGATTCTTTATCCTATCACTACGAATCCTGATGAATTTTAAGTTGACACGTTTAAAATAACACCTCTAAATAAATAACTCGTCTGTGGACGACGCGGTTGAACTTTGGGTTTGGGAGAAAAGTCTTAAAATAAAAAAAAAAAACCAGAACCAAAAAACCCCCCATATTTGTGTGATTTCCAAGGGCTGCTGCTGCTGGGATTTGTTTTGGGGGCTCAGCAAAGCTTTAATGGAGGTGCTGGGCCTGGCGATATAGTGAGTGAATCCCTTCAGGAAAGGGCTCCGAGCGGGATTCGTCCCTGGTTTTCTTTGGGATTTTCTTTGGGATTAAGGGCTGGGGTAACTAAGAGATAAACAGGCCTCGTTCTGCCGCAGGCTGACCAGTGCAGCGGCCTCCAAGGCTTCCTGGTCTTCCACAGCTTCGGGGGAGGCACCGGCTCCGGCTTCACCTCCCTGCTCATGGAGCGGCTCTCCGTGGAGTACAGCAAGAAATCCAAGCTGGAGTTCTCGGTGTACCCGGCCCCGCAGGTGTCCACGGCCGTGGTGGAGCCCTACAACTCCATCCTCACCACGCACACCACGCTGGAGCACTCGGACTGCTCCTTCATGGTGGACAACGAGGCCATCTACGACATCTGCCACCGCAACCTGGACATCGAGCGCCCCACCTACACCAACCTCAACCGCCTCATCGGCCAGATCGTCTCCTCGGTCACGGCCTCGCTGCGCTTCAACGGCGCCCTCAACGTCGACCTCATCGAGTTCCAGACCAACCTGGTGCCCTACCCGCGCATCCACTTCCCGCTGACCACCTACGCGCCCATCGTGTCGGCGGAGAAGGCCTACCACGAGCAGCTCTCCGTGCCGGAGATCACCAACGCCTGCTTCGAGTTCTCCAACCAGATGGTGAAGTGCGACCCGCGGCGCGGCAAGTACATGGCCTGCTGCCTCCTCTACCGCGGCGACGTGGTGCCCAAGGACGTCAACGCCGCCATCGCCGCCATCAAGACGCGCCGCTCCATCCAGTTCGTCGACTGGTGCCCCACGGGCTTCAAGGTGGGCATCAACTACCAGCCGCCCACCGTGGTGCCCGGCGGCGACCTGGCCAAGGTGCAGAGGGCCGTGTGCATGCTGAGCAACACCACGGCCATCGCCGAGGCCTGGGCCCGCCTCGACCACAAGTTCGACCTCATGTACGCCAAGAGGGCCTTCGTGCACTGGTACGTGGGCGAGGGCATGGAGGAGGGCGAGTTCTCCGAGGCCAGGGAGGACCTGGCGGCGCTGGAGAAGGATTACGAGGAGGTGGGCAGGGACTCCGCCGACGGGGAGGAGGAGGAGGAGGAGGAGGCCGAGGAGGACGAGTACTGAGGGGACGCAGCGGAGCCAAACCTCAGAGACCTTCCGTGCCCAGGGCCTGGAGGCATCGGGACCATCCCTTGGCATGTTAAACCTTCCCCCGCTTCGCGTAGTCCTGGGTGTCCTGAGCTTTGCCACGCTGCTGTTTTAGCGCTGAGTTAAGGCCCGGCTTAGTGTCCCGCCCAGGCAGGATGATCCCGGTCTCCTCCTGCTCCAGGGGGGGAAAAATGCTACGAGCTGCTTTGGCTGGAATGGCAAAACTCTGGCTCTGGCTTTTGAGTGTAAAAGCACTTTTTTTTTTGGGTTAGGAACGCGCCTGTCCTTCTATGCAACCGCCTTTTTTTTGTATGTGAATAAAGACCTTTTTTTTTGCCTTTTTGGCTCAGAGAATTCCTTGGTGTAATTAAAAAAAAACACCCCAAAAAAACCAAAACCAACCTGCAACCCGTGAAAAATTCTGGCTGATCCAGCTGGAAACTTTATTTAAAGAGTAGCACGAGTGGCACCTTTTTTTTTTTCTTTTTTTTTTTTTTTGTGGGTGCAAAGGAGTAACTGGTTGGAAAAAAAAAATCTCCCCTAAACCCTTGGGATTAGATATTAAATCCATAAATTCCCCCCCCCCTTTTTCCCGGTGGTTTTTTAACGGAATCTTCGCTCCCCGGGGTTTTTGCACTGTGACCGGGGCCAAACTGGGGGTTAAAAAGTGCTTTTTTTGGTGGGGTTTTGCCTCCCCACCATCTCTGGGCTGTGTCCTGGTTGTTGAGGCGGGGCTGGAGACTTGGGAGATGCTCCCAAAATGTTTCCTGGGGAGGTGGAAGGAGCCCAGGAGCTAAAATTCCAGGTGGTGACAGCGTGGACAGGCAGAAGTTGGACCCCAAGGAGGATCAATGTTCTCAAAAAGGGCCTGGAGAGTGTTTTAGGAGGGAAAATCAGCCCTCCCAAAAAGGATCTGGACATTAGTTTAGGAGGGAAAATCAACATCCTCAGAAAGGACCTGGACAATATTTTGGGAGGCAAAATTACCCCTCTCAGAAAGGACCTGGAGAGTGTTTCAGGAGGGAAAATCAATGTTCTCAAAAAGGACCTGGAGAGAATTTTAGGAGGGAAAACCAACCCTCACAAAAAGGATCTGGACATTAATTTAGGAGGGAAAAATCAACACCCTCAAAAAGGATCTGGGCAGTATTTTAGGAGGGAAAATCAACATCCTCAGAAAGGACCTGGACAATATTTTGGGAGGCAAAATTACCCCTCTCAGAAAGTTTATTTTCCCCTGGAATAGCAAAGTTTGTGCTTCATTTTTTGTGTCTATTTTCCCCTGGAATAGCCAAATTTTGGCTTCATTTTTTGTGCTTATTTTTCCCTGAAATAGCAAGGTTTGTGCTTCATTTTTTGTGTTTATTTTCCCCTGGAATAACCAAGTTTGTGCTTCACTTTTTGTGTTTATTTTTCCCTGGAATAGCAAAGTTTGTGCTTCATTTTTTGTGTTTATTTTCCCTGGAATAGCCAAGTTTGTGCTTCATTTTTTGTGTTTATTTTCCCCTGGAATAGCCAAGTTTGGGCTTTATTTTTTGTATTTATTTTTCCCTGGAATAGCAAAGTTTTTGCTTGATTTTTTTGTGTTTATTTTCCTTGGAATAACCAAGTTTGTGCTTCATTTTTTGTGTTTATTTTTCCCTGGAATAGCCAAATTTGGGCTTCATTTTTTGTGTTTATTTTCCTTGGAATAACCAAGTTTGGGCTTCATTTTTTGTGTTTATTTTCCTTTAGTCCATTAGACCCGTGGTTAAGCCGGGCCTAGGAGTGAGCTCCCGGTGTGCTGATGGTAAATTCTGTGGGATTTTGTTCAATGATCTAAATTAGGCTGTGGATTAAGTGTGGGTGAGTTTAAGTGCTGCTCAAACCTTTAGTCCATTAGACCCGTGGTTAAACCAGGCCTAGGAGTGAGTTCCTGTTGTGCTGATGGTAAATTCTGTGGGGTTTTGTTCAATGGTCTAAATTAGGCTGTGGATTAAGTGCTGATGAGTTTAAGTGCTGTAGTTAAGCCGGGCCTAGGAGTGAGTTCCTGTTGTGCTGATGGTAAATTTGATGGGATTTTGCTCAATGATCTAAATTAGGCTGTGGTTTAAATGTTGGTAAATTTAAGTGCTGCTCAAATCTTTAGTCCATTAGACCTGTGGTTAAGCCAGGCCTAGGAGTGAGCTCCCGGTGTGCTGATGGTAAATTCTGTGGGGTTTTGTTCAATGGTCTAAATTAGGCTGTGGATTAAGTGCTGGTAAATTTAAGTGCTGTTCAAACCTTTAGTCCATTAGACCCGTGGTTAAGCCAGGCCTAGGAGCGAGTTCCTGTTGTGCTGATGGTAAATTCTGTGGGATTTTCTGTTCAATGATCTAAATTAGGCTGTGGATTAAGTGCTGATGAGTTTAAGTGCTGTTCAAACCTTTAGTCCATTAGACCCGTGGTTAAGCCAGGCCTAGGAGTGAGTTCCTGGTGTGCTGATGGTAAATTCTTCAATGGTGATGATAAATTGTTCAATGGTCTAAATTAGGCTGTGGATTAAGTGCTGGTGAGTTTAAGTGCTGCTCAAACCTTTAGTCCTAAACTGGTGGTCGAGTCTAGGGCTCCGCTCTGACCCTTGGGAAATCCTCCCTTATTTTCTCCTCCCCCTTCCCTGCCCTCCCCCTTTTCCATCCCCAGCCCCCCCACGGCAAATTTGGGGCTGGTTTTAGTCTCAGATTAACTAAACTCAGCTTTTAATCTGCTTTTTCTCCGTGCTTTGACCTCCTGGTGAGTTTGAGCCTCCCCGGGGAGCTTCGTCACGCTTCGGCTTTTGGGCTAAATCCGGTTTTTCCGATGGTTTTCCGGTGATTCCTCGATCAGCAGGACACAGCCGGCCCTCCTGGCTGCCAGGGCTGGGCCTGCCTGGAAGTTTAACTGGAGCTGGGTTGGGAATTCACGGGCTTTGGCAGCCTCAGCCTCCCATAAAGCCGAGTCCAAGGTCAGGCTTAACTGATAAACCTCCCACAATTTTTGTGTAGAGGGATTTGTGGATTTGGGAGGGAGAAGGGTCTGGATGGTGTTGGGGATTTGTGGATTTGGAAGGGAGAAGGATCTGGACTGTGATGGGAACGAGGCCACGAGGCTTTGGAAACCCTCCAGGCCCTGGAGTGGATGCAAAACAACCTTAAATCACAGGGAATTCCCAGGAGGAGAAACTGGGAGTTCCCTCCTGAGGTTTCCTGACCTTCCTGCTTTTCACTTCCCAGGGAATTGTGTGCAGGGACAGCTCGTGTGTGGGGATTCGGGGATTTGAGAGGGAGAAGGGTCTGGATGGTGATGGGGATTTGTGGAATTAGAAGGGAGAAGGGTCTGGATGGTGGTGGGGATGAGACCATGAGGCTTTGGAAACCCTCCAGGCCCTGGAGTGGATGCAAAACAACCTTAAACCCCAGGGAATTCCCAGGAGGAGAAACTAGGAGTTCCCTCCTGAGGTTTCCTGACCTTCCTGCTTTTCCCTTCCAAGGAATTGTGTGTGTGGATTTGTGGAATTAGGAGGGAGAAGGGTCTGGATGGTGTTGGGGATTTGTGGAATTAGGAGGGAGAAGGGTCTGGACTGTGGTGGGGATTTGTGGATTTGGGAGGGAGAAGGATCTGGACTGTGGTGGGGACGAGACCACGAGGCTTTGGAAACCCTCCAGGCCCTGGAGTGGATGCAAAACAACCTTAAACCCCAGGGAATTCCCAGGAGGAGAAACTGGGAAATCCCTCCTGAGGTTTCCTGACCAGTCCTGCTTTTCCCTTTCCAGGGAATTGTGTGCAGGGACAGCTCGTGTGTGGGGATTTGGGGAATTAGGAGGGAGAAGGGTCTGGATGGTGTTGGGGATTTGAGGATTTGGAAGGGAGAAGGATCTGGACTGTGGTGGGGATGAGACCATGAGGCTTTGGAAACCCTCCAGGCCCTGGAGTGGATGCAAAACAACCTTAAATCACAGGGAATTCTCAGGAGGAGAAATCAGGAAATGTCTCTTTCCATTCCTGGGGAATTGTGTGCAGGGACACAATTTTTGTATATAGGGATTTGTGGAATTAGGAGGGAGAAGGGTCTGGATGTTGTTGGGGATTTGTGGAATTAGGAGGGAGAAGGGTCTGGGTGGTGTTGGGGGTGAGGCCACGAGGCTTTGGAAACCCTCCAGGCCCTGGAGGTGCTGGTGGGGGAAGGAGTGGATGCAAAACAACCTTAAACCCCAGGGAATTCCCAGGAGGAGAAACTGGGAAATCCCTCCTGAGGTTTCCTGACCTTCCTGCTTTTCCCTTCCCAAGGAATTGTGTGCAGGGACAGCTCGTGTGTGGGGATTTGTGGAATTAGGAGGGAGAATGGTCTGGACTGTGGTGGGGATTTGTGGAATTAGAAGGGAGAAGGATCTGGATGGTGTTGGGGATGAGACCATGAGGCTTTGGAAACCCTCCAGGCCCTGGAGTGGATGCAAAACAACCTTAAACCTCAGGGAATTCCCAGGAGGAGAAATCGGGAAATGTCTCTTTCCTTTCCTGGGGAATTGTGTGCAGGGACGCAATTTTTGGTTAAAGGGATTTGTGGATTTGGGAGGGAGAAGGGTCTGGACCGTGGTGGGGACAAGACCATGAGGCTTTGGAAACCCTCCAGGCCCTGGAGTGGATGCAAAACAACCTTAAACCCCAGGGAATCTCTGTGATGAAAAACTGGGAAATCCCTCCTGAGGTTTTCTGGCCAGTCCTGCTTTTCCTTTCCCAAGGAATTGTGTGCAGGGACAGCTCGTGTGTGGGGATTTGTGGAATTAGGAGGGAAAAGGATCTGGACTGTGGTGGGGATTTGTGGAATTAGGAGAAGCTTTGGAAACCCTACAGGCCCACACGGACCCGACGGAGCACCAGGAACAGGAGATGGGAGAACAAATCGATGGGAGAAAAAATCGATGGGAGAACAAACTGGTGGGAGAACAAACTGGTGGAAGAACAAACTGGTGGGAGAACAAACTGGTGGGAGAACAAACTGGTGGAAGAACAAACTGGTGGGAGAACAAATCGATGGGAGAACAAACTGGTGGGAGAACAAACTGGTGGGAGAACAAACTGGTGGGAGAACCCCCTGGAAAGCCAAGAGACCGCAGCTTTAATCAGGACCCTTCCCGGGGAGGGGGGGAGGTGACACGTCCCTCGTGGGCCGGAGCCTCTTCCCTGGAGCGCGTGGAAATGTCCGGGATCGACGGAGATCGGGGAGGGCGGGACGAGGAGGAGGAGGAGGAGGAGGAGGAGGAGATATGAAACCGGGGTGGTCAGAACCACCCCACCCGTGGCCCCCAGTCTCCTGTGGGGACCCCCCAGACCCCCCCTGAGCCCCTCGGGGTCACTTCCTGCGGCCGATCTGGGCCATCAGGTGGGCGTTGGCGGCCGCCTTGGCCCGCAAGTTCTTGGCCTTGGCGATGTCGAAGAGGATGTTCATGATGTTGGTGGGCACGTCCAGGGACAGCGTGACCTTGGCCCGGTTCTTGGGGGCCGCCTTGCCCTTGGCCGGCGCCCGGGACGCGGCTTTGGAGCGCCCTTCCCCCGGGAATGTCCTTTTCCCGAGCTCCTCCTCCGCTTCTCCGCCGCGTTCCCGCTCCCGTTCCCGCTCCCGCTCCTCCGACGCCTCCCGGGCCGGCGGGAGGAGGTCGAAGCCGCTGCCGCGCTTGTCCAGGACGGAGTTTTCCTGGGGGATGTTCTCCTGGATTTGGGCCAGGGCGGAGTGGAGGCAGCTGAGGAGGGAGGAGGCGGCGGCGGAGGGGCCGAGGGCGCGGCTGGGCTGGGCACAGAGCAGGGTCAGGAGCAGCAGCAGCCTGGGCTGGGACATCCTGGAGCGGGGGAGACACCCGGGAATGTGAGATTCCCATGGGATCCAGGGCAGAGAACCATCCCCCATTCCCTAAACTCCCATCCCAGGGTTCAGCTCCCAGGTCTCCACCCAGGGACAGGAGCTTCCCATGGGATTTGGGGCTGAGATCCACCCTCTGCTTGTCCTCCCTCATTCCCTAAACTCCCTTAAACTCCCAGGTCTCCACCCAGGGACGGGAGCTTCCCATGGGATCTGAGACAAGGATCCATCCTCTAGAGGCTCATCCTCTCCCATTCCCTAAACTCCCATCCCAGGATTCACCTCCCAGGTCTCCACCCAGGGACAGGAGCTTCCCACGGGATTTGGGGCAGGGATCCACCCTCTGCTCGTCCTCCCTCGTTCCCTGAGCTCCCATCCCAAGTTTCATCCCCCAGATCCCATCCCAAGGTTAGGAGAGGTGGGATTGAGCTGCCTTGGGGTCTCCTCCTCCTCCAAGGAGCTGCTTTGGGGTCTCGGTGTTGTAGGGCCTGAGGGCACGGCTGGGATTGGGATCAGGATCAGGATCGGGATCAGCATCGGGATCAGCATCAGGGTCAGGATCAGCCTGGGCTGGGACATCCTGGAGTGGAGGGGGACACCTGGGAATGTGAGATTCCTGTGGGATATGGGGCACAGAACCACCCCCCATTCCCTAAACTCCCATCCCAGGGTTCAGCTCCCAGGGACAGGAGCTTCCCATGGGATTTGGGGCTGAGATCCACCCTCTACTTGTCCTCCCTCATTCCCTAAACTCCCATCCCAGGGTTCAACTTCCAGGTCTCCACCCATGGACAGGAGCTTCCCATGGGATCTGAGACAAGGATCCACCCTCTAGAGGCTCGTCCTCCCCCCTTCCCTAAACTCCCTTAAACTCCCAGGTCTCCACCCAGGGACAGGAGCTTCCCACGGGATCTGGGGCAGGGATCCACCCTCTGCTCGTCCTCCCTCATTCCCTGAGCTCCCATCCCAAGTTTCATCTCCCAGATCCCATCCCAAGGTTAGGACAGTTGGGAATGAGCTGCCTTGGGGTCTCCTCCTCCTCCAAGGAGCTGCTCTGGGGTCTGAGCTGTCTGCTCTGAGGGGTGTCTGAGGCTCAGAAATCCCTGGAATCCCACGAGTCACCTCCTGCCGGGAGTCCAGGATGGGAAAACCGGCCCTGGAATTCCCAATCCTGGCTGCCGTTCCCGATCTTCGGGCCCCATCTTGCGGCAAAGACGCGGCGCGGCAATTCCCGGGATTTGGGGGGTCCCGGGGGGGGCTTCGCGGGGGGCTTTTGGGGGGTCCCGGGATGGGAGGGGGGACATTGGGGGGTCCCAGGGGGGTCCCGGGATGGGGGGAGGACATTGGGGGGTCCCGGGGGGGTCCCGGGATGGGGGGAGGACATTGGGGGGTCTCAGGGGGGTCCCGGGATGGGGGGGGGACATTGGGGGGTCTCAGGGGGGTCCCGGGATGGGGTGGGGACACCGGGGGGTTCCGGAGGGGTCCCGGGATGGAGCGGGGACATTGGGGGGTCCCGGGGAGGTCTCGGGATGGGGTGGGGACATTGGGGAGTCTCAGGAGGGTCCCGGGATGGGGTGGGGACATTGGGGAGTCCCGGGGGGGTCCCGGGATGGGGGGGAATACTGGGGGGGTCCCGGGGGGGGTCCCGGGATGGAGGGGGGGACATTGGGGGGTGGTCCCGGGGGGGTCCCGGGATGGGGAGGGGACATTGGAGGGTCCCGGGGGAGTCCCGGGATAGGGGGGGAATACTGGGGGGTCCCGGGGGGGGTCCCAGGAGAGTTTGGGGGGTTGAGGGTCCCGGGAGGGTCTCAGTGTGTGTGTGGGGGACACTGGGGGGTTTTGGGGGGTCCTGGGATGGAGGGGGAATACTGGGGGTCCCGGGGGGGTCCCGGGGGGTCCCAGGAGAGTTTGGGGGGTTGGAGGGTCCCGGGGGGGTCTCGGGATGGGAGGGGGACATTGGGGGGTCCCAGGGGGTCCTGGGGGGTCTTGGGCAGTCCTGGGGGTGTCCCGGGGGTCTTGGGGCGTCCCTTGGTGGGGGGGGGTTGGGAGTCCTAGAGGGGTTTTGGGGTTTATCCCCTTAATTCCACCCTGTGCCATGTCTTGGGGAGTAGGATCAGGGCAGGTTTATCCCCTTAAAACTCTGCCCTTTGCTGTCCCTCAGATTGGGAATTTTGGGCAGTTTAATCCCCTTAATTCCACCTTTTTCCATGTCTTGGGGGATGGAATCGGGACAGACTTATCACCTTAAAACTCTGCCCTCTGCTGTCCATGGAGGGGGGAATTTTGGGCAGTTTAATCCCCTTAATTCCACCCTTTGCCATGTCTTTGGCAGTAGGATCAGGGCAGGTTTATTCCCTGAATTCTGCCCTTTTTTGTCCCTCAGAGTGGGAATTTTGGGCAGGTTTATTCCCTGAATTCTGCCCTCTACTGTCCATGGAAAGGGGGAATTTTGGGCAGATTTATTCCCTGAATTCTGCCCCTTGCTGTCCCTCCGAGTGGGAATTTGGGGCAGGTTTATTCCCTGAATTCTGCCCTTTGCTGTCCCTCAGAGTGGGAATTTTGGGCAGGTTTATTCCCTGAATTCTGCCCTCTACTGTCCATGGAAAGGGGGAATTTTGGGCAGGTTCATTCCCTGAATTCTGCCCTTTTTTGTCCCTCCGAGTGGGAATTTTGGGCAGGTTCATTCCCTGAATTCTGCCCTTTTTTGTCCCTCTGAGTGGGAATTTTGGGCAGGTTTATTCCCTGAATTCTGCCCTCTGTTGTCCCTCAGAGTGGGAATTTTGGGCAGGTTTATTCCCTGAATTCTGCCCTCTACTGTCCATGGAAAGGGGGAATTTTGGGCAGGTTTATTCCCTGAATTCTGCCCTTTGTTGTCCCTCAGAGTGGGAATTTTGGGTAGGTTTATTCCCTGAATTCTGCCCTTTGCTGTCCCTCTGAGTGGGAATTTTGGGCAGGTTTATTCCCTGAATTCTGCCCTTTTTTGTCCCTCAGAGTGGGAATTTTGGGCAGGTTTATTCCCTGAATTCTGCCCTCTACTGTCCATGGAAAGGGGGAATTTTGGGCAGGTTTATTCCCTGAATTCTGCCCTTTGCTGTCCCTCAGATTGGGAATTTTGGGCAGGTTTATTCCCTTAATTCTCCCCTCTCCCCCCCCTCGAGGGCAGCGATTTGGGGCGGCTCAAACCGGCAGGATTTGAGGGATTTCCTCCATTCCCACTTCCCTTCCTCCCCAAAAAAAACCCCCCAGAGCTCCTCGGGCAACATCCAACCCCTCCACCCCTTCCCTGCATCCCGGAAAACCCGCCTGGATCCACCCGGGCAGCACCAACAGAGCTGGAAAATTCGGGATGGGGCAGGAAAACCCTTCCCAGGACGTCAAACCCTCCTCCCTTGAACCCCAAATCAGATTTGGGGATTTTAGGGACAATCGGGACATCCCGGGGGTTGGTTTTCCACGCAAAAATCCTTTTTCCCCACCCCAAAACCTGCCCCATTCCCGGCTGGTTTTTTTTCATTCCCAAGGGAAGCGTCTCCCTCCTCCTCCTCCTCCTCCTCCTCGAGCTCGGGATGGGATTTCCCGTCAGGAAA
Source organism: Pseudopipra pipra (assembly GCF_036250125.1). Taxonomy (NCBI): domain Eukaryota; kingdom Metazoa; phylum Chordata; class Aves; order Passeriformes; family Pipridae; genus Pseudopipra; species Pseudopipra pipra. Next base: position 74,295,644 of record NC_087553.1, on the reverse strand, counting down.
AAGAAAAATAAATCAGGAAAAAGAAAAATAAATCAGGAAAAAAAGTAAGTCTGGCGAATTCCTCGGGGCAGGGAATTTAGGGATTGCTCCTTTTTCCCAGGGGAAATTTAGGAATTGCCGATTTTTCCCACCCCCCGCAGCCCTGCTGTCCTGGGAATGCCGGGAATGGGAATGCCGGGAAGCTGGAAGAGCTTCTGGAAGAGCTTCTCCCCCCTCTCCTCTCCCCCGGCTGAAACCTGTGGCTCGTCCCTGCGCTTCCCGAGGCTTTTCCAATCGTTGGGAATCTCGGCTGAGCAGGGAAAAAAACCAACCAAACCCATCCACACCCAGCTCCCACTTTCCCGGAAATCCCGGCACAAAAAAAAGGGGGAAAAAAACAAAAAAAAAAATCGAGGAAAAGCAGCGTTTGGCCGCCGATATTTTGGATTTCGGGGGGTTATTTTTGCCCCCTCCAAGTTTTTATGGAGCGGGGGAAAAAGCTGGAGTCGGGATTTCCTCCCTGCTCAAAAAAAAAAAAAAAAAAGCAGGGAAAGAAGAAAATTAAGAAAATTAAGAAAATTCCTCCCCCCCCGGGGTGGATTTTAATCCCGCCGCGACCCGGGGGGAGCTTTTCCCGCTCCAGCCGGTGGGAATTTGCTGGGATAGCGCCGGGAATTTTACGGGAATGGCATCTGGGCTCGAAAGGAGAGAAATCCAACCTGTTCCCGGCGAAGCGGGAGGGATTTACCGGTTGGAGCCGCTGGATGGAGCTGGTTTTTTTTTTTTCCCTGGGAAAAAGTAAGTCTGGAATAAAAAAATCATTCCTGCGGACTTCTGAAAGTCTCTCTTCCCTAACGAGTCTCTCCCGGCGGCGCCGATTCCCTAAAAATTCCGGCTGGAATCTCTCCTTCCCCACCCCCTTTAGCGACAACAAGGATTTGTCTTCTCCCTGTTTTCCCCCCTCGAGGCTTTTCCAAACCCTTCCCACGTTTCTCGGGCCTCCGAAAAAATTCCTGTAATCATTTAAAAATAAAAATTCCCTGATGCCAGGAAATATCCAAGGGGAAATCTTTTAATAAATCTTTTTATCGTCCTGAACTTCCCTTCCCTTTTCCCTTCCCTTTTCCCTTCCCTTTTCCCTTCCCTTTTCCCTTCCCTTTTCCCTTCCCTTTTCCCTTCCCTTTTCCCTTCCCTTCCCAAACCTTCCCAAACCTTCCCTTCCTTCTTCTTTATTTTCCCTCTTCCCTTCCCTGCTGCTTTTTTTTTCCCCAGGGAAACCTGGAAGCTTCTCTCCCAAAGGGAAGCCCCAAAACATTCCCAATAAATCCGGAGCAGGTTAAGGAATGAAATCCCAGGGATGGGAAGGACTTGAGGGGAATATTTTAATATCATTTTAACGTCCTGAACTTCCCTTCCCTGCTTTTTTCCCCCAGGGAAACCTGGAAGCTTCTCTCCCAAAGGGAAGCCCCAAAACATTCCCATAAATCCGGAGCAGTTTAAGGAATGAAATCCCAGGAATTCACCTGTTTGTGCCCAGGATGGGAAGGACTTGAGGGGAATATTTTAATATCCTTTTAACATCCCAAACTTCCCTTCCCTGCTTCCTTATTTTTCCCCTTCCCTTCCCTGCTGCTTTTCTTTTTCCCAGGGAAACCTGGAAGCTTCTCTCCCACAGGGAAGCCCTGAAACATTCCCAATAAATCCGGAGCAGGTTAAGGAATGAAATCCCAGGGATAGGAAGGACTTGAGGGGAATATTTTAATGTCATTTTAACATCCTGCCTTTCCCTTCCCTGCTTTTTTTCCCAGGGAAACCTGGAAGCTTCTCTTCCAGAGGGAAGCACCAAAACATTCCCAATCAATCCGGAGCAGGTTCAGGAATGAAATCCCAGGGATGGGAAGGACTTGAGGGGAATATTTTAATGTCATTTTAACATCCTGCCTTTCCCTTCCCTACTTTTTTTTCCCAGGGAAACCTGGAAGCTTCTCTCCCAGAGGGAAGCACTGAAACATTCCCAATAAATCCGGAGCAGTTTAAGGAATGAAATCCCGGGAACTCACCTGCTTTTCCTGTCGGGATGGGAAGGACTTGCCGCCGTCTCACTCCCGGGAAAGAGGCATCAGGTGCTTTTTCCCCCCCCCTTTTTTTCTCCCCTCGACTCCTGTTCCCTGGGATTCGGGTTTTATGATCCCTTCCGAGGGCTGGGATAGTTTTCCCTCTCCTTGGAAACGCTTTTCCCCCCTTTCCCCGTGTACATATATATATAAATAAACATGAAAAAAACCCGGGATCACGGGGTTGGGAGTCGTAATTCCCGAGTTTTTTCGTCGGGGTGACATCACGGGGGAGCGGGAGGGACGTCACGGAGCCTCTCCCGCATCCAGAGGGGGGAAAAAATAGGGAAAAACAGGGAAAAGGGAGGGGGGGAAAAGACGTCTGAGCCCCCCAAATTGGGGGGTTGTCGTCAGCAGGATCACGCACGGCCGCGCTCGGGGCGGGGAGGGGTTGGTTTTAAAAGCTCGAAATGGGTTTAAATTGAATTATTAAATCGAATTATGGTGCCGAGGGAAGGGGGGAGGGGGCTCGGCCTGCGTTTGTGGTGTTATTCCCGCTTTTCCTGGGGTTTGTTCCAAGGGTTTTGGCACCAGGTGGTGGCTCAAACCCCACAGAGGGGCCCTGCTCTGACCCGTCTGTCTGCTCCCAGAAACCTCCCAGTTTGGGGTCCCAGTAGAACTTTGGTCCCAGAAACCTCCCAGTTTGGGGTCCCAGTAACACTCTGGGGTCCCAGTTTGGGATCCCAGTTTGGGATCCCAGTAGAACTCTGGTCCCAGAAACTTCCCAGTTTGGCTTCCCAGTACCACTTTGGGGTCCCAGTTTGGGATCCCAGTAGAACTCTGGTCCCAGAATCCTCCCAGTTTGGGGGCCCAGTAACACTCTGGGGTCCCAGTTTGGTGGCCCAGTTTGGGATCCCAGTTTGGGATCCCAGTAGAACTCTGGAGTCCCAGAATCCTCCCAGTTTGGAGTCCCAGTTTGGGGTCCCAGTAACACTCTGGGGTCCCAGAATCCTCCCAGTTTGGGGTCCCAGTACCAGTTTGATCCCAAAACCTCCCAGTTTGGGGTCCCAGTAACACTCTGGGGTCCCAGTTTGGTGTCCCAGTTTGGTGTCCCAGTTTGGGGTCCCAGTAGAACTCTGGTCCCAGAAACCTCCCAGTTTGGGGTCCCAGAAACCTCCCAGTTTGGCGTCCCAGTACCACTTTGGGGTCCCAGTGTGGAATCCCAGTAGAACTCTGGTCCCAGAAACCTCCCAGTTTGGGGTCCCAGTAACACTCTGGGGTCCCAGTTTGGTGGCCCAGTTTGGGGTCCCAGTTCCACTTTGGGGTCCCAAAAGCCTCCCAGTTTGGGGTCCCAGAAACCGCCCAGTTTGGGTTCCCAGTACCAGTTTGCTGTCCCAGTTTGGGATCCCAGTAGAACTCTGGTCCCAGAAACCTCCCAGTTCGGGCTCCCAGTACCACTTTGGGGTCCAAGAATCCTCCCAGTTTGGGGGCCCAGTACCAGTTTGGGGGTCCCAGTTTGGGGTCCCAGAAACCTCCCACTTTGGGGTCCCAGTTTGGGGTCCCAGTAGAACTCTGGTCCCAGAAACCTCCCAGTCTGGGGTCCCAGAAACCTCCCAGTTTGGGTTCCCAGTACCAGTTTGGTGTCCCAGTTTGGTGTCCCAGTTTGGTGTCCCAGTTTGGGATCCCAGTAGAACTCTGGTCCCAGAAACCTCCCAGTTCGGGCTCCCAGTACCACTTTGGGGTCCAAGAATCCTCCCAGTTTGGGGTCCCAGTAACACTCTGGGGTCCCAGTTTGGGATCCCAGTTTGGTGTCCCAGTTTGGGATCCCAGTAGAACTCTGGTCCCAGAATCCTCCCAGTTTGGGGTCCCAGAAACCTCCCAGTTTGGCGTCCCAGTACCACTTTGGGGTCCCAATATGGGATCCCAGTAGAACTCTGGTCCCAGAATCCTCCCAGTTTGGGGTCCCAGTAACACTTTGGGGTCCCAGTTTGGGGTTCCAGTTTGGGGTTCCAGTAGAACTCTGGTTCCAGAAACCTCCCAGTTTGGGGTCCAAGAAACCTCCCAGTTTGGGGTCCCAGTAGAACTCTGGTCCCAGAAACCTCCCAGTTTGGGTCCCAGTACCAGTTTGGGGTCCCAGTTTGGGGTCCCAGTACCAGTCTGATCCCAGAAACCTCCCAGTATGGAGTCCTAGAAACCTCCCAGTTTGGGGTCCCAGTAGAACTCTGGTCCCAGGAACCTCCCAGTTTGGTGTCCCAGTTTGGGATCCCAGTTTGGGGTCCCAGTAACACTCTGGGGTCCCAGAAGCCTCCCAGTTTGGGGTCCCAGTACCACTTTGGGCTCCCAGTTTGGGATTCCAGTTTGGGGTCCGAGAAACCTCCCAGTTTGGGATCCCAGTACCACTGTGATCCCAGGAACCTCCCAGTTCGGGGTCCCAGTACCAGTTTGGGGTTCCAGAAACCTCCCAGTTTGGGGTCCCAGTACCAGTTTGGGGTTCCAGAAACCTCCCAGTTCAGGGTCCCAGTACCAGTTTGGGGTCCCAGTTTGGGATTCCAGTTTGGGATCCCAGAAGCCTCCCAGTTTGGGATTCCAGTAATACCACTGTGATCTCAGGAACCTCCCAGTTTGGGGTCCAAGCACCAATTTGGAGGCCCGGTTTGGGGTCTCAGTTTGGGGTCTGAGAAACCGCCCAGTTTGGGGTCCCAGAAACACTTTGGGGTTCCAGTTTGGGGTCCCAGTTTGGGGTCCCAGTTTGGGATCCCAGTAGAACTCTGATCCCAGAAACCTCCCAGTTTGGGGTCCCAGAAACCTCCCAGTTTGGGGTCCCAGTACCACTTTGGGGTCCCAGTTTGGGATCCCAGTAGAACTCTGGTCCCAGAAACCTCCCAGTTCGGGCTCCCAGTACCACTTTGGGGTCCAAGAATCCTCCCAGTTTGGGGTCCCAGGAACCTCCCAGTTTGGAGTCCCAAATTTTCACAGATAAACCCCCAATTTTCACAGATAAACCCCCAATTTTTCACAGATAAACCCCAATTTTCATATTTAAAACCCCAATTTTCACAAACAAACCCACAATTTTCCCACATAAAACCCCAATTTTTTCAAATAAACCCCAAATTTCACAAATAAACCCCTAATTTTCACATAAACCCCCCAAATTTTCACAGATAAAACTCCAATTTTCACAAATAAACTCCAATTTTCACAAATAAACCTACAATTTTCACACCTAACCCCACAATTTTCACAAATAAATCCCAATTTTCACAAATAAACTCCAGTTTTCTCCAATAACCCCCAGTTTTCCCACATAAACCCCCAAATTTTCACAGATAAACCCCAAATTTTCACAGAAAACCCCCCAATTTTCATATTTTAAACCCCCAATTTTCACAAATAAACCCCAATTTTCACAGAAAAACCCCCAATTTTCACAAATAACCCCCAAATTTTCCCAGGTAAAACCCCAATTTTAACAAATAAACCCCAATTTTCATATTTTAAATCCCAAATTTTCACAAATAAACCCCAATTTTCACAAATAAACCCCAATTTTCATATTTTAAACTCCCAATTTTCACACATAAACCCCCAATTTTCTCAAATAAACCCCAATTTTTACAAATAAACCCCAATTTTCACCAATAAACCCCTAATTTTCACCAATAACCCCAAATTTTCACAAATAAACCCCAAGTTGCACAGATAAAACCCCAATTTTCACGTTTAAACCCCCAGTTTTCTGAAATAAACCCCAATTTTCACAGAAAAAACCCAATTTTCACACATAAACCCCCAATTTTCACTAGTACAACCCAAATTTTCATATTTAAAACCCCAATTTTCACACCTAAACCCCAAATTTTCACAGATAAAACCCCAATTTTCACAAATAACCCCCAGTTTTCGTATTTAAAACCCCAAATTTTCACATTCAAACCCCCAATTTTCACAGATAAACCCCCAATTTTTCATATTTAAACCCCCAATTTTCACAGATAACCCCCCAATTTTCACAAATAAACCCCAATTTTCACAAATAATCTCCAATTTTCATATTTAAAACACCATATTTTCACAGATGAAATCCCAATTTTCACAAATAAACCCCCGATTTTCACAAATAAACCCTCAATTTTCACAAGTAAACCCCCAATTTTTTACAGATGAACCCCAATTTTCATATTTAAAACCTCAATTTTCACACCTAAACCTCAAATTTTCACAAATAAACCCCCAATTTTCACAAATAAACCCCCAAATTTTCAAAAATAAACCCCCAATTTTCACAGATAAACCCCAAATTTTCATATTTTAAACTCCAATTTTCACATTTAACCCCCAAATTTTCATATTTTAAACCCCAATTTTCACAGATAACCCCCCAATTTTCACAAGTAAACCCCAATTTTCACAGATAAAACCCCAATTTTCACAAATAACGCCAAATTTTCATATTTAAACCCCAAATTTTCACATTCACGCCCCCAATTTTCACAAATAAACCCCAATTTTCACAAATAATCCCCAATTTTCATATTTAAAATACCATATTTTCACAGATGAAACCCCAATTTTCACAAATAAACCCCCGATTTTCACAAATAAACCCTCAATTTTCACAAGTAAACCCCCAATTTTTCACAGATAAACCCCAATTTTCATATTTAAAACCCCAATTTTCACAAACAAACCCACAATTTTCCCACATAAAACCCCAATTTTTTCAAATAACCCCCAAATTTCACACCTAAACCCCTAATTTTCACATAAAACCCCCAAATTTTCACAGATAAAACTCCAATTTTCACAAATAAACCCCAATTTTCACAAATAAACCTACAATTTTCACACCTAAACCCACAATTTTCACAAATAAACCCTCAATTTTCACCAATAACCCCCAGTTTTCCCACATAAACCCCCCGGCAATTTTCACAAATAAACCCCAATTTTCACAGAAAAACCCCCAATTTTCACAAATAACCCCCAAATTTTCCCAGGTAAAACCCCAATTTTAACAAATAAACCCCAATTTTCATATTTTAAATCCCAAATTTTCACAAATAAACCCCAATTTTCACAAATAAACCCCAATTTTCATATTTTAAATTCCCAATTTTCACACATAAACCCCCAATTTTCTCAAATAAACCTCAATTTTTACAAATAAACCCCAATTTTCACCAATAAACCCCTAATTTTCACCAATAACCCCAAATTTTCACAAATAAACCCCAAGTTGCACAGATAAAACCCCAATTTTCACATTTAAACCCCCAGTTTTCTGAAATAAACCCCAATTTTCACAGAAAAAACCCAATTTTCACACATAAACCCCCAATTTTCACTAGTACAACCCAAATTTTCATATTTAAAACCCCAATTTTCACACCTAAACCCCAAATTTTCACAGATAAAACCCCAATTTTCACAAATAACCCCCAGTTTTCGTATTTAAAACCCCAAATTTTCACATTCAAACCCCCAATTTTCACAGATAAACCCCCAATTTTTCATATTTAAAACCCCAATTTTCACAGATAACCCCCCAATTTTCACAAATAAACCCCAATTTTCACAAATAATCCCCAATTTTCATATTTAAAATACCATATTTTCACAGATGAAACCCCAATTTTCACAAATAAACCCCCGATTTTCACAAATAAACCCTCAATTTTCACAAGTAAACCCCCAATTTTTTACAGATGAACCCCAATTTTCATATTTAAAACCTCAATTTTCACACCTAAACCTCAAATTTTCACAAATAAACCCCCAATTTTCACAAATAAACCCCCAAATTTTCAAAAATAAACCCCCAATTTTCACAGATAACCCCCAAATTTTCATATTTTAAACTCCAATTTTCACATTTAAACCCCAAATTTTCATATTTTAAACCCCAATTTTCACATTTAAACCCCAAATTTTCATATTTAAAACCCCAATTTTCACAGATAAACCCCCAATTTTCACAAATAACCTCCTAATTTTCACAGATAAAACCCCAATTTTAACAAATAAACCCCAATTTTCATATTTTAAACTCCCAATTTTCACACATAAACCCCCGATTTTCTCAAATAAACCCCAATTTTTACAAATAAACCCCAATTTTCACCAATAAACCCCTAATTTTCACCAATAACCCCAAATTTTCACAAATAAACCCCAAGTTGCACAGATAAAACCCCAATTTTCACGTTTAAACCCCCAGTTTTCTGAAATAAACCCCAATTTTCACAGAAAAAACCCAATTTTCACACATAAACCCCCAATTTTCACTAGTACAACCCAAATTTTCATATTTAAAACCCCAATTTTCACACCTAAACCCCAAATTTTCACAGATAAACCCCCAGTTTTCACAAATAACCCCCAATTTTCGTATTTAAAACCCCAATTTTCACATTCAAACCCCCAATTTTCACAGATAAACCCCCAATTTTTCATATTTAAAACCCCAATTTTCACAGATAACCCCCCAATTTTCACAAATAAACCCCAATTTTCACAAATAATCCCCAATTTTCATATTTAAAATACCATATTTTCACAGATGAAACCCCAATTTTCACAAATAAACCCCCGATTTTCACAAATAAACCCTCAATTTTCACAAGCAAACCCCCAATTTTTTACAGATAACCCCCAATTTTCATATTTAAAACCCCAATTTTCACACCTAAACCTCAAATTTTCACAAATAAACCCCCAATTTTCACAAATAAACCCCCAAATTTTCAAAAATAAACCCCCAATTTTCACAGATAAACCCCAAATTTTCATATTTTAAACTCCAATTTTCACATTTAAACCACCAAATTTTCATATTTTAAACCCCAATTTTCACAGATAAACCCCCAATTTTCACAAATAAACCCCAATTTTCACAAGTAAACCCCCAATTTTCACAGATAAACCCCAAATTTTCATATTTTAAACTCCAATTTTCACACCTAAACCCCCAATTTTCTCAAATAAACCCCAATTTTCACAGAAAAAAACCCAATTTTCACACCTAACCCCCCAATTTTCACAAATAACCCCCCAATTTTCACAAATAATCCCCAATTTTCACAGAGAACCCCCAATTTTCACACATAAACCCCAAATTTTCACAAGTAAACCCCCAAATTTTCAAAAATAACCCCCAAATTTTCACAGATAAACCCCAAATTTTCATATTTTAAACTCCAATTTTCACATTTAAACCCCAATTTTCACAGATAAAACCCCAATTTTCACAAATAACCCCCAATTTTCATATTTAAAACCCCAATTTTCACATTCAAACCCCCAATTTTCACAGATAAACCCCCAATTTTTCATATTTAAACCCCCAATTTTCACAGATAACCCCCCAATTTTCACAAATAAACCCCAATTTTCACAGATAAACCCCCAATTTTCATATTTTAAACCCCAATTTTCACATTCAAACCCCCAATTTTCACAGATAACCCCCCAATTTTCACAAATAATCCCCAATTTTCACATTTTAACCCCCAATTTTCACACATAACCCCCAAATTTTCACAAGTAAAACCCCAATTTTCTTATTTTAAACCCCAATTTTCTTATTTTAAACCCCAATTTTCCCCGATAAAACCCCAATTTTCCCCGATAAAACCTGAATTTTCCGAAATAACCCCCCACTTTTCCCCGATCCCTCCTTTCCCTGCTTCCCGAGCTTCCAACCCCTGACACATCCGGGAATTCCCTGACACATCCAGGAATTCCCTGACTCATCCAGGAATTCCCTGACTCATCCAGGAATTCCTCGACTCCCGGAGCGGCTCCCGGAGCCTGGAAAAGCGGGAGAATCGTCCCTCCCCCGAGGCCGCGAACCCAATCCCGCCGGGAAACCCGATGAACCGGACGAGCCATTTCCAAGGAAACCGCCCCCCAGGAGCCCTTCCCGGAATTGTCCGGGAGGGAAAAATCCCTCGGGAACGTTCCAGGGCTCCCAGGGATTCCAAAGAATCCGGTTCTGGAATTCCCGGGAGAGCTCCCGGAGCCCGGACGGGGAATTCCGAGAGCGGGTTTGGGGGATGGAGCAAGGAATTGTCCACCGGGATGGAGCTGCTCCCAAGGGAATGAAGGGACTTAATTCCCATTTCTTTCTTTCTTTCTGGAAAGACTTTAGGAGTGAGAACAGGTTTTCGGGATGGAGCTGCTCCCAAGGGAACAAAGGGACTTAATTCCCATTTTTTTCTTTCTTTCTGGAAAGACTTTGGGAGCGAGAGCAGGTTTTTGGGATGGAGCAAGGAATTGTCCACCGGGATGGAGCTGCTCCCAAGGGAATGAAGGGACTTAATTCCCATTTCTTTCCTTCTGGAAAGACTTTAGGAGTGGGAGCAGGTTTTTGGGATGGAGCTGCTCCCAAGCGAACAAAGGGACTTAATTCCCATTTTTTTCTTTCTTTCTGGAAAGACTTTAGGAATGAGAACGGGTTTGTGGGATGGAGCAAGGAATTGTCCACCTGGATGGAGCTGCTCCCTAGGGAACAAAGTGACTCAATTCCCATTTTTTTCTTTCTTTCTGGAAAGACTTCAGGAGCAAGAACAGTTCTGTGGGATGGAGCTGCTCCCTAGGGAACAAAGCGACTTAATTCCCATTTTTTTCTTTCATTCTGGAAAGACTTTAGGATCGAGAGCAGGTTTTTGGGATGGAGCTGCTCCCAAGGGAACAAAGGGACTTAATTCCCAAACCTGCTCTCGATCCTAAAGTCTTTCCCAAAAGAAAGAAATGGGAATTGAGTCACTTTGTTCCCTTGGGAGCAGCTCCATCCCAAAAACCTGCTCTCGATCCTAAAGTCTTTCCAAAAAGAAAGAAATGGGAATTGAGTCACTTTGTTCCCTTGGGAGCTGCTCCATCCAGGTGGACAATTCCTTGCTCCATCCCAAAAACCTGCTCTCAACTCCTGAAGTCTTTCCAGAACAAAAAAAATGGGAATTAAGTCACTTTTTTCCCTTGGGAGCAGCTCCATCCAGGTGGACAGTTCCTTGCTCCATCCCAAAAACCTGCTCTCATTCCTAAAGTCTTTCCAGAAGGAAAAAATGGGAATTAAGTCACTTTGTTCCCTTGGGAGCAGCTCCATCCAGGTGGACAGTTCCTTGCTCCATCCCAAAAACCTGCTCTCATTCCTAAAGTCTTTCCAGAAGGAAAAAATGGGAATTAAGTCACTTTGTTCCCTTGGGAGCAGCTCCATCCAGGTGGACAGTTCCTTGCTCCATCCCAAAAACCTGCTCCCACTCCTAAAGTCTTTCCAGAAGGAAAAAATGGGAATTGAGTCACTCTGTTTCCTTGGGAGCAGCTCCATCCCAAAAACCCGTTCTTGCTCCTAAAGTCTTTCCAGAAGGGAAAAACTGGGAATTAATTCCCTTTCTCCCCTTGGGAGCAGCTGCTTTGCCGTGCCACGATTCCCTTTTCCAGCTGTGGCTCCGCCCTTCCCTGTTTTCCTGCCCACAGGGATTATTTTTCCCGTATAATTCCGGAACGACGCGTTTTTTCCGGATGGTTCCAAACTCTTCACCCCCCCCCCCCCCCCCCCCCGGATGGTCTCTGGAATTCCAATCCCTCCACTACTTCCTGGGAATTCCGGAAGCTTCCCAGCCTGGCTGGGGGCTCTGCAGGCATCCCAAGCCCTCAGAATTCCCGGGAAAGTTCCGTCACCAAGGAAAAAATCAGATTTTGGGTTGGTTTTGGTGGTTTTTTTAAGGAAAAAAAAGGTTTTCCTGCCAGGGGAATAAAAGTCACCAAATCTCCCTCCTCCAGTGCCTGGGATATTGTGGATAAAGGGAATTCTACCAGGGCAACGGGATGACCCCAAAACCAGGGAAATCTGAGCTCGGTGTGGAAAAGATTTAATAACCCCTTGTTACTATTATATATTATATATTATATAATATATATTATATATTATATATTATATATTATATATTATATATTATATATTATATATTATATATTATATATTATATATTATATATTATATATTATACATTATATATTATATATTATGTATTATACATTATATATGCATAATATATATAATATGTATTATATATAATAATATATATTATTGTATATTATAAATTACTATATATTATATATAATAATATATTATTAGTATGTATAATATATAGTATATTATATAAAAATGTATTATAATATATAATAATATTATATACTATTATATTTGTTATATTATATACTGTTATATATAATATATTTTATAATATATAATAACATATATTATACATAATATATGTAATATTATATATAACAAATATAAAAATAATACATAAATATATAAATATATAAAAGTATATAAATAATACATAAATACATAAATATATAAATATATAAATTATACATAACATATATATATTATATATTATAATATATAATATATATAATATATGATAGTATATAATATTATTATATATACTATTATATGCTATGATATATAATGTATATTGTAATATATATTATGTATAATATCATATATGATGTATTATTATATATAGTAATATATTTTATGTTTTATATATAATTATATATATAATATATAATAATATATAAAATATAATACATATTTATAGTAAAATATATATAATATATATTATGTAATATATAATAATATATAATATATAATATATGTAATATACATAATGTTATGTAGAATATATATAATAAATATATATAATAAAATATAATACATAATATAATATATAAAATAATATATATAATAAAATAAAATATTTTTTATTATAGATAATATATAATACATAATATAATGTTATTATATATAATTTTATTATATATAATAATATACAATATTATATATAATATATAATATTATTATATATTTTAATATGTATTACATTTAATAGCATATAATATTATTATATATATAATATATATAATTATATATTCAATAACTCCTTTGCCACTGGAGCTGCTGCGACCCTTCCCAACATTCCCAATGGAATATTGTCCCATGTGGGACAGGTGTGTCCCCCTGAGCTGTGGCCACGTGGCCACCAACACTTTTTATCCCTCTGGTTGGATTTCCCAAATCCTCAGCTCCAAAAAACTTCCAGGACTCGAGGCTGGAATTTTGAGCCGATCCTTGAGTTTCCAATCCCGATTTTTTTCTCTCATTACACATTTTTTTGGGATGGATCCTCTTCTCCTGCCCAGGGAAAACCATCGAGGGAAAGAGGAGGAGGAGGAGGAGGGACTTCCCAAAGTCAGGATCAGGCTGAAATCAGATATTCCCACCTTTCCTTGAGGTCTTTCCCAAGATTTCCTTTTCCCAGGCGAACCAACGGGAATTCCGCAGCGTTGACACACTTTTATTTTCCAAAAATACACTCCGGGGTTTTTTTTTTCCCACCTTCCCATCCCGTGGGATGAAGTCGGGAGCCTTTGGACATCCCCCCTTTCCAGGGGTGTTTCCCTCCCCTCATCCCGCTGGATTTCCTCTTCAGAATTCCCGTTTTCCCAACCTTTTCCTGTCCAAAGGTTTGTCCTGCTCGTCCGAGACGTCCCGGAGAACCTTCTCCCAGCTCCGTTTCCCTGGGATTTGAATTCCCAGGGAATTCCAGCTGCTCAGCTCCCTCTGCCTGGCGTTGGGAAGAGAGGGAAGAGGAAAGGAAGGGAATGCCAGAATCCCTCTTGGAATTCCCAAGCTGGCTCGGGACACCCTGGGATCGCCTGTGCCAGGTGATGTCCCAGCACATCCAACAGCCAGAAGGAAAACATGGATGAGAGGATCCCGATCCCGGCACCACTCGGAGAAACGACCCCGCGGATTGTTGGGATTGGATGAATCCCATTCCATGTGGGATTGGATGAATCCCACTCCGTGTGGGATTGGATGAATCCCACTCCATGTGGGATTGGATGAATCCCAATCCATGTGGGATTGGATGAATCCCACTCCATCCCCAGTGCTGGAGGCACCTCCAGCTGCTTCCCGATCCCACAGTGTCTCCCAGTGTCATTCCCTGGGATAAAACCCCAGGAAGAGGTTCCTTCCTTCCCCGGTGCCGGATTTAAAGCCCTGGGAATGGTTTCCATGGAATGATCCCAAGCCTTGGGCTGGATGGATCCCAAGCCTCCGGTCACCGGGACAGCAAATCCCTAATTCCCGACCGGCACAGCCCTTCCCAGAGAGCTCCTGAGCTTTCCAGGGCCACCTGGAATATTTTCCCTGCCTTTATTCCTTCCGAATCGGGAATGTTTGGCCACCCAGAGCCCCTTTTAGCACCTCGGGAAGATTCCAGGGGGATGAGAACATTCCCGGGAGGTTGATTTTTAGGATTGAGAGGTGCCCGCCCTAAAAAACCGACCGAAGAGTTCCCAGAAAGCTCCGAAATGGAATTTCGGGAATTTCTGGAATTGTAGAAATTCGGGAATTTCTGGAATCGTAGAAATTCAGGAATTCCTGGAATTGTAGATCTCCATCTCTGATTTATTTCTCTTTATTAATTGGCCTCCAAACCCAGAGCAGATGAACCTCCCGGGGGGGGAATTTTTTTTGGAATGTATTCCGGAAAACAAATGAATTTTTTCCCGCTTCCGCTTCCCAGAGGAATTGTCTCCAGGCCCAGGAGGAAAATCTTTCTAGGAATGCTGGTTTTAACCAGCAAAGCTTGGCATCAGAGGGTCTGACTCCCTGCCAGGGCCCTTTTCCCCTGGAGACCAGGAAAATCCACGCAAATCCCGGATATCCGGCAACGGAAGCCCAGCCGCGCTTCCGGGAGGGAAGTTTTTGCCATGGAAAGCTTGGATTAGGTGGGAGCCCAAGGCTGGAGCTGCTCACAAGGTGGTCTGGAGGAGGTTTGGAGCCCTTGGTGGCTGGAGATGCCAAGGAGGTGGTTGGATGGAGAATTCCAGAGGAATTCCTGGAATTCCTGCCCTCGGAAAGCACAACCCATCCCAGCTGGACCCTCCTCGTCACCCACAGGGCCACCAGTGGAAGTGGCCCAAGGAGGGGACATCCAGGAGCTCCTGGAAGGGGGTCAAAGCCAGCTGGGAATGGGAGGGGAACAAACCCTTGGGAATCAGGGACAGCATTCCAAGCTTTCTCCCGATCCCGGTGAGGGGAAGGCAATGGGAGTGGGATGGTTGGGATGGCCATGGAGGGGTTTTCCTGCTTTCCTGGAAGTGGCCCAAGGGAGGGGACATCCAGGAGCTTCTGGAAAGGGGTCAAAGCCAGCTGGGAATGGGAGGGGAACAAACCCTTGGAGATTAGGGACAGCATTCCAAGCTTTCTCCCGATCCCGGTGAGGGGAAGGCAATAGGGATGAGATGGTTGGGATGGCCATGGAGGGTTTTCCTGCTTTTCTGGAAGTGGCCCGAGGGAAGGGATGCCCAGGAGCTCCTGGAAAGGGGTCAAATCCAGCTGGGAATGAGAGGGGAACAAACCCTTGGAAATTAGGGACGTCGCTCCGAGCCTTCTCCCGATCCCGGTGAGGGGAAGGCAATGGGAGTGGGATGGTTGGGATGGCCATGGAGGGCTTTTCCAAGATCCATTTAGTGATCCAGGATCCCATTGGGTGATCCAGGATCCCACGGGGAGATCCAGGATCCCATTGGGTGACCCAAGATCCGTTGGGTGATCCAGGGTCCCAGTTGGTGATCCAGGTTTTCCTGCTTTTCCCTCCCTCCTGGCTGGATCTGGAGGACTCCAGGGGCTGCCTTACCTGCCGAGGCTCCGCAGCGCCGCTCGCATTCCCGCCGGGATGGGAAGCGATTCCCGTTCCCTCGGCATCCCCCGAAAAGGAAGGGCCTGCAGGCCTTGGCCTGGGGGTGGAAGTACCAGAGCAGGGAATAATCCTGGCAGGATCCCTCATCCATGGGCTGCAGGCAGGAGGCTGCGGGAGGACATCCCCAAATCCCAACTCACGTGTTGGATCCAGGTGGGAAAAGGCCCCGCGCTCCGCCAGCCCCGTTTTCCCAGGAAAACGTGTGGAGTTGGGAAAAGGCCACACTCTGACAGCCCCGTTTTCAGGGAAAATGTTTGGAGTTGGGAAAAGGCCACACTTTCTGCCAGCCTTGTTTTCCCAGGAAAATGTTTGGAGTTGGGAAAAGGCCACACTCTGCCAGCCCTGTTTTCCCGGGAAAATGTTTGGAGTTGGGAAAAGGCCACGCTCTGCCAGCCCAGTTTTCTGAGGAAAACGTGTGGAATTGGGAAAAGGCCACGCTCTTCCAACCCTGTTTTCCCAGGAAAACGTGTGGAGTTGGGAAAAGGCCACGTTCTGCCAGCCCCGTTTTCCCAGGAAAATTGGGAATTGGGAAAAGGCCACGCTCTGCCAGCCCCGTTTTCCTGGGAAAATATGTGGAATTGGGAAAAGACCACGCTCTGCCAGCCCCATTTTCCCAGGAAAATGTGTGGAATTGGGAAAAGGCCACGCTCTGCCAGCACTGTTTTCCCAGGAAAATGTGTGGAGTTGGGAAAAAGCCACATTCTGTCAGCCCCGTTTTCCCGGGAAAATATGTGGAATTGGGAAAAGACCACGCTCTGCCAGCCCCATTTTCCCAGGAAAATGTGTGGAATTGGGAAAAGGCCACACTTTCTGCCAGCCTTGTTTTCCCAGGAAAATGTGTGGAATTGGGAAAAGGCCACACTCTGCCAGCCCTGTTTTCCCAGGAAAATGTTTGGAGTTGGGAAAAGGCCACGCTCTGCCAGCCCCGTTTTCCCAGGAAAACGTGTGGAGTTGGGAAGAGGCCAAGCTCTGCCAGCCCTGTTTTCCCAGGAAAACGTGTGGAGTTGGGAAGAGGCCAAGCTCTGCCAGTCCCGTTTTCCTGGGAAAACGTGTGGAATTGGGAAAAGGCCACACTCTGACAGCCCCGTTTTCCCAGGAAAATATGTGGAGTTGGGAAAAGGCCACGCTCTACCAGCCCTGTTTTCCCAGGAAAATTGGGAATTGGGAAAAGGCCACGCTCTGCCAGTCCCG
The DNA here is from genome assembly GCF_036250125.1 of Pseudopipra pipra. Taxonomy (NCBI): domain Eukaryota; kingdom Metazoa; phylum Chordata; class Aves; order Passeriformes; family Pipridae; genus Pseudopipra; species Pseudopipra pipra. The sequence goes on along the minus strand of NC_087553.1, from coordinate 74,278,633 downwards.
TTTTCCCAGGAAAATATGTGGAGTTGGGAAAAGGCCACGCTCTACCAGCCCCGTTTTCCCAGGAAAATTGGGAATTGGGAAAAGGCCACGCTCTGCCAGTCCCGTTTTCCCAGGAAAATATGTGGAGTTGGGAAAAGGCCACGCTCTGCCAGCCCTGTTTTCCCAGGAAAAGCGTGTGGGGTTGTTTTAGGAACCCACCATTTAGGGATCCACAGCCCCACCTGATCCCAAAGAAACGGGGTTGGCAGGGGAAAAAGGGGAAGCAAGGACCAAGGAGGGCATCCAGCAGCACATTCCCGGTGGGAATAACCCACCCCTGTGGTGCCTGTGACCTTTGCAAGGAGGGGATGAATCCCGGAATCCTGGGAGGAGGAGGAATGTTTGGATTTGGGGAAGTGCCCGGAGGACTCTCCCTGCGGATTTTCCCGGTGGGATCCGGATGGGATGAAAACCAAACCTCTGCATCCCTCTGGATTCCCACTCCACACCTCCAAAAGCCTCGAGGACCCGGGAGCGGAATTTTGAACCAATCCTTGAATTTTGAATCCTGGTTTTTTCCCCTGTTGTACATTTTTTGGGATGGATCCTCTTCTCCTGCCCAGGGAAAACGTCCAAGTGGAGGAGAAGGTGGGATATTGTGGGATGAGGGGAATCCTTCCTGCTTTAAGCCGAGTCCTAAACCCAGCTTTAAGCTCGGCTGGCTCAGCCCCACGTCCCTCCATCCCAAAAAAACCCCTTCCCGGGAGGGAATTGGATTCCCTAAATGTCACTTTGCCTCACCCGGGAATTCTCTGCGGATTCCTTGGCTCTGCTCCCGCTCCCGGGGATTTGTTGCCTCCTCTGGAGTCGTCTCTGCGGGAGCAAATGGGAATGACTCTTAATGAGGGCTCACAAACTAATTAACTCCCCACTTAAAACAGGGATCGGGCGGAGCCTTCCCGGGATAACGAGGGACGGAACAATAAAACCCCTTTAATGGGGTTAAACAGCTCCGGGGAAAAATGGGAGTGGCTGTTTGTGGGGAGAGAAATGTCAGGGCTGGAGCTTTGGAAAGCTCCAGAGCCTTTGGAAAGCCCTGGAGCCTTTGGAAAGCCCTGGAGCCTTTGGAAAACCCGGGAGCCTTTGGAAAACCCGGGAGCGATCGTAATTCGGCGGCGACAAGGGAGCCACGGGGATTTATGGGGCGGGATTTAACGGGGTGGGAACGGCCCCCGGATCCCAAATCCTGCCCTGGCAGGAAGGGAATTCAAACCTTGGATGTCCAACACCGACCTCAGGAGAGGTTGTTCCTTGCCCTGGGAATTGTCATGGGGAGCAGAAGGTGGGATATTGTGGGATGAGGGGAATCCTTCCACCCCAAACCAGGGAAATCCGAGCTCAGCGTTCCCAAACTGGGCAGGAGACTTTTAAGAACCCCCTGTTTTGCCACTGGAGCTGCTGTGACCCTTCCCAAGGGCTGGAATGTTGTCCCGTGGAGGATGGGACCCTCTGGGCTGTGTCCAAATCTTTGCATCCCTCTGGATTTCCACTCCTCAGCTCCAAAACCCTTCAGGGCTTGAGGGTGGAATTTGATCCAGAATCCCATTGGGTGATCCAAGATCCCATTGGGTGATCCAGGATCCCACTGGGTGATCCAGGATCCCATTGGGTGATCCAAGATCCCATTGGGTGATCCAGGATCCCACTGGGTGATCCAGGATCCCATTGGGTGATCCAGGGGCACCGCTGGTGATCCAGGATCCCATTGGGTGATCCAGGATCCCATTTGGTGATCTGGGGTCACATTTGGTGATCTGGGGTCACATTTGGTGATCCAAGATCCCATTGGGTGATCCAGGATCCCATTTGGTGACCCAAGCTCACAATTGGTGATCCAAGATCCCATTGGGTGATCCAGGATCCCATTGGGTGATCCAAGATCCCACTGGGTGATCCAGGGGCACAGTTGGTAATCCAAGATCCCATTGGGTGATCCAGGATTCCACTAGGTTATCCCAGATCCATTTGGTGATCCAGGATCCCATTTAGTGATCCAGGATCCCATTTAGTGATCCAGGATCCCATTGGGTGATCCAGGATCCCACTGGATGATCCCGGATCCCATTGAGTGATCCAGGGGTGCAATTGGTGATCCAAGATCCCATTTGGTGACCTAGCATCCTATTGGTGATCCAAGATCCCATTAGGTGATCCAGGGGACACAGTTGGTGATCCAAGATCCCACTGGGTGTTCCAGGATCCCATTGGGTGACCCAGGAACCCATTGAATGATCCAGGATCCCATTGGGTGACCCAAGATTCCATTTGGTGATCCAGGATCCATTTGGTGTTCCAGGAGCCACTGGGTGATCCAAGGTCCCATTTGGTAATCCAGGATCCATTTGGTAATCCAGGATCCCACTGGGTGATCCAAGATCCCACTGGGTGATCCAAGATCCCATTGGGTGACCCAGGATCCCATTGGGTGACCCAGAATCCCATTGGGTGATCCAGGATCCCACTGGGTGATCCAAGATCCCATTGGGTGACCCAGGATCCCATTGGGTGACCCAGAATCCCATTGAATGATCCAGGATCCCATTGGGTGACCCAAGATTCCATTTGGTGATCCAGGATCCATTTGGTGTTCCAGGATCTCATTTGGTGTTCCAGGATCCCAGTGGGTGATCCAAGATCCCATTGAGTGATCCAAGATCCCATTGGGTGACCCGGGGTCCCATTGGGTGAATTCCTGTGCATTCCCTGGATTTCCTTACCCTTTTCCAGGAGCACCATTCCCGACTCCCCTCCACAATCTGCAAAGACACCAAAGGCAGGGCCGAGTTCGCTCCGTTTTTCCGGGTATAAATAAGATTTTCCAACAAAATCCTGATTTTTCCAGGCAGCAAACGCTTTCAGGGCCTGTTTTCCAGCCTTTATTCCCCCCCTTCCAAGCATCCAAATGCTTCCTGACATCTCCAGGAGTGGGATTCCAGACACTGTGGCCCAGAATTCCACCCTCATTTCTGAGCAGAGGGAAAACAGGGATTAAAGCAGGAATTAAAGGGGGTTAGGAGGGAAAATGCAGCTCCAAACTTTCAGTAGTCAGGGATAAAGGGAATGAGGGAGGAATGGGATGAGGGATTAATGGGATGAGGGATAAATGGGATGAGGAATGGATGGAATGAGGGATGGATGGAATGAGGGATGGATGGAATGAGGGATGGATGGAATGAGCAGGGAGAAAGGATTTGCCATAAAAAAGAGGGAAAGAAATGGGAAGAGAGGGGATTTAAGGGGGAAAAAATGAGAGTTTCAGTGGGATGAAAAGATGTTGTGGCTCAGAATTCCACACTGATTTCTGAGCAGAGGGAAAACAGGGATTAAATCAGGAATTAAAGGGTGTTGGGAGGGAAAATGCAGCTCCAAACTTTCACTAATCAGGGATAAAGGGAATGAGGGATGAATGGAATGAGGGAGGAATGGAATGAGGAGGGAAGAAGGATTTGCCACAAAAAACAGGGAAAGAAATGGGAAGAGAGGGGATTTAAGGGGGAAAAAAATCAGAGTTTCAGTGGGATGAAAAGATGTTGTGGCTCAGAATTCCACCCTGATTTCTGAGCAGGGAGAAAACAGGGATTAAAACAGGAATTAAAGGGGCTTAGGAGGGAAAATGCAGCTCCAAACTTTTAGTAATCAGGGATAAAGGGAATGAGGGATGGATGGAATGAGGGATGAATGGAATGAGGGATGAATGGAAGGAGCAGGGAGGAAGGATTTGCCACAAAAAAACAGGGAAAGAAATGGGAAGAGAGGGGATTTAAGGGGAAAAATGAGAGTTTCAGTGGGATGAAAAGATGTTGTGGCTCAGAATTCCACCCTCATTTCTGAGCAGAGGGAAAACAGGGATTAAATCAGGAATTAAAGGGGGTTAGGAGGGAAAATGCAGCTCCAAACTTTTAGTAATCAGGGATAAAGGGAATGAGGGATGGATGGAATGAGGGATGAATGGAATGAGGGATGAATAGAATGAGGGATGAATGGAATGAGGGAGGGATGGAATGAGCAGGAAGGAAGGATTTGCCATAAAAAACAGGGAAAGAAATGGGAAGAGAGGGGATTTAAGGGGAAAAATGAGAGTTTCAGTGGGATGAAAAGATGTTGTGGCTCAGAATTCCACCCTGATTTCTGAGCAGAGGGAAAACAGGGATTAAAGCAGGAATTAAAGGGGGTTAGGAGGGAAAATGCAGCTCCAAACTTTCAGTGATCAGGGATAAAGGGAATGAGGGATGGATGGAATGAGGGATGAATGGAATGAGGGATGAATGGAATGAGGGATGGATGGGATGAGGGAAGAATGTATGACCACAAAAAAAAACAGGGAAAGAAATGGGAAGAGAGGGGATTTAAGGGGGGAAAAATGAGAGTTTCAGTGGGATGAAAAGATGTTGTGGCTCAGAATTCCACCCTGATTTCTGAGCAGGGAGAAAACAGGGATCAAAGCAGGGAAAGAAAAGAGAAGAAAGGGGTTTTAAGGGGGAAAAAAATCGGACTTTCAGTGGGATGAAAAGACATTTTGGCCTCATTTCTGAGCGGGGAGAGGTGACAAAGCTCCCCCGGGCTGTTAATGGGGTGACATTTCCATGGCTGAGCCTTGTGCCAGCTCCCAAATTGCTCCAATTTAGCCGCTGGCAGCTGCCAACTCACCCCCGGAGCACCTCAGCTCGCTCCTCACCACCTCCTTCACCTCTTCCTCCTGTGCCAAGGCAGGAAAAAAAGGGATTAAAAACGGGATTTTTCCACCCTGGCAGCAAATCCCTCTGCTCATTCCCCCAGTGGATTGACTCTGGAAAATTTAAATTATCAACTAAATGGTACAAAACCCGATTTGCAATGGGATAAAGATCTAAAATTTGAGGGATCTGCAATGGGGATTTTCCCCTGATCCTTGAAATTTGGGTCTTGAATCTGTTGCAAATTGGGTTTTGTGCCACTTGATTTATACTTTAATTTTTCCAGAGGGTTTAGGATTAATTTGAGCAGCTCCTGCTTGGCCCCAGGGCTGATCCAAGACATGGGATGAGCAGGAGACAGGAATGTGCCCCATTTTCCAAGCCCTCTGGGAGCAATCCTGAAGGAAAAGGAGTGGTTGATCCACATGGATCAGGGGAAAATCCCTGTTGCAGATCCCTTAAAATTTGGGTCTTTATCCTGTTGCAAATTGGGTTTTGTGCCACTTAATTGATGCTTTAATTTTTCCAGATCAGGGGAAAATCCCTGTTGCAGATCCCTCAAAACTTGGGTCTCCATCCTGTCACAAATTGGTTTTTTGCCATTTAATTTATCCTTTAATTTTTCCAGAGGGTTTAGGATTAATTTGAGCAGCTCCTGCTTGATCCAACATTTGGGAAAAGCAGGAGACAGGAATGTGCCAGTAGGGAAAAGCTGCTTTTCCAGGCTTATAAATCCTGAAGGAAAAAAATCCACGTGGATCAGGAGGAAAATCCCTGCTGGATCTCCTTTAAAATTTAGGTCTCCATCCTGTTGCCTAAATGGATTTTGTGGCATTTGATTTATTCTTTATACTTAGGTGGATCAAATTAATCCTAAACGCTCTGGAAAAATTAAAGGATAAATTAAATGGCACAAAACTCAATTTACAACAGGGTGGAGACTTAAATTTTAAGGGATCTGCAACAGGGATTTTCCCCTGATCTGGAAAAATTTAAATTAAGTGGCACAAAATCCAATTTGCAACATGATGGAGACCTAAATTTTAAGGGATCTGCAACAGGAATTTCCCCTGATCCATGTGGATCAACCACTCCTTTTCCTTCAGGATTGCTCCCAGATGCCTTGGAAAATGGGGCCCATTCCTGTCTCCTGCTTTTCCCTGGTGTTGGATCAAGCAGGAGCTGCTCAAATTAATCCTAAACCCTCTGGAAAAATTAAAGGATAAATTAAGTGGCACAAAACCCAATTTGCAATGGGATAAAGACCTAAATTTCCAGGGATCTACAACAGGGATTTTCCCCTGATCTGGAAAAATTAAAGGATAAATTAAGTGGTACAAAATCCAATTTGCAACAGGATGGAGACCTGAATTTTAAGGGATCTTCAACAGGGATTTTCCCCTGATCCATGTGGGTCAACCACTCCTTTTCCTTCAGGATTGCTCCCAGAGGGCTTGGAAAATGGGGCACATTCCTGTCTCCTGCTCTTCCCAAGTGTTGGATCAGCCCTGGGGCCAAGCAGGAATTGCTCAAATTAATCCTAAACCCTCTGGAAAAATTAAAGGATAAATTAAATGGCACAAAACTCAATTTACAACAGGATGGAGACCCAAATTTTGAGGGATCTGCAACAGGGATTTTCCCCTGATCTGGAAAAATTAAAGCATCAATTAGATGGCACAAACCCCAATTTTCAACAGGATGGAGACCCAAATTTTAAGGGATCTGCAACAGGGATTTTCTATTCTAGTTGGTTCTATTTCCCCTCTTCCCAACACGATGAAATCACTCACAGTCAGCCCAGGGTCTCCCTTTTCTCCTTTGGGTCCCGCCGGGCCATTTTCACCCTGTTAAAAAACCACTTAAAGTCATTACAAAAGGCAGCTCGAGCCTTAAACGCTCTCGAGAATAAAATTCACCTCATTTCCAGGAGATGAGCCGAAAAACACTCTTATTTCCCTACGAATTTTAGGGATATCTGTGCAAGAAAATAAGAATAAAAGCGTGGAGCAGAGCTCCTGGATTTTTTTGGGGGGGGGGAAGGGGAGATTTTTTTGCTCTGCTCGACTCCCAAAAAAATAAAGATTTTTAACACAGCCGGGTTTTATTTATTTATTTTCGGGTTTTTAAGGGGTTAAAAGCGCTCGGGTGGGGGCGGGGAGAGGGTGTGGAAAACCAGGAGCGACCCCCCCGGGGGGAAGTTTGTCAGCAAGGGATTAAATTCCTTGAAAAATGTCCCCGAAAACCGGATTTGTGGGTGAAAAAAACCCGCTTAAAAATATTAAAGGACGCGGAGAACAAGAAGAACGACCCGAATTAGGGGCAGGGAGGGTCATTTTTCTCAATCCAAGGGCTGGAACATGAGGGGGAAAATCGCATTAACTCCCAGCAGCACATGGAGGCAAAGCAGAGCCGCTTCCTGATCCCAAAAATCCCGGGAAATGGTTGGCAGGAGCTGGGATTTGGGACTGTGGGGTGAGGCTCTTGTTTGTGTTCCCTGATGGGCAGGAAAAGGTGGAATATTGGGGTTTTTTTCCTGCTTTTCTGTGGGAAAGTCAGTGAGGATGTGCTGCTCCAAAATATGGGGTTTTCCCAAAGAAACTGGATTTAAAAACAACTGGAAGCCCCCAGGAATCCCGGGATTGTCCCAGCTGGAGAAGTGAATTCCCATATCCATTGTCTGGTTTTTGGGATCATCCCACACTCACCCTGGCTCCTTTGGGATCATCCCATCCTGCCCCTGGTTCCTTTGGGATCATCCCATCCAAACCCTGTCTCCTTTGAGATCATCCCATACAGATGGATCATCCCAAACTCACCCTGGCTCCTTTGGGATCATCCCAGACTCCCCCTGGCTCCTTTGGGATCATCCCCCACTCACCCTGTCTCCTTTGGGATCATCCCACACTCACCCTGGCTCCTTTGGGATTATCCCATAGGGACCCTGTCTCCTTTGGGATCCTCCATACAGATGGATCATCCCATTCTGGCCCTGACTCTTTGGGATCATCCCATCCCAATCCTGTCTCCTTTGAGATCATCCCATACAGATGGATCATCCCAAACTCACCCTGGCTCCTTTGGGATCATCCCATCCTCACCCTGGCTCCTTTGGGATCATCCCACTCTCACCCTGGCTCCTTTGGGATCATCCCAAACTCATCCTGGCTCCTTTGGGATCATCCCACACTCCCCCTGGCTCCTTTGGGATCATCCCAGACTCACCCTGGCTCCTTTGGGATCATCCCCCACTCACCCTGGCTCCTTTGGGATCATCCCACACTCACCCTGGCTCCTTTGGGATCATCCCACACTCCCCCTGGCTCCTTTGGGATCATCCCACACTCCCCCTGGCTCCTTTGGGATCATCCCACACTCCCCCTGGCTCCTTTGGGATCATCCCACACTCACTCTGGCTCCTTTGGGATCATCCCAAACTCACCCTGGCTCCTTTGGGATCATCCCATAGGGACCCTGTCTCCTTTGGGATCCTCCATACAGATGGATCATCCCATCCTGGCCCTGACTCTTTGGGATCATCCCATCCCAATCCTGTCTCCTTTGAGATCATCCCATACAGATGGATCATCCCAAACTCACCCTGGCTCCTTTGGGATCATCCCACACTCACTCTGGCTCCTTTGGGATCATCCCACACTCCCCCTGGCTCTTTTGGGATCATCCCACACTCCCCCTGGCTCCTTTGGGATCATCCCACACTCACCCTGGCTCCCTTGGGTCCGTCCATTCCCGGGGGTCCCCTGGGGCCGATCCGGCTTTTCCCTCTTTTCCCCGGAGGCCCCTGGAGAGGGAAAGCAGAGCTCAGTCAGCCCCTTCCAGACCTTTATCCCACAGCTCCAAGGGGGATTTTCCCCTTCAATCCCACGGAATGTTCAGCCTGGAAAGGAAACCCAGTTTTTTGGGGCCTTCCAGGACCTGAAGGGAGCCAAAAACAAAAGATGGAAAGGGAATATTTGGAAGAGCTTGGGAGTGACAAAGGGGGAAAGAGGCTTCAAAATTCCAGAGGGTGGGGTTAGGTGGGATATTGGGAAGGAATTCCTGGCTGGGAATTTTTTATTTTTTATTTTTATTTTTTATTTTTATTTTTTATTTTTTTTAATTTTTTGTGGGTTTTTTTGGTCTGTTTTGGTTTTTTTTTTTGGTTTTTTTGTTTGTTTTGTTTTGGGGTTTTTTGGCTTTTTTGGGGGTTTTTGGATTTTTTTGTGGTTTTTTTTGGGGTTTTTTTTTGGGTTTTGGTTGTCTTGTTTTGTGGTTTTTTGTTTGTTTTGGTTTGGGTTTTTCAGGATTTTTTTTGGGTTTTTTTGTTTGTTTTGGCTTGGGGTTTTTGTGGTTTTTTTTTTTTGTTTGTTTGTTTGTTTTCTTTTGGGTTTTTTTGGGTTTTTTTGTTTGTTTTGGTTTTTTTGGTTTCCTGTTGATTTTTTTCTGGTTTTTTGGGGGTTTGTTTGGATTTTTGTTTATTTTCTTTTTTTGTTTGTTTTGGGTTTTGTTTGTTTGTTTTGGGTTTTTTTGTGGGGTTTTTTGTTTGTTTCGGTTTGTTTTTTATTTTTTGTGTGTTTTTTGTTTGTTTTGGTTTTGGTGGTTTTTTGTGGGTTTTTTGTTTGTTTTTTGTTTGGTTTTCTGTTTGTTTTGTCTTTTTTGTGTTTTTTTGTGGGGTTTTTGGTTTGTTTTGGTTTGATTTTTTTGTTTGTTTTTTTTTTTTCTTTTGGGGTTTTTTGTTTGGTTTTGTTTTTTGGGTTTTGTTAGTTTGGTTTGTTTTTTTGGCTTTTTTTAAAAATTTTTTTTTGTCTCGTTTCTGTTTTTTTTTTTTGTTTGTTTGGTTTTGTTTTTTTTTTGTTTTGTTTTGTTTTGGGGGGTTTTGTCTGTTTTTTGGGGGTTTTTTGGTTTTTCTTTGTTTTTTTTTTTTAAATTTATTTTTCGGTTTTTGTTGGGTTTTTTTGTTTTGGTTTTTTTTTTTGGTTTTGTTTGGGTTTTTTTGTTTGTTTTTTTTTTTTTTTTTGGTTTTCTTTGTTTTTTTAATTCAAAACAACTTCAACCCTAAAAAACTTTAACTCCCAGCCCTCTCTCCCTTGAAAAAAACCCTTCATTCCTTCCCATCTTGAATTAATCCCTCCCTTGTTTTGGCACCTCCTCATTATCACCCAACCGGCGCCTCCCGACCCCGCTCGGAAACTCCATTAAATCCTCATTTCCAAGGCTTTTTATTCCCTTTCCAAAGGTTCCCAGCGTGTCCTGAAGGCTGAGATGCTCCTTAAACACGAGCACTCTGATCATTAGGGGTAATTAGGATAATTAGGGGGGCACTGGAGGGCGGGATAATTGGAAATTATCCCTGGAAAGGTCGAGTCTCGCCCCTGAAAACGGGGAAAGGAGGGAGGGAAGGAGGAGGAAAATCTACCTGGGGGAAAGGGAGAGAGGGATGAAGGGAAATCCCACAGGAAGAGGGGATGGGAGAGATGGATGAAGGGAAATTCCATGGGAAGAGGGGATGGGAGAGAGGGATGAAGTGAAATCCCATGGGAAGAGGGGATGGGAGAGAGGGATGAAGTGAGATCCCATGGGAAGAGGGGATGTGGGAGCTTGGAAGAGGAGCGAGGTGTGGGAGGTTGGAAGAGGAGGGAGATGTGGATGTGGGAGGGAAATGTGGATGTGGGAGCTTAGAAGAAGAGGAGGGAGATGTGGATGTGGGAGATTGGAAGAGGAAGGAGATGTGGATGTGGAAGGGAAATGTGGATGTGGGAGATTGGAAGAGGAAGGAGATGTGGATGTGGGAGGGAGATGTGGATGTAGGAACTTGGAAGAGGAGGGGGATGTGGGAGGTTGGAAGAAGAGGGAGGTGTGGATGTGGGAGATGAGAAGAGGAGGGAGATGTGGATGTGGGAGGGAGATGTGGATGTAGGAACTTGGAAGAGGAGGGGGATGTGGATGAGGGATCTTGGAAGGGGAGGGAGGTGTAGGAGCTTGGAAGAGGAGGGAGATGTGGGTGTAGGAGGGAGATGTGGATGTGGGAGCTTGGAAGAGGAGGGAGATGTGGGAGCTTGGAAGGGGAGGGAGGTGTAGAAGCTTGGAAGAGGAGGGAGATGTGGATGTGGGAGTTTGGAAGAGGAGGGAGATGTGAGAGCTTGGAAGTGGAGGGAAATATGGATGTAGGAGCTTGGAAGAGGAGTGAGATATGGGATGTGGGAGCTTGGAAGATGAGGGAGATGTGGATGTGGGAGATTGGAAGAGGAGGGAGATGTGGATGTGGGAGGGAGATGTGGATGTGGGACCTTGGAAGAGGAGGGAAATGTGGATGTAGGAGCTTGGAAGAGGAGGGAGATGTGGGAGCTTGCAAGAGGAGGGAGATGTGGATGTGGGAGCTTGGAAGAGGAGGGAGATGTGGGAGCTTGGAAGAGGCGGAAGATGTGGATGTGGGAGTTTGGAAGAGGAGGGAGATGTGGATGTGGGAGTTTGGAAGAGGAGGGAGAGGTGGATGTGGGAGGGAGATGTGGGAGCTTGGAAGAGGAGGGAGATGTGGATATGGGAGCTTGGAAGAGGTGGGAGATGTGGGTGTGGGAGATGGGAAGAGGAGGGAGATGTGGGAGCTTGGAAGAGGAGGGAGATGTGGGTGTAGGATGGAGATGTGGATTTGGAAGAGGAGCGAGATGTGGATGTGGGAGGGAGATGTGGATGTGGGAGCTTGGAAGAGGAGGGAGATGTGGGAGCTTGGAAGAGGAGGGAGATGTGGATGTGGGAGGGAGATGTGGATGTAGGAACTTGGAAGAGGAGGGAGATGTGGGAGCTTGGAAGAGGAGGGAGATGTGGGAGCTTGGAAGAGGAGCGAGATGTGGGTGTAGGAGGGAGATGTGGATTTGGAAGAGGAGGGAGATGTGGATGTGGGAGCTTGGAAGAGGAGGGAGATGTGGATGTAGGAGCTTGGAAGAGGAGGGAGATGTGGATGTGGGGACCCATCTGGGGACACATCTGGGAGGGTTTGGTCCCAGCCCATCTCACCTGTGGTCCTGGTTCTCCCTGTGGCCCTTGAGGTCCGTCTGCTCCAGCAATTCCGGCCTTCCCGGGCCATCCCATCCGTCCCTTGAAGCCTCCCAGTCCAGGAACTCCTTTGGCTCCCTGGGAATCACCACCAGAGGTGGGTTTAGAGATGTTCCAGCCAAACATCATCCAATTTCTAATTCCCAGCTCTCCCAGAGTCCTTTAATCTAGAACCTTGGAAAAAACGGGGAGCACCGATCCATAAAATCCCGACTCATCTGCACCCCCGGGATTCATCCCGAGAAACGATCCCAGGAAATGCAGCAGAAGGAAAAACCCAACCCCCAACCTCCAGCGAGGGTGGAAAACAGGGATCTGTGGGAAGGAGGAGGACAGGAGGGACAGGGAATGAGATCCCAAATCCCACTGGGATGCAGGAAGGGCCCGAGGGGCTGGAAAATGCCAAAAAAACCCCACTGGATGGGACCTGCTGGAATTGTTGGATGCTTTCCTTTCTCCTTTTCTTTTTTTTTCCAAGGAGTTACTGTTTTAACTGAAATCCCATTTTTTCCCCCCCTCCCTTCCATGGAAAAGCCACAAATTTTTTTTTTTTGGTCACATTCTTTCCAGTTTAAAGAATTTTAAATTCAAGAATTTTTAAATAGAAGAATTTTAACTTTCAATTCCAATCTTTTCGACGGAAAACGAAGCGACGCAGATGAGGGAGTTCGACGGGGAGGGATCCAGGTGGGAATTCCCTCGGGGAAGCTCGGAAACTTTTGCCACTCCCACATTTTTTTCCACCCCACAGCATCCCAGGAACCCTTTAACCCCAGGAATGGTGACGGGATAAACTCTGCCAATCCCAAAATCGGGGCCTTGGGGTGGTTTTTCCTAAAAAACCAGGATCCCCTGGAATTCTGTACATCGGGATTTAAGGAGATTTCCCTCTCCTGCCTTTTCCAGCTGCATTCCCAGCCTTTCCTGCTCCAGACAGTTGCCCTCTGCCCTCTGGGAATGTGATGGAAAAAAGAGGGAATCTCGTTAACCCGACCTGAGGGATGTGGGAATTGCTTTTCCCTGAAGGGCCGGGGAGCACCGACCTTTTCTCCTTTCTCCCCCGGAATTCCCGAGGCTCCGGCGTTTCCCGCCGCTCCCCGTTCCCCCTGGAAGGAGCCAAGAGGAAAAAATGGTGGCTGATGTGGCCCTGGCAAGGCTGGAATTTCCTGGATGAACGAGGAATTTCCTTGTCTTTGGGTCACGGAGTTATTCGCTGAGGAGAGGGAAAAATTCCGTGAAAAATTCCCATTCCTTGAGAATTCCAACAGGGCCGGGGGGGTGGATGAAGCCGGTTGAGAAGCATTCCCTGGTTGAATCCCAGTTTTCTGGGGTCAGCCTGGGGGATGGGAGTGGGAAACCTGACTCGTGGAGAGGAGGAAAATCCCCCATCCCAGCGTCCAAACGTCTCCACCCGGATCCACGTCGATTTACGGGAACAGATTCCCGATAATCCCAATTTGAAAGGAATAAACACTTGGCAGAGGTGGATTTGCAGCAAAGCTTTTGGGAAAACCTCTTATTTATGGAACTGGGGGAGTTTTAAGGTCCCTTCCCACCCAAATCCACCCTCTGTGATCCCACAATTCCAGACGCTCGCCTTCGCTCCGTGCCGTCCATCCGATCCCGGCGTTCCCGGTTTTCCAGGACTTCCCCTTTCTCCCTGTGGGTGGAAAAGAAGCGGATGGGCCGTGAGGACAAACAGAAGCCCTGAAAAAACTGGGAAAAGTGGCTCTGGAAAAAGCAAGGAGAAGGATAATCAAAGGGGGAAAATCAAAGTGCAGGTAAAGTCTTAATTAAGGCCGTAAATTTTTTTAGATCTAAATTTAACTAAGGCCTAATTTCACTAATTAGACTCCTGGAATTAATTGAGAGTAATTTAACTCGGCTCATTTTAAATCACCACGGATTTTAGGTCGTCTCTCAGCTCCGGGAAAGTAGGTGGGGAAAATTCCGAGGGAAATATCAATGAAATAATATTAATGGGGGAAAAAAAATGTGGGAAATATTAATTAAAAATATGAATAAAGTATTAATATGTTAATTTTAATGCCCTTTTAATTTTAACGCCCTTCCTGCCTCCAGTTCTGCCGTGAAAAATATGAATAAAATCTTAATATATTAATTTTAACGCCCTTTTAATTTTAACGCCCTTCCTGCCTCCCGTGGGATTTGGGATCTCAAAGGGGTCGTCGTCGCTTTGACTGATTTTTTTTTGGGAAAACATCATTCCCAATGTCTCTCCTGCCCTCCTCTTTCCCACAGATCCCTGTTTTCCAGGAGGTTGGGGGTTGGGTTTTTCCTTCTGCTGCGTTTCCTGGGATCGTTCCCTCGTTCGTGATGAATCCAGAGGGTGCAGATGAATCGGGATTTTTCCTCATTTTCCCCAAAATTCCAGACTAAAAGACTTTGTTTAAAGGCTCTGGGAGAGCCGGGAATTCGGAATTATCGGGGATCATCCCAGAGAAAAGGACAAGGAAAGGCGGAGAGCGAAACCAAAGGAAAACATTCCCAGCAACACCAATAATAATTACAATTATAACGCCAATAAAGCCACATCCCACGGGCTCAGCCCCCAACAGCTCCCTGATTCCTCATCCAAGATTTTAAAACCTCCCATAAAAAGCTCATTAAGGGTCATTATCCGGTTGTTTACGGAGCGAGGACTAATGAGGAACTAGAACTGAGCCCAGGCCGTTGCTAAGCCACGGGTCAGGAGGGGATTTAGGCCAGGCCTGGGGTAGTTTTTGTCCCAGATTATCCAGGAGTTCCCTGGAATCCTAAAATTTCTTCTCCTTGTTCCTCATGGGTTTCCCAGAGGGATTTTTCCCACCGGGGCTGGGTGGGTTCTTCCTGCTGGGAAATGGGAATTTGGGATTCTCCCACCTTGGTGCCTTTGGTTCCAGGAAATGGGAATTTGGGATTGTCCCACCTTGGTGCCTTTGGCTCTGGGAAATGGGAATTCGGGATTCTCCCACCTTGGTGCCTTTGGCTCTGGGAAATGGGAATTGGGGATTTTATCCCACCTTGGTGCCTTTGGCTCTGGGAAATGGGAATTTGGGATTCTCCCACCTTGGTGCCTTTGGCTCCGGGAAATGGGAATTCGGGATTATCCCACCTTGGTGCCTTTGGTTCCAGGAAATGGGAATTTGGGATTCTCCCACGTTGGTGCCTTTGGCTCTGGGAAATGGGAATTCGGGATTTTATCCCACCTTGGGGCCTTTGGCTCTGGGAAATGGGAATTCGGGATTATCCCACCTTGGTGCCTTTGGCTCTGGGAAATGGGAATTCGGGATTTTATCCCACCTTGGTGCCTTTGGCTCTGGGAAATGGGAATTGGGGATTTTATCCCACCTTGGTGCCTTTGGCTGTGGGAAATGGGAATTCGGGATTCTCCCACCTTGGTGCCTTTGGCTCTGGGAAATGGGAATTCGGGATTCTCCCACCTTGGTGCCTTTGGCTCTGGGAAATGGGAATTCGGGATTATCCCACCTTGGTGCCTTTTGCTCCGGGAGCGCCGGCGAGGCCTGGAAGTCCTGGGAATCCCTGAGGATAAAGGAAGATCCCAGAGGTCGGTGTAAAATCAAGGAATTCCGAGATGTCCGACGGGAACCAAGCCCGGAAAGCTTTGGAATCTCTCCAAGGGTGGAGATTCCATAGGATTTCCCCCCCATCTCCTACCTTTGCTCCTTTCTGCCCGGCGTCACCGGCGGTCCCGGGATCACCTTTCCATCCCTACATGGGAAAAAAAACCAGGATAAACATTCCATGGGGAAGGATCCAACCCCGGGGGATAACTCGGGAGGAATTTTGCGTTTTTTTGTTGCGTTTTCCAACGCCAGAAGATCCTGGGAAATTGGGAGCTCGTGGTCAATTTGTTGCTGGAATGGGACTGGGAATGACCTGGGAGAAGGGCAGGGCTGTAGGGAAGTGGGAGAGGATGGGAAAAGTTTGGAAAAACCAAACGGAAAAAGCAGAAAATTCCCAGGAAACGTCACCCTGAAGATGCATTTCTTTTATTTTATTTTTTATTTTTTTTTAATTTTTTAAAATTTTTTATTTTTTTTTATTTTTATTTTTTAATTTTTTTATTTTTTAAATTTTTTAATTATTTTTGGGGTTTTTTTGGGTTTTTTTGTGGTTTTCTTTTTTTATTATTATTTTTTTGTTTGTTTTTGTTTTTTTTAAAAATTTTTTTGTGTTTTTTTTGTTTGTTTTTTGTTTGTTTTTTTTGGTTGTTTTGGGTTTTTTTGTTTGTTTTTTTGGTGGGGTTGTTTTTGGTTTTGGATTTTTTTTGTTTTGGTTTTTTTTGGAGAGGATTTTTTTGTTTGTCTTGGTTTGGGGATTTTTTTTTTAGTAATTATGGGTCAAAGTCTCCCATCCACGAGCAGGAAATCATTTGGGTTTTTTTTTTTTGTTTTTGTTTTGTTTTTCTTGGAGGGGATTTTTTTGTTTGTCTTGGTTCAGGGTTTTTTTTAGTAATTATGGATCAAAGTCTCCCATCCACGAGCAGGAAATTATTATTTTTTGTTTGTTTGTTTGTTTTGTTTGTTTTTTTTTATTTTTTTTGGTTTTTTGTGGTTTTTTTGTGGTTTTTTTTTGTGATTTTTTGGGCTTCTTTTTTTTTTTTTTTGTTTTGGTTTTTTTTGGGGGGGATTTTTTTGTTATTTTGGTTTGAGGTTTTTTTGTTTGTCTTGGTTTGGGGTTTTTTTTTAGTAATTATGGGCCAAAGTCTCCCATCCACAAGCAGGAAATTCTTTGGGATCGAGGGGGTGTTTTTGGTTGTTTTGTTTTGGTTTTTTTGTGGTTTTCTTTTTTTTTAATTATTTTTTTTTGTTGTTCTTTTTAAAATTTTTTTTTGTTTTGGTTTTTGTTTTTTGGTGGGTTTTTTTGGGTTTTTTTGATTGTTTTGGGTTTTTTGTTTGGTTTTTTTTGTTGTTGTTGTTTTTGTTTTTGTTTTTTTTAGAGGGGATTTTTTTGTTTGTCTTGGTTTGGGGATTTTTTTTTAGTAATGAGGGCTTTCTAGGGAATGATTCCTTCCTTCCCTGCTCTCTCCACCAGGCAGCTCAACACTGAACAGGGAAACAATTTGAAATTTGGGCCTTGGCAAGAAAGCAAGGAAAACTCAGGCTGGAAAAATGGGATAACTTGGAAATCTGGAGACATGGACAGAGCTGGAGAAGGATCCTCCTAAAAATCAGGCCAAGAAGGGAATTGGAGGCTTTTCCAGGAGATTAAGGAGCGATTTCTCTTTGGGAAAGACTCACCTGATTCCGGGAATGAGATGTGGGAATGAGGGTGTGGGAAGAGAAAGGAATATGGGCATGGAATCTCTTCCCACAGAACGATCCGTGGCCTTTCCCTGCCCCTTCTCTCTTTTGGGATCCTCCCAAAAATCAGGCCAAGAAGGGCATTGGAGGCTTTTCCAGGAGGTTAAGGAGTGATTTCTCTTTGGGAAAGGCTCACCTGATTCCAGGAATGAGATGTGGGAATGAGGGTGTGGGAAGAGAAATGATTATGGGCATGGAATCTCTTCCCACAGAACGATCCAAGGCCTTTCCCTGCCCCTTCCCTCTTTTAGGATCCTCCTAAAAACCAGGCCAAGAAGGGCATTGGAGGCTTTTCCAGGAGGTTAAGGAGTGATTTCTCTTTGGGAAAGACTCACCTGAGTCCAGGAATGAGGTGTTGGAATGAGGGATAGGGTGTGGGAAGAGAAAGGAATATGGACATGGAATCTCTTCCCACAGAAAAATCCAAGGCCTTTCCTGCCACTCACCGGCTTCCCATCCTGCCCCTTCCCCCTTTTGGGATCCTCCTAAAAATCAGGCCAAGAAGGGAATTGGAGGCTTTTCCAGGAGGTTAAGGAGCGATTTCTCTTTGGGAAAGCCTCACCTGATTCCGGGAATGAGATGTGGGAATGAGGGTGTGGGAAGAGAAAGGAATATGGGCATGGAATCTCTTCCCATAGAACAATCCAAGGCCTTTCCCTGCCCCTTTCCTCTTTTGGGATCCTCCCAAAAATCAGGCCAAGAAGGGCATTGGAGGCTTTTCCAGGAGATTAAGGAGTGATTTCTCTTTGGGAAAGCCTCACCTGAGTCCAGGAATGAGGTGTGGGAATGAGGGATGAGGTGTGGGAATGAGGGATAAGGTGTGGGAATGAGGGACAGGGTGTGGGAAGAGAAAGGAATATGGGCATGGAATCTCTTCCCACAGAACGATCCGTGGCCTTTCCCTGCCCCTTCCCCCTTTTGGGATCCTCCTAAAAATCAAGCCAAGAAGGGCATTGGAGGCTTTTCCAGGAGGTTAAGGAGTGATTTCTCTTTGGGAAAGACTCTCCTGATTCCGGGAATGAGATGTGGGAATGAGGGTGTGGGAAGAGAAAGGAATATGGGCATGGAATCTCTTCCCACAGAACAATCCAAGGCCTTTCCCTGCCCCTTCTCTCTTTTGGGATCCTCCCAAAAATCAGGCCAAGAAGGGCATTGGAGGCTTTTCCAGGAGATTAAGGAGTGATTTCTCTTTGGGAAAGACTCACTTGACCTCAGGAATGAGGTGTGGGAATGAGGAATAGGGTGTGGAAATGAGGGATAGGGTGTGGGAAGAGAAAGGAATATGGGCATGGAATCTCTTCCCACAGAACGATCCAAGGCCTTTCCCGCCACTCACCAGCTTCCCATCCCACCTCTTCCCCCTTTTGGGATCCTCCCAAAAATCAAGCCAAGAAGGGCATTGGAGGCTTTTCCAGGAGGTTAAGGAGTGATTTCTCTTTGGGAAAGACTCACCTGACCTCAGGAATGAGGTGTGGGAATGAGGGATAGGGTGTGGGAAGAGAAATGATCATGGGCATGGAATCTCTTCCCACAGAATAATCCAAGGCCTTTCCCTGCTCCTTCCCTCTTTTAGGATCCTCCCAAAAATCAGGCCAAGAAGGGAATTGGAAGCTTTTCCAGGAGGTTAAGGAGTGATTTCTCTTTGGGAAAGACTCACTTGACCTCAGGAATGAGGTGTGGGAATGAGGAATAGGGTGTGGGAAGAGAAAGGAATATGGGCATGGAGTCTCTTCCCACAGAAAAATCCAAGGCCT
Source organism: Pseudopipra pipra (assembly GCF_036250125.1). Classification (NCBI taxonomy): domain Eukaryota; kingdom Metazoa; phylum Chordata; class Aves; order Passeriformes; family Pipridae; genus Pseudopipra; species Pseudopipra pipra. The sequence goes on along the minus strand of NC_087553.1, from coordinate 74,259,790 downwards.
TTCCTGCCACTCAGCGGCTTCCCATCCTGCCCCTTCCCCCTTTTGGGATCCTCCTAAAAACCAGGCCAAGAAGGGCATTGGAGGCTTTTCCAGGAGGTTAAGGAGCGATTTCTCTTTGGGAAAGACTCACCTGATTCCAGGAATGAGATGTGGGAATGAGGGTGTGGGAAGAGAAAGGAATATGGGCATGGAATCTCTTCCCACAGAACGATCCGTGGCCTTTCCCGCCACTCACCGGTTTCCCATCCCACCTCTTCCCCCTTTTAGGATCCTCCTAAAAACCAGGCCAAGAAGGGCATTGGAGGCTTTTCCAGGAGATTAAGGAGCGATTTCTCTTTGGGAAAGGCTCACCTGATTCTGGGAATGAGGTGTGGGAATGAGGAAAAGGGTGTGGGAAGAGAAAGGAATATGGGCATGGAGTCTCTTCCCACAGAACGATCCGTGGCCTTTCCCTGCCCCTTCCCCCTTTTGGGATCCTCCCAAAAATCAGGCCAAGAAGGGCATTGGAGGCTTTTCCAGGAGGTTAAGGAGTGATTTCTCTTTGGGAAAGACTCATCTGATTCCGGGAATGAGGTGTGGGAATGAGGGATAGGGCGTGGGAAGAGAAAGGAATATGGGCATGGAATCTCTTCCCACAGAACGATCCAAGGCCTTTCCCTGCTCCTTCCCCCTTCTGGGATCCTCCTAAAAATCAGGCCAAGAAGGGCCTTGGAGGCTTTTCCAGGCGATTAAGGAGCGATTTCTCTTTGGGAAAGACTTGATTCCAGGAATGAGGTGTGGGAATGAGGAAAAGGGTGTGGGAAGAGAAAGGAATATGGGCATGGAATCTCTTCCCACAGAACGATCCAAGGCCTTTCCCTGCCCCTTCCCTCTTTTAGGATCCTCCCAAAAATCAGGCCAAGAAGGACATTGCAGGTTTTTCCAGGACATTAAGGAGTGATTTCTCTTTGGGAAAGACTCACTTGATTCCAGGAATGAGGTGTGGGAATGAGGAATAGGGTGTGGGAATGAGGGATAGGATGTGGGAAGAGAAAGGAATATGGGCATGGAATCTCTTCCCACAGAACAATCCAAGGCCTTTCCCTGCCCCTTCTCTCTTTTGGGATCCTCCCAAAAATCAGGCCAAGAAGGGAATTGGAGGCTTTTCCAGGACATTAAGGAGTGATTTCTCTTTGGGAAAGACTCACTTGATTCCAGGAATGAGGTGTGGGAATGAGGAATAGGGTGTGGGAATGAGGGATAGGATGTGGGAAGAGAAAGGAATATGGGCATGGAATCTCTTCCCACAGAACAATCCAAGGCCTTTCCCTGCCCCTTCTCTCTTTTGGGATCCTCCCAAAAATCAGGCCAAGAAGGGAATTGGAGGCTTTTCCAGGACATTAAGGAGTGATTTCTCTTTGGGAAAGACTCACTTGATTCCAGGAATGAGGTGTGGGAATGAGGAATAGGGTGTGGGAATGAGGGATAGGATGTGGGAAGAGAAAGGAATATGGGCATGGAATCTCTTCCCACAGAATAATCCAAGGCCTTTCCCTGCCCTTTCCCCTCTTTTAGGATCCTCCCAAAAATCAGGCCAAGAAGGGCATTGGAGGCTTTTCCAGGAGGTTAAGGAGTGATTTCTCTTTGGGAAAGACTCACTTGATTCCAGGAATGAGGTGTGGGAATGAGGGATAGGGCGTGGGAAGAGAAAGGAATATGGGCATGGAATCTCTTCCCACAGAATAATCCAAGGCCTTTCCCTGCCCTTTCCCCTCTTTTAGGATCCTCCCAAAAATCAGGCCAAGAAGGGAATTGGAGGCTTTTCCAGGAGATTAAGGAGTGATTTCTCTTTGGGAAAGACTCACCTGATTCCGGGAATGAGGTGTGGGAATGAGGGATAGGGTGTGGGAAGAGAAAGGAATATGGGCATGGAATCTCTTCCCACAGAACGATCCAAGGCCTTTCCTGCCCCTTCCATCTTTTAGGATCCTCCTAAAAATCAGGCCAAGAAGGGCATTGGAGGCTTCTCCAGGAGATTAAGGAGCGATTTCTCTTTGGGAAAGACTCACCTGAGTCCAGGAATGAGGTGTGGGAATGAGGGATAGGGTGTGGGAATGAGGAATAGGGCGTGGGAAGAGAAAGGAATATGGGCATGGAATCTCTTCCCACAGAACGATCCAAGGCCTTTCCCTGCCCCTTCCATCTTTTAGGATCCTCCTAAAAATCAGGCCAAGAAGGGCATTGGAGGCTTTTCCAGGAGATTAAGGAGTGATTTCTCTTTGGGAAAGACTTGATTCCAGGAATGAGGTGTGGGAATGAGGGATAGGGTGTGGGAAGAGAAAGGAATATGGGCATGGAATCTCTTCCCACAGAACGATCCGTGGCCTTTCCCACCACTCACCGGTTTCCCCTTCTGCCCCTGGAATCCTCTGTCCCCTTTGGCTCCCTTGTTCCCGTTCTTCCCGTCGAGACCCGCGGCCCCCTGCGGAAAAAAGTGGGAAAAAGCCACGTGGATTTTAGTGGGAACAATCAGCTGGGTGGGAACTCGACGAGAAGATCCCGGGAGTCCGGGATTCCGAGGGTGGGATCGGGCACAAACCCCTCCTGGGTTTGGAGGGTTGGATATATAAATATAAAATAAATATAAATATGTAAATAAAACCTGGGAGTTGGTTATAACCAGGTTATATTTCTAATCGAACCATCTTATATTTCTAATAGAATCATATTATATTTTTAATAGACCATATTTTATTTCTAACAGAACCATCTTACATTTCTAATAGAACCATATTGTATTTCTAATATAGCCATATTATATATCTAATATAAACATATTCTATTTCTAATAGAACCAGATTATATTTCTAATAAAACCAGATTATATTTCTAATAAAACCATATTATATCTCTAATAGAACCAGATTATATTTCTAATAAAACCAAATTATATCTCTAATAGAACCAGATTATATTTCTAATAAAACCAGATTAAATTTCTAATTAAACCAGATTATATCTCTAATAAAATCATATTATATCTCTAATAAAACCAGATTATATTTCTAATAAAACCATATTATATCTCTAATAAAACCAGATTATATTTCTAATAAAACCATATTATATCTCTAATAAAACCAAATTATATCTCTAATAGAACCAGATTATATTTCTAATAAAACCAGATTAAATTTCTAATTAAACCAGATTATATCTCTAATAAAATCATATTATATCTCTAATAAAACCAGATTATATTTCTAATAAAACCATATTATATCTCTAATAAAACCAGATTATATTTCTAATAAAACCATATTATATCTCTAATAAAACCAGATTATATCTCTAATAAAACCAGATTATATTTCTAATAAAACCAGATTATATTTCTAATAAAACCAGATTATATTTCTAATAAAACCATATTTTATCTCTAATAGGACCATATTCTATTTCTAATAGAACCAGATTATATTTCTAATAAAACCAGATTATATCTCTAATAGAACCAGATTATATTTCTAATAAAACCAGATTATATTTCTAATAAAACCATATTCTATTTCTAATAGAACCAGATTATATTTCTAATAAAACCAGATTATATTTCCAATAAAACCATATTCTATTTCTAATAAAACCATATTATATCTCTAATAAAACCAGATTATATTTCTAATAGGACCATATTCTATTTCTAATAAAACCAGATTATACTTCTAATAGAACCAGATTCTATGTCTAATTCCAGACCTCTTTGCCTTTAATTTGGGCTCAAATAAAAACCACAAGAAATTCAATATATAGTTTTTTTTTACCACATCCTGGCCAATTTTCCTGGCATTTTTCACCCTCTGGATGTGAGAAAATGGGATTTTATCCCCTCTTGAGACACCGAGTGCCCAGGGAAAACCAATTTGGCTGCTTAAAGCAGATCAGAGGGACGAGGAGTGACATCCTCTCCCCGGCATTAATTTGCTGTAGGAGGTGGGAAGGAAACACATTTATCACAAGAAAATAATATTTAAACTCTCCCTGGCAACAGCTCAAACTGTTCCTGGGGACAAAAAAACCAGCCCAGGGTCCCTCACACACCAAATTTTCAATCCCAGATGGAAAAAAATTGAATTTTTTAATGTTTTTTATGGGTTTTTATGAAAAAATTTATGTTTTTTTCCCAGGAAAAAGTAGATTTTGGGAGCTTTTCGGGCTCTGCAGGACGAGGGGAAAAATCCACCTGCACCCTCAGGCAACAAATGTTGTCTCCTGGGAATTATTCCCTGTTTGTTGACAGGGGGAAGTTGCAGCTGGGGCCGTAAAAAAGGGCCATAAAACTCAGGGATAATGGGAATGTTCCGTAAAAGGGGCCATAAAATTCAGGGATAATGGGAATATTCCGTAAAAGGGGCCATAAAATTCAGGGATAACGGGAACAGGGCTCGTTTGGAGGGTAATAAAGCAGTTGGTGGGGGGGTTAAAAGCCAACAAAGCCTCGGGGTTTCCTTGGAATCTCAGGAGAGGCCGGAATTTTCCGAGCTCTCCGGGCAGGGCCCATCTGGCCAAGGGGTTTTCCCGAAGGGAAGGGCTAAAAAATAAAAATAAAAGGCTCCTCTGGAGGCTGAGCCTGAAAGATCCTGACATTAATTGGAGGGGTTTAAGGTTTTCTGGGATGAGTTTTCCTTGAAATTCCCGTGGAACTGCTTTTTTTCCCAGGTTTTTTTTCCCTGGCAGGAGCCAGGATGGAAATGGGAGAGGAGGAATTTCCATTTCCATTCAGCTCCTGCCCCTTTGCAAAGGGCTCCACATTTTTCCTCTTCCTTCTCTCTCTTTTTTTTAATCATTATTTTATTTTTAATTGCTATTTTTATTTTTTAATTATTATTTTTATTTTTAAAGTATTGTTATTATTTTTAATTATAATTTTTACTTTTTAATTATTATTTTTATTATTATTTTTATTTGTAATTATTGTTTTTATTTTTAATTCTTATCTTTACTTTTTAATTATTACTTTTATTTTTAATAATAATAATTATTTTTAATTATTATTTTTACTTTTTACTTTTTCATTTTTCTTTTTAATTCTTATTTTCACTTTTTCATTATTATTATTATTTATTATTTTGATTTTTAACTATTATTTTTATTTTTAGTTATTATTTTTATTTTTAATGATTATTAATTTCAATGATTATAAATTTAAATTATTATTTTTACTTTTTAAATTATTACTTTCATTTTTAATTATTATTTTTATTTTTAATTATTATTTTTATTTTAATTACAATTTTTATTTTTAATTATTATTTTTATTTTTAATTATTATTTTTATTTTAATAATTATTTTTATTTTTGATTATTATTTTTATTTTTAATAATTATTTTATTTTTAATTATTGTTTTTATTTTTAATTATTATCTTCACTTTTTAATTATTACATTTATTTTTAATAATAATTATTATTTTTAATTTTTATTTTTACTTTTTACTTTTTAATTTTTATTTTAAATCCTTATTTTTATTTTTTCATTATTATTATTAATCATTATTTTCATTTTAATTATTATTTTAATTTTTTATTTGCAATTATTATTAATTTTAATTATTTTTACTTTTAATTATTATTTTTATTTTTAATTATTATTTTTATTTTTCATTATTTTTAATTATTTTAAATTATTGTTATTATTTTTAATTATATTTTTTACTTTTTAATTATTATTTTTATTTTTCATTATTTTTAATTATTTTAAATTATTGTTATTATTTTTAATTATATTTTTTACTTTTTAATTATTATTTTTATTTTTCATTATTATTTTCATTTTTTAAGCATTATTTTTACTTTTTCATTGCTATCTTTATTTTTTAATTATTACTTTTATTTTTAATAATTATTATTATTTTTAATTCTAATTTTTTCTTTTTCCTTATTATTAATTATTATTTTTATTTCTAAATATTATATTTTTAATTATGATTTATATTTGTAATTATTATTTTTATTTTTAATTATTAATTTTTAATTTTTATAATTATTTTTATTATTATTTTTATTTTTAAGTATTATTTTTACATTTTCATTATTACTATTTATTATTTTTATTTTCGATTATTAATTTTATTTTTATTATTATTACTTTTAATTATTATTTTTATTTTTAATTATTATTTTTAATTTTTAATTATTATTTTTATTCTTAATTATTATTTTTATTTTTAATTATTTTTATTTTTAATGATTATTTTTATTTTTAATAATTATTTTTATTTTAATCATTATTTTTATTTTTAATGATTATTTTTATTTTTAATGATTATTTTTATTTTTAATGATTATTTTTATTTTAATAATTATTTTTATTTTTAATTATTATTTTTATTCTTGATTATTTTTATTTTTAATGATTATTTTTATTTTTAAATATTTTTAATTTTTAATTATTATTTTTATTTTCAGCTCCTTCCCCTTTTCAAAATGCTGAACATTTTTCCTCTTTTATTAAAAATAAAAATGATAACTAAAAAAATAATAATAATAATTAAAAAGAAAAAATAAAAGCTAAAAATGAAAATAACAATTTAAAAAGTAAAAATAATAATTAAAAATAATAATAATTAAAAATAAAAATAATATTTGGAAATAAAAATAATAATTGAAAATAATAACAATGATTAAAAAGTAAAAATAATAATTTAAAAATAAAAATAATAATGAAAAAGTTAAAAATAATTAAAAAATAAAAAAATAATGAAAAATAAAAATAATAAAGAGAAAAAATAATAATTAAAAATAAAAATAATAATCAAAAAATAAAAATAATAATTAAAAGTAAAAATAATAATTAAAAATGAAAATAATAATTAAAAAATAAAAATAATAATTAGAAAGAGAGAGAAGGCAGAGGGCAGATGTGGAGTCCTTTGCCAAGGGGAAGAAAAGTTAAAGAAATAAATAAAGGAATTTAATAATAATAATAAAAATATAAAATAATAATTAAAAATAAAAATAATAATGACAAAATAAAAATATTTAAAAATAATGATTAAAAAATGAAAATGATAATTAAAAAGTGAAAATAAGAATTAAGAATGAAAATAATAATTAAAAAGTAAAAAAAATGATTTATAATAATGAAAAAGTAAAAAGTAATTGAAAATAAAAATAATGATTAAAAACAAAAATAATAATGACAAAATAAAAATAATATTTAAAAAGAATAATTAAAAAATGAAAATGATAATTAAAAGGAAAAAATAATAATTAAAAATAAAAAAATTAAGAATAAAAATAATTAAAAAATAAAAATAATAATTAAAAATAAAAATAATAATTAGAAAGTAAAAATAATAATTAATAATAATAATTTAAAAGTAAAAATAATGATTAAAAATAAAAAATTAGAATGAAAATAATAATTAGAAAGTAAAAATTATAATTAAAAATAAAAATCATAATTAAAAAGAACAATAATAATTAAAAATTCCAATATTTAAGGATATATAAATTTTTCCTGGGAGAAAAATCTCATAGTCCAATTTCTTAAGGATATATCAAATTTTCCTGGAATAAACAACCCATAATCCAATTTTTTAAGGATATATAAAATTTTTCACGGGATAAAAATCCCACAGTTCAGTTTCTTAAGGATATATAATTTTTTCATGGAATAAACAACCCATAGTCCAGTTTTTTAGGGATATATAAAATATATAAAATTATTTTATTACTTTTATATATAAATATTAATTATATTAATTACATATATTATATTAATTATATTAATTATATTATATATATTTATATTAATTAGATATATTATTAATTAATCTATATTATTAATTTACATATATATAAATATATATTTTATATATATAAATATATATATATATATAAAATATATATTTATATATATAAAAAAAGATATATAAAATATAGGGATAAACAACCCTCAGTCTAATTTCTTAAGGATATAGAAATTTTTCCTGGGATAAATGACCCATATTCCAATTTTTAAGGATGTATAAATTATTCCTGGGATAAACTCACGGCAGGGCCCGGCTGACTCGGCTCCCCCGGCTCTCCCTGCAAGGAAAACGGGAATATTTGGAGATAATTAAATCAAAAATCAGGGAATATTTGGAGATAATTAAATCAAAAATCAGGGAATATTTGGAGATAATTAAATCAAAAATCAGGGAATATTTGGAGATAATTAAATCAAAAATCAGGGAATATTTGGAGATAATTACATCAAAAATCAGGGAATATTTTGGGATGAAATAATATAAAATCAGGGAATATTTGGATATGATGAAATCTAAAATCATGGAATATTTTGGGATGTGGGGATCTAAAATCAGGGAATATTTGGAGATGGGATGATCTCAAATCAGGGAATATTTGGAGAGGAGAAGATCTGAAATCAGGGAATATTTTGGGAAGAGGGGATCTAAAATCAGGGAATATTTGGACATGAGGGGATCTAAAATCAGGGAATATTTGGAGATAATTAAATAAAAAATCAGGGAATATTTGGAGATGAAGTGATTTAAAATCAGGGAATATTTGGAGAGGAGGGGATCTAAAATCAGGGGATATTTGGAGATGAAGTGATTTAAAATCAGGGAATATTTTGGGATGAGGGGATCTAAAATCAGGGAATATTTGGAGATGGAACAATCTAAAATCAGGGAATATTTGGAGAGGAGGTGATCTAAAATCAGGGAATATTTTGGGATGAGGGGATCTAAAATTATGGAATATTTGGAGATGAAGTGATCTAAAATCAGGGAATATTTTGGGATGAGGGGATCTAAAATAAGGGAATATTTGGAGAGGAGGTGATTGGAAATCAGGGAATATTTGGAGATGATGAAATCCAAAATCATGGAATATTTGGAGAGGAGGGGATCTAAAATTAGGGAATATTTGGAGATGGAACAATCTAAAATCAGGGAATATTTTGAGAAGAGGGGATTTAAAATCAGGGAATATTTGGAGATGAGTGGATCTAAAATCAGGGAATATTTGGAGAAAAATCAGGGAATATTTTGAAATGAGGTGATCTAAAATCAGGGAATATTTGGAGATGAGGGAATCTAAAATTATGGAATGTTTGGAGATAAGGGGATCTAAAATCAGGGAATATTTGGAGATGAAACAATCAAGAATCAGGGAATATTTGGAGATGAGGGGATTGAAAATTAGGGAATATTTGGAGATAAGATAATCAAAAATTAGGGAATATTTGGAGAAAAATCAGGGAATATTTGGAGATGAGACAATCAAAAATCAGGGAATATTTGGAGCTGAGGTAAATTTACCCTTCAGTTCCTGAGTGATTCCCACACGGTTCCATCTGATTTTACACAGGAATTTTGGGTGATTTTGCAGTTTTAGGTGATTTCACACATCAGTTCTCTGTTATTTTACACACCAATTTTTTGTGATTTACACCCCAATTTTGTGTGATTTTACACTTCAATTTTGTGTGATTTACTCATCAATTTTGTGTGATTTTACACTTCAATTTTGTGCAATTTACACACCATTTTTTTGTGATTTACACACCATTTTTTTGTGATTTACACACCAGCTTTGTGTGATTTTACACATCAATTTTGTGTGATTTTAAATATCAGTTCTTGAGTGATTTACAATCAGTTTTGGGTGATTTAACACACAAATTTTGGGTGATTTACACACTGGTTTTGTCTGATTTTACACACCAATTTTTTGTGATTTACACACCAATTTTGTGTGATTTTACTCTTTAATTTTTTGTGATTTTGCACATCAATTCTTTGTGGTTTTACACATCAATTTTTTGTGATTTACACACCAATTATGTTTGATTTACACACCAATTTTGGGTGATTTACACACCAATTCTGTGCAATTTACACACCATTTTTTTGTGATTTACACACCATTTTTTTGTGATTTACACACCAATTTTTTGTGATTTACACACCATTTTTTGTGATTTACACCCCACTTTTGTGTGATTTACACACCAATTTTTTGTGATTTTACACACTATTTTTTTGTGATTTACACACCAATTTTGTGTGATTTACTCATGAATTTTGTGTGATTTTACACACCAGTTTTGTCTGATTTTACACACCAATTTTTTGTGATTTACACACCAATTTTGTGTGATTTTACACACCAGTTTTGTCTGATTTACACACCAATTTTTTGTGATTTACACACCATTTTTTGTGATTTACACCCCACTTTTGTGTGATTTACACCCCAATTTTTTGTGATTTACACACCATTTTTGTGTGATTTACACACCAATTTTTTCTGATTTACACCCCAGCTTTGTGTGACTTTACACCCCAGTTCCTGAGTGATTTCCCACCCCAATTTCGGGTGATTTTCCCATTTTCTGTGCTTTTCCCCCCAGTTCTTCCAGCCCATCCCTGGAGATTCCCGTTCTCTCACCTTCTGTCCCACGGGGCCTCTGGCTCCGAAAATCCCCATCGCCCCCTTGGCTCCAGCTTCTCCTTTGACCCCCTGAAATTGGAAACCACCTCTTAAATCCCCTTGGCATTTTTAGGTGGTATTTGATGTGCCATTTTTTATTATAGATTATTTTTTATTATGAATGAATTTTTATTTAAATAACAGATGTCATAGATGGGCTTTTATCTGACTTAAAATGCCCATGGGAGCATCTCCAAGGGTTTCCTTCACAGCTAAAAGTCAGATATTTGGCCAAGAGTCTTCCTGCTTTAGGAGCATTTAATATCTTATTTTATATATTGTTTTTCAATATGTATTAATTTTTATTTCGAATTATTTTTTATTTAAATAACAGATGTCACAGATGGGCTTTTATCTGATTTAAACCCCCCATGGGAGCATCTCCAAGGGTTTCCTCCACAGCTAAAAGTCAGATATTTGGCCAAGAGTCTTCCTGCTTCAGGAGCTTTTTATGTGGTATTTTATATATTATTTTTTAATATATATTATTTTTATTTTGTATTATTTTTTATTTAAATAACAGATGTCATAGATGGACTTTTATCTGACTTAAAACCCCCCATGGGAGCATCTCCAAGGGTTTCCTTCCTAATCCAAATTCACTCAGATATTTGGCCAAGAGTCTTCCTGCTTTAGGAGCTTTTTATGTGGTATTTTATGTGTTATTTTTTAATATATATTATATTTCATTATGTATTATTTTTATTTAACTGACAGAAATCATAAATGGGTTTTTATCTGACTTAAAACCCACCCCATGGGAGCATCTCCAAGGGTTTCCTCCACAGCTAAAAGTCAGATATTTGGCCAAGAGTCTTCCTGCTTTAGGAGCTTTTTATGTGTTATTTTATGTATTATTTTTTAATATATATTAGTTTTTATTATGTATTCATTTTTATTTAAATAACAGAAGTCATAGATGAGATTTTATCTGACTTAAAATGCCCTCATGGGAGCATCTCCAAGGGTTTCCTTCCCAATCCAAAGTCAGATATTTGATCAAGAGTCTTCCTGCTTTAGGAGCTTTTTATGTGTTATTTTATGTATTATTTTTTATTATATATTATTTTTTATTTTTTATTATTCTTTATTTAACTGACAGATGTCATTTATGGGTTTTTATCTGACTTAAAACCCCCCATGGGAGCATCTCCAAGGGTTTCCTTCCCAATCCAAACTCAGATATTTGGCCAAGAGGTTTTCTTGCTTTAGGAGCTGTTTGTGTGCTATTTTATACATTATTTTTTAATATATATTAATTTTTATTTTGTATTATTTTGTATTTAAATAACAGATATCACAGGTGGGTTTTTATCTGATTTAAAACCCCCATGGGAGCATCTCCAAGGGTTTCCTTCACACCTAAAAGTCAGATATCTGGCCAAGAGTCTTCCTGCTTTAGGAGCATTTAATGTCTTATTTTAAATATTATTTTTTAATATATATTAGTTTTTATTATGTATTATTTTTATTTAAATAACAGATGTCACAGATGGGCTTTTATCTGATTTAAAACACCCCCTGTGAGCATCTCTAAGGGTTTCCTCCACAGCTAAAAGTCAGATATTTGGCCAAGAGTCTTCTCAATTTAAAAGCTTTTTATGTGTTATTTTATGTGTCATTTTTTATTATATATTATTTTTTATTCTGTATTATTTTTTATTTAAATAACAGATGTCACAGATGGGCCTTTATCTGATTTAAAACCCCCATGGGAGCATCTCCAAGGGTTTCCTTCCTAAACCAAAGTCACTCAGATATTTGGCCAAGAGTCTTCCTGCTTTAGGAGCATTTAATATCTTATTTTATACATTATTTTTCAATATGTATTAATTTTTATTTTGAATTATTTTTTATTTAAATAACAGATATCATAGATGGGCTTTTATCTGATTTAAAACCCCCCATGGGAGCATCTCCAAGGGTTTCCTTCACAGCTAAAAGTCAGATATTTGGCCAAGAGTCTTCTCAATTTAAAAGCTTTTTATGTGTTATTTTATGTGTTATTTTTTAATATATATTAATTTTTATTTTGTATTATTTTTTATTTAAACAACAGATGTCATAGATGGGTTTTTCTCTAACTTAAAACCCCCCATGGGAGCATCTCCAAGGGTTTCCTTCCTAATCCAAATTCACTCAGATATTTGGTCAAGAGTCTTCCTGCTTTAGGAGCTTTTTATGTGGTATTTTATGTGTTATTTTTTAATATATATTATATTTCATTATGTATTATTTTTATTTAACTGACAGAAATCATAAATGGTTTTTTATCTGACTTAAAACCCCCCATGGGAGCATCTCCAAGGGTTTCCTCCACAGCTAAAAGTCAGATATTTGGCCAAGAGTCTTCCTGGTTTAGGAGCTTTTTATGTGTTATTTTATGTGTCATTTTTTATTTTGTATTATTTTTTATTACATATTATTTTTATTTAACTGACAGAAATAATAAATGGGTTTATCTGACTTAAACCACCCCATAGGAGCATCTCCAAGGGTTTCCTCCACAGCTAAAAGTCAGATATTTGGCCAAGAGTCTTCTTAATTTAAAAGCTTTTTATGTGGTATTTTATGTGTCATTTTTTATTATATATTATTTTTTATTCTGTATTATTTTTTATTTAAATAACAGAGGTCACAGATGGGCCTTTATCTGATTTAAAACCCCCCATGGGAGCATCTCCAAGGGTTTCCTTCCTGATCCAAAGTCACTCAGATATTTGGCCAAGAGTCTTCCTGCTTTAGGAGCATTTAATATCTTATTTTATATATTGTTTTTCAATATGTTATAATTTTTATTTTGAATTATTTTTAATTTAAATTACAGATGTCATAGATGGGCTTTTATCTGATTTAAAACCCCCCATGGGAGCATCTCCAAGGGTTTCCTTCACAGTTAAAAGTCAGATATTTGATCAAGAGACTTCCTGCTTCAGGAGCTTTTTATGTGTTATTTTATGTGTCATTTTTTATTGTGTATTATTTTTTATTACATATTATTTTTATTTAACTGACAGAAATAATAAATGGGTTTATCTGACTTAAAACCCACCCCATGGGAGCATCTCCAAGGGTTTCCTCCACAGCTAAAAGTCAGATATTTGGCCAAGAGTCTTCTCAATTTAAAAGCTTTTTATGTGTTATTTTATGTGTCATTTTTTAATATATATTATTTTTTATTATGAATTAATTTTTATTTAAATAACAGATATCACAGATGGGTTTTTATCTGATTTAAAACCCCCATGGGAGCATCTCCAAGGGTTTCCTCCACAGCTAAAAGTCAGATATTTGGCCAAGAGTCTTCTTAATTTAAAAGCTTTTTATGTGGTATTTTATGTGTCATTTTTTATTATATATTATTTTTTATTCTGTATTATTTTTTATTTAAATAACAGATATCATAGATGGGCTTTTATCTGATTTAAACCCCCCATGGGAGCATCTCCAAGGGTTTCCTCCACAGCTAAAAGTCAGATATTTGGCCAAGAGTCTTCCTGCTTTAGGAGCTTTTTATGTGTTATTTTATGTATTATTTTTTAATATATATTATTTTTTATTCTGTATTATTTTTTATTTAAATAAGAGATATCACAGGTGGGTTTTTATCTGACTTAAAACCACCCCATGGGAGCATCTCCAAGGGTTTCCTCCACAGCTAAAAGTCAGATATTTGGCCAAATGTCTTCCTGCTTCAGGAGCTTTTTATGTGGTATTTTATATATTATTTTTTAATATATATTATTTTTATTATATATTGTTTTTTATTTAAATAAGAGATATCACTGGTGGGTTTTTATCTGACTTAAAATCCACCCCATGGGAGCATCTCCAAGGGTTTCCTCCACAGCTAAAAGTCAGATATTTGGCCAAGAGTCTTCTCAATTTAAAAGCTTTTTATGTGTTATTTTATGTATTATTTTTTAATATATATTATTTTTTATTATGAATTAATATTTATTTAAATAACAGATATCATAGATGGGCTTTTATCTGATTTAAACCCCCCATGGGAGCATCTCCAAGGGTTTCCTTCCTAATCCAAATTCACTCAGATATTTGGTCAAGAGTCTTCCTGCTTTAGGAGCTTTTTATGTGGTATTTTATGTGTTATTTTTTAATATATATTATATTTCATTATGTATTATTTTTATTTAACTGACAGAAATCATAAATGGGTTTTTATCTGACTTAAAACCCCCCCCATGGGAGCATCTCCAAGGGTTTCCTTCCCAATCCAAAGTCAGATATTTGATCAAGAGTCTTCCTGCTTTAGGAGCTTTTTATGTGTTATTTTATGTATTATTTTTTATTATATATTATTTTTTATTTTTTATTATTCTTTATTTAACTGACAGATGTCATTTATGGGTTTTTATCTGACTTAAAACCCCCCATGGGAGCATCTCCAAGGGTTTCCTTCCCAATCCAAACTCAGATATTTGGCCAAGAGGTTTTCTTGCTTTAGGAGCTGTTTGTGTGCTATTTTATACATTATTTTTTAATATATATTAATTTTTATTTTGTATTATTTTGTATTTAAATAACAGATGTCATAGATGGGCTTTTATCTGATTTAAACCCCCCATGGGAGCATCTCCAAGGGTTTCCTTCATAGCTAAAAGTCAGATATTTGATCAAGAGACTTCCTGCTTCAGGAGCTTTTTGTGTGTTATTTTATGGGTTATTTTTTATTCTGTATTATTTTTTATTCTGTATTATTTTTTATTTAAATAAGAGATATCACAGGTGGGTTTTTATCTGACTTAAAACCCCCCATGGGAGCATCTCCAAGGGTTTCCTCCACAGCTAAAAGTGAAATATTTGGCCAAGAGTCTTCTCAATTTAAAAGCTTTTTATGTGTTGTTTTATGTGTCATTTTTTATTATATAATATTTTTTATTATGAATTAATTTTTATTTAAATAACAGAGGTCACAGATGGGTTTTTATCAGATTTAAAACCCCCATGGGAGCATCTCCAAGGGTTTCCTCCACAGTTAAAAGTCAGATATTTGATCAAGAGTCTTCCTGCTTTAGGAGCTTTTTACGTGTTATTTTATGTATTATTTTTTATTATATATTATTTTTTATTATGAATTAATTTTTATTTAAATAACAGATGTCATAGATGGGCTTTTATCTGACTTAAAATGCCCATGGGAGCATCTCCAAGGGTTTCCTCCACAGCTAAAAGTCAGATATTTGGCCAAGAGCCTTCCTGCTTTAGGAGCTTTTTATGTGTCATTTTATGTATTATTTTTTAATATATAATTTTTTTTATTACATATTATTTTTATTTAACTGACAGAAATAATAAATGGGTTTATCTGACTTAAAATCCACCCCATGGGAGCATCTCCCAGAGTTTCCTCCACAGCTAAAAGTCAGATATTTGGCCAAAGTCTTCCTGCTTTAGGAGCTTTTTATGTGTTATTTTATATATTATTTTTTAATATATATTATTTTTTATTCTGTATTACTTTTTATTTAAATAAGAGATATCACTGGTGGGTTTTTATCTGACTTAAAACCACCATGGGAGCATCTCCAAGGGTTTCCTCCACAGCTAAAAGTCAGATATTTGGCCAAATGTCTTCCTGCTTCAGGAGCTTTTTATGTGTTATTTTATGTATTATTTTTTAATATATGTTATTTTTTATTCTGTATTATTTTTATTTAACTGACAGAAATCATAAATGGGTTTTTATCTGACTTAAAATCCACCCCATGGGAGCATCTCCAAGGGTTTCCTCCACAGCTAAAAGTCAGATATTTGGCCAAGAGTCTTCTCAATTTAAAAGCTTTTTACGTGTTATTTTATGTGTCATTTTTTATTATATATTATTTTTTATTATGAATTAATTTTTATTTAAATAACAGATGTCATAGATGGGCTTTTATCTGATTTAAACCCCCCATGGGAGCATCTCCAAGGGTTTCCTTCACACCTAAAAGTCAGATATCTGGCCAAGAGTCTTCCTGCTTCAGGAGCTTTTTATGTGTTATTTTATATATTATTTTTTAATATATGTTCTTTTTTATTTTGTATTATTTTTTATTTAACTGACAGAGGTCACACATGGGCTTTTATCTGACTTAAAACCCACCCCATGGGAGCATCTCCAAGGGTTTTCTCCACAGCTAAAAGTCAGATATTTGGCCAAATGTCTTCCTGCTTAGGAGCTTTTTATGTGGTATTTTATGTGTTATTTTTTAATATATATTATTTTTCATTATGTATTATTTTTATTTAACTGACAGAAATCATAAATGGGTTTTTATCTGACTTAAAACCCACCCCATGGGAGCATCTCCAAGGGTTTCTTTCACAGCTAAAAGTCAGATATTTGGCCAAGAGTCTTCCTGCTTTAGGAGCTTTTTATGT
This sequence comes from Pseudopipra pipra, assembly GCF_036250125.1. Taxonomy (NCBI): domain Eukaryota; kingdom Metazoa; phylum Chordata; class Aves; order Passeriformes; family Pipridae; genus Pseudopipra; species Pseudopipra pipra. The sequence continues at coordinate 74,242,916 of NC_087553.1, read as the reverse complement.
GTTATTTTATGTATTATTTTTTAATATATATTAATTTTTATTTTGTATTATTTTGTATTTAAATAACAGATGTTATAGATGGGCTTTTATCTGACTTAAAACCCCCCATGGGAGCATCTCCAAGGGTTTCCTCCACAGCTAAAAGTCAGATATTTGGCCAAGAGTGCCAAATATCCTGCTTCAGGAGCTTTTTATGTGTTATTTTATATATTATTTTTTAATATATATTAATTTTTATTTTGTATTATTTTTTATTTAAATAACAGATGTCATAGATGGACTTTTATCTGACTTAAAAGCCCCTCATGGGAGCATCTCCAAGGGTTTCCTTCACAGCTAAAAGTCAGATATTTGATCAAGAGTCTTTTTAATTTAAAAGCTTTTTATGTGTTATTTTATGTGTCATTTTTTATTATATAATATTTTTTATTATGAATTAATTTTTATTTTAATAACAGATGTCACAGATGGGTTTTTATCTGATTTAAAACCCCCATGGGAGCATCTCCAAGGGTTTCCTCCACAGCTAAAAGTCAGATATTTGGCCAAGAGCCTTCCTGCTTCAGGAGCTTTTTATGTGGTATTTTATATATTATTTTTTAATATATATTATTTTTATTTTATATTATTTTTTATTTAAATAACAGATGTCATAGATGGACTTTTATCTGACTTAAAACCGCCCATGGGAGCATCTCCAAGGGTTTCCTTCCTAATCCAAATTCACTCAGATATTTGGCCAAGAGTCTTCCTGCTTTAGGAGCTTTTTATGTGGTATTTTATGTGTTATTTTTTAATATATATTATATTTCATTATGTATTATTTTTATTTAACTGACAGAAATCATAAATGGGTTTTTATCTGACTTAAAACCCACCCCATGGGAGCATCTCCAAGGGTTTCCTCCACAGCTAAAAGTCAGATATTTGGCCAAGAGTCTTCCTGCTTTAGGAGCTTTTTATGTGTTATTTTATGCATTATTTTTTATTATGTATTATTTTTTATTCTGTATTTTTTTTAATTTAAACAACAGATGTCATAGATAGGCTTTTATCTGCAGGGATTGAAGGAGCAGCTCCAGCAGGGAGAGGGGGAGGCAGGACTTGGATGATCCCTTATCCCAGAGGGATCCTGTCCTTAGGAAATGGGCCCAAAGCACCATTTGAGGGACCAGATTTGGGAAAGGGGGTGTGGATCACATTCCCAAATCCCAGCCTGGCTCCCTCCTCTCCCTTTCCAGGATGGAATTGGGGGAATTTGTCCTCGCAGAGGAGCCAAGCAGGAATTCCCAAAGGCTGCAGGGATTGAAGGAGCAGCTCCTGGAGGGAGAAGGGGAGGCAGGACTTGGATGATCCCTTATCCCAGAGGGATCCTGTCCTTAGGAAACGGGTCCCAAAGAGACTGTTTATGGGATCAGACTTTGGAAAGGGGGTGTGGATCACATTCCTAAATCCCAGCCTGGCTCCCTCCTCTGCCTTTCCAGGATGGAATTGGGGGAATTTGTCCTCACAGAGGAGCCAAGCAGGAATTCCCAAAGGCTGCAGGGATTGAAGGAGCAGCTCCAGCAGGGAGAAGGGGAGGCAGGACTTGGATGATCCCTTATCCCAGAGGGATCCTGTCCTTAGGAAATGGGCCCCAAAGACAACATTTGGGATCAGACTTGGGAAAGGGGGTGTGGATCACATTCCCAAATCCCAGTCTGGCTCCCTCCTCTGCCTTTCCAGGATGGAATTGGGGGAATTTGTCCTCGCAGAGGAGCCAAGCAGGAATTCCGAAAGGCTGCAGGGATTGAAGGAGCAGCTCCTGGAGGGAGAGGGGGAGGCAGGACTTGGATGATCCCTTATCCCAGAGGGATCCTGCCCTGCAGGAATGGGCCCCAAAGACAACATTTGGGATCAGACTTGGGAAAGGGGGTGTGGATCACATTCCCAAATCCCAGCCTGGCATCATCCTCTCCCTTTCCAGGATGGAATTGGGGGAATTTGTCCTCGCAGACAAGCCAAGCAGGAATTCCCAAAGGCTGCAGGGATTGAAGGAGCAGCTCCTGGAGGGAGAGGGGGAAGCAGGACTTGGATGGTCCCTTATCCCAGAGGGACCCTGTCCTTAGGAAATGGGCCCCAAAGAGACTGTTTGTGGGATCAGATTTGGGAAAGGGGGTGTGGATCACATTCCCAAATCCCAGCCTGGCTCCCTCCTATCCCAGAGAGATTCTGCCCTGCAGGAATGGGCCCCAAAGACACCATTTGTGGCACCATTTGGGCTCAGATTTGGGAAAGGGGGTGTGGATCACATTCCCAAATCCCAGCCTGGCTCCCTCCTCTCCCTTTCCAGGCTGGAACTGGGGGAGTTTGTCCTCACACTGGGTTTTCCAGTGGGCAAATTATGGGATCACAGGACGGTTTGGGGTGGGAAGGACCTTAAGGATCATCCAGCCCCACCCTCTGCCACGGGCAGGGACATCTCCCACTATCCCAGGTTGCTCCGAGGGATCCAGGGACACTTCCAGGGATCCAGGGAGTGTCCCCACAGCCCCAGGATGTTCCTACCTTGTCTCCCACAGGTCCATCCTCTCCCTTCTCTCCTTTGTCTCCGTCAAATCCCGGCAGTCCCTGTTCACCCTGGAAGGCAAGACGGGAATTCTGGGATGGGCGCATCGATCCCGGGAGGATCCCGTTGGATCCACCAACGGCAGGGAAGGAACAACTTCCAAAATCCACCAGGGACAAACTTACGGGATCTCCTTTGCTGCCTTTGTAGCCCTGAGGTCCAAAAATAGTCGTGGTGTCCCCCTGGAAAAAGGAGACACGGAGAGGGATGGACACAGGGGTGGGAATGTCCTTGGAATGACGAGGGCGAAAGGGAGGGAATAAGTGGGAATTCCCACATGAACAAAAGCGTTTCCCAAACTCATCCAAGGCACGAGCGCCCCAAAATGTTAATTGTTGGGGTTAATCACCCCCTCTGGATGGAATGAGGAGAAGACAACCCACAGATCCCAAATTCCTTCTTGGGGGTCTCCACTGCTTCAAACCCACTTTGTGTATCCCATCCCTGCACTGGACAAAATTCCAGGTGATGGGATGCAAATCCCTTCCTTAGGAGAGGACTTTAAATCCTGCTTTCCATCCATGGTGTTGTTTGCTATCCTTGTGCCTGGATTAAGATCCCACTGCCAACGGAATCTTCGGGATCTGAGGTCCAGGACTCCCTGTGTGTCCCTCTTGTCTTTGCTCAGGCATCTGGGAGATGTTTTTCCTTCTGTCCCATTGGAGTTTCCCTTGGAACAACTTCTTTCACTCCCAGAAAAACCTGGATCCATGTTGTGTCTGAAATGAGGAGAAGACAACCCACAGATCCCATAATCCTTCCTGGGAATCTCCACCCTTTTAAACCCCCTTTATTGATCCCATCCCTGCCCAGGACACCCCTCTCCAGGGCTCGAATTTTGCCTGGCCCATAAATTTTGACGGGATCCTCCAAAACCAACATGAAAAATCATTTTGGGGGAACTATTTCCCCCGGAGGGGGGGGGGGGGGGTTTACACAAAAAAATCCCTCCTGCAAATTAAAGCCGGGAGAAAATTTTCCCTCCCTGATTTCGGGGGATGACCCCAAATTTTGCCCAATCACCCAATTTTCCAGAAGCCCCGAGCGGGTCATAACGAAAAATAACAGCCGGAAAAATTCGCTGCCGGGAAAAAAAAAAAAAGCCGGGGTTTTTTTTTGTTCCTTCCCGGCTGGAACGGCTCGTTTAGAAAATGAGGTTTTTAGAGAAAAAAAAGCCCAACCCATCCTCAAATGACGACTCTGCCTTTTGAGTCATGAGATGTGAAATGATTAAAGCCCCCGATTTTTTTATTTATTTTTTTTTTCTCTCCGAGGAAGCTGCTTTTGGAAAAAAAAAAAAAAAAAAAAAGGAATTCGCTCTCTCTCTTGGAGACCAATCAATCCTTAATTTTCCTCTCCCGGAGACCAATCAACCCTTAATTTGCCTCTTTGTAAAGGGCCGAAGGAATGTGCGATGCGTTTTTCCTTAACAAAAGATGAGGTGGAATCCGAGATAAAAACGGGAGGAGGAGGAGGAGGGGGGATAATTGGGATAATTGGGTTTGTTCCTTTCTCGGTTTTGCTTCTTATCCTGCCTTGATCCAACAGGGAATGTGAATCCCGGGGTTTGTGGCGTAAACTGAGGGATTTTTATCCTCCCTTTTGCTCCCAAAAATTCATAGAGCCCCATCCCATGTTTAACAGAGAGCTGGGAAGCGGGAGGGGATGTTAAACCCATGGATATTAAACCCTGGGATATTAAAGCAGGGCCGGGGTCCTGCTGGGATGAGTTGGATAAAATGCCAAAAAAAAAGATCGGATTTTTGGGAATGTGGGTGGATGAGAGTCCAGCAGCGAGAGAACCGCCCCGAGCAGGGATTTGTGTTTGCAGCCCTGCAGGGCGGGAAGGGAATCCTTCCCAAACCCTTTCCAGGTGGGATTCCCTGGATGGAATTTTGGGGGGTCTGTCCCTCCAAAAGCCACCTCTGAGGGTGCCCTCGGTGCCACTCCATGGCCAGAAATCCCAATTCCAAGGGCAGATCCCTTCCCCATCCTGCCCCTTCCCAGCTCCCAACCCCGGGAAGAGATGGAAACCCCTCACCCCGAGCGCCAAATCCATGGATCTGTCCCACCTCTGACAGCCCCAAATCCATGGATCTGTCCCACCTCTGACAGCCCCAAATCCTTGGATCCATCCCATCTCTGACAGCCCCAAATCCATGGATCCTTCCCATGTCTGACAGCCCCAAATCCATGGATCCTTCCCATGTCTGACAGCCCCAAATCCATGGATCTCTCCCACCTCTGACAGGCCCAAATCGAAAGCTGGCTCCGTGCTCAGCTCCATTTCCACCCCTGACAACCAGGCTGGGGCCATCCCAGAGGATCCCAAACATTTTTCGGGATAAGAGGTTGCTATCAGAACCTCGGACTTGTGGTTTCTCGAGTTGGTCCAAACTTTTCTTGGAGGGAAAAGAGAAGCTGCTCCAAAGGAAACTCCAATGGGACAGAAGGAAAAACCTCTCCCAAATGCCTGAGCAAGGACAAGAGGGACACACAGGAAATCCTGGACCTCAGATCCCAAAGATTCCATTGGCAGTGGGATCTTAATCCAGGCACAACACCATGGCTGGAAAGCAGGATTTAAAGTCCTCTCCTAAGGAAGGGATTTGCATCCCATCACCTGGAATCTTGTCCAGTGCAGGGATGGGATCAACAAAGGGCGTTTGGAGTGGTGGAGATCCCAAAAAATGAGTTTGGGATCTGTAGGTTGTCTTCTCCTCATTCCAACTAGAATATGGAGGGAGTGGATCCAGGTTTTTGTTGGAGTGAAAGAGTTTTCCAAGGGAAACTCCAGTGGGACAGAAGGAAAAACCTCTCCCAAATGCCTGAGCAAGGACAAGAGGGACTCACAGGAAATCCTGGACCTCAAATCCTGAAGATTCCGTTGGCAGTGGGATCTTAATCCAAGAAACAGGGATAGCAAACAACACCATGGATGGAAAGCAGGATTTAAAGGACAAGAAGGACACACAGGAAATCCTGGACCTCAAATCCCGAAGATTCCATTGGCAGTGGGATCTTAATCCAGGCACAACATCATGGATGGAAGGCAGGATTTAAAGTCCTCTCCTAAGGAAGGGATTTGCATCCTGGGAACCCTGTTTAGAGCTAAACTCCCCCAGTATAAATCCCACAAAATTCCTGAAGCTCCAGACATTGGAAAACACGTATAAACATCCCACAGAACCGTGGAATCATGGAATACCCTGAGCTGGAATGGCAATCAAGTCCAACTCCCCGATCCCAAGAATTCCCACCCTGTGCCCGAAAACATTGTCCAAGTTTTTCCCCGTTTACGCCCCTGCCTTGTAGGATCTCTGACTCATTTAAACAATTCCCTGGAAAACCCTGGAAACCCTTTTTTCCCCCCCAATCCCATCCCAAAAATTCCCCCTCTGGAATGTCCTTACTCTTTCTCCTTTGGCTCCCAGAAGTCCCCGATCGCCCTAAAAACGGGAAAGTGGAAAAAAAAAGGCAGTGAGTTTTTCCCAGGCCACTGATTCCCATTAAAATCTATCCCAGATGGAATTTAACTCCTCTGGGCCCTCTGGAAAAAAAGTGTCGTGTGGAGCCAAAATTTCTTGGATGGGCAACAAACGAAGACCCGGAGGCCTGAGGGGTTTGGAGCTCAGCGATTCCAGGACGTGGATCCGCCGCCGGAATTCGGCCTTCCCGCGGGATGCAGCATCTCCAGGATGGAGGGATGTGCCTATCCCACATCTGGGATGGGATGGAATCCCTGGAGCAGAAAGGTTTTCCCGAATTTCCACTCCAATGTGGCATCAGCTGTTCCCGGAAGATTCCTTTGGAATATCGTGGAACGTGAGGATGAGGGAGGGAACTCATTCCCGGTGGGAATAAGTGCTCTGGGTGGTGTGGGAAGAGCAGAAGGGGGAAGCCTGTGAGGACCAGGAATGTGGAGACAGGCTTTAAAACCGGGAATTCCAGGTGGGAAAGCTGCCTGGATCTCTCTGCCAGCAGCCTATCCCTCACAGTTCCCGGCTCTTCCCAAGGATTCCGGGTGGGATGTGGGAGAAGGAGGCCAAGGGGAGGATGATTCCAGCTAAAGGGTGGGGGTTTCCAGGTGGGAATTCGGCCTGAAGGACAAATCCCAACCCCTCTTCCCCCAGGGGGGAAACCTGTGAGGATCAGGAATGTGGAGACAGGCCTTAAAACTTGGAATTCTGGGCGGGAAAGCTGTCGGGATCTCTCTGCCAGTGGCCTATTCCTCACATTTGGGGTGTGGTTCTCAGCTCTTCCCAAGGATTCCACGTCTTGGGATGGCCCAGAGAATTCCAGAGGTCCCTTTCTGCCCAGAATCCCACTTTTCCTTCCCAAAAATCCTCGGGATATCCCCTCAGCCAGCGCAGGGAGCTGCCCCAGGTGCCCTCCCAGCCCCCCCCCCCCAGAGATTCCGGGATTATTCCCACTGTTTTAACGGGAATATCAGCGGGGTGGGTGAGATGACGGATCTTACTCTTTCCCCTTTGGCTCCCGGGAATCCTTTGAGACCCTGGAAAAGAACGGGAAAAGCGGGTGAGAAGGTGAATCCTGGAAGGGGGAAGGGGGGAGGGAAGAGGAGATTCCATCCCAAGGTTTCCCAGGATGGAATTCCGGGCTCCACCGGGGAGGAATTGCTGGATGAGCTTCTCCTCTGCTTTTTTATTTTTATTTTCATAGATATTTTTATTCTTTGTTTTCTTTTTTATTTTCATTTAATTTCATTTCTATTTACTTTATTTGATTTTATACTTTTATTTAATTTATTTTTATTTTTATTTAAATTTTATTTATCTTTATTTTTATTTAATTTTCCTTTATTTTTTAATTTTTATTTTCATATTTATTTTTCTTCTCTATTTTCTTTTTTATTTTCTTGTAATTTCATTTTTTTAATTAATTTATTTATTTATATTTTTATTTAATTTTTCTTTATATTTATTTTATTTTTATTTTTATTTTTTATATTTCATTTTTACTTTTTTTTAATTTTTATTTATATTGATATTTTTCTTCTTTTTAAAATTTTCTTGTAATTTCATTTCTATTTATTTATTTATTTATATTTTTATTTAATTTTTCTTTATATTTATTTTATTTTTCATTTTCTTTTTTATTTCATTTTTATTTATTTTATTTATTTTTATTTATATTGATATTTTTCTTCTTTATTATTTATTGTCTTGTAATTTCAATTTTATTTATTTTATTTTATTTTATTAATTTATATTTTTATTTAATTTTTCTTTATTTTTATATTAGTTTTATTTTTTATTTTCTTTTTTAATTTTCTTTTTATTTATTTTCTTTTTATTTTTATTTCTTTTTCTTTTATTTTTATTTTTATTTTCATTTTATGTAATTTTTATTTATTTTATTTATTTTTATCTTTTATTTATTTTTATTTAATTTTAAAATTTTTTTCTTTTTTGTTTTATTTTCATTTTATTTTTGATAAATAAGAGAAGATTTAGTTTGAAGTTTCCTGCCCAGCACAAGCTCTTGGAAAACTCCAGAATCTCTTGCACATGGAAAAATCTTTTTCCTCAGTTTTCTTAATTTAATTTTGCTTTTTTTCTTTTTTTTTTTTTACTTTTTCTATTTTCTTTTTTTCATTTCTTTTTCATTTTTTTTCATATTTTATTTTTTAATGAAGTTCCTCTATTTTATTTTTCATTTTATTTTTAGGGCTATTATTTTATTTTATTTTTATTTCATTTTTAATTCTTTCATTTATTTTAATCTCTATTTTATTTTTTTTATTTTCTTTTTAATTTTATTGTTATTTCTTTTATTTCTTATTTTTATTTCTTTTTCTTTCATTTTTATTTTCATTTTTATTTAATTTTTTTTATTTTAATTTTTTATTTTTATCTTTATTTTATTTTTTATTTCTTTTTCTTTTTTTATTTTAATTTTTATTTTAATTTTAATTTTAATTTCTTTTATTTATTTTTATCTTTTATTTATTTTTATTTTATTTTTTATTTATCTTATTTTTTATTTTATTTTCATTTTATTTTTATTTTGATAAATAAAAGAAAATTTAATTTGAAGTTTTTTCCTCAGTTTTCTTCATTTAATTTTCCTTTTTTCTATTTTTTTTTCACTTTTTCTATTTCCTTTTTCCCCCTCAATTTTTTTAATTTACTTTTCCTTTTTTTTTCCTTTTTTTTATTTTTTCTATTTCCTTTTTTCAATTCCTTTTCACTTTTTTCACATTTTATTTTTTAAAGAAGTCCCTCGATTTTATTTTTCATTTTATTTCTACTGTTATCTTTAATTTCATTTCTATTTCACTTTTATCTCTTTGATTTCTTATTATTGATATTAGTAATATAAATATTATTTATTTAGATTATGTATAATTAATATAAATGCAAAAGAAATATTATTTATTTTAATTATATAAAATTAATATAAATACAATAGAAATATTATTTATTTTAATTATATATTATTAATATAACATAATATAAATATTATTTATTTAGATTTGATATAATTAACATAAATACAAAATAAATATTATTAATTTAGTTTATATATAATTAATATAAATATAACCTAAATATTATTTATTTATATTAGAAATAATTAATCCAAACATAAAATAAATATGATTTATTTATATTTTATATATATATAATTAACACTCACCATCATTCCCAGGGGACCCCGGAGTCCCACGAGGCCCTCGTCACCCTGGGGGGATGGAGAGGAATTCCATACACAATTCTCCATGGAGCTGGATCCAAGAACCTCAAAGATCCTCAATTCTCAATGGATCCGGATCCAAGATTCCCAAACTTCCACAATTCTCCATGGATCTGGATCCCAGAGCCTCAAAGATCCTCAATTCTCCATGGATCTGGATCCAAGAGTCCCAAAGATCCTCAATTCTCCATGGATCTGGATCCAGGAGATCCAAAGATCCACAATTCTCCATGGATCTGGATCCAAGAATCTCAAAGATCCTCAATTCTCCATGGATCCTCAATTCTCCATGGATCTGGATCCAAGAATCTCAAAGATCCTCAGTTCTCCATGGATCCTCAATTCTCCATGGATCTGGATCCAGGAGTCCCAAAGATCCTCAATTCTCCATGGATCCTCAATTCTCCATGGATCTGGATCCAAGAGTCTCACTGAGAATTGAGGAATTCTCCATGGATCTGGATCCAGGAGATCCAAAGATCCAGAAGTCTTCATGGATCTGGATCCAAGAATCTCGAAGATCCTCAATTCTCCATGGATCTGGATCCAAGAATCTCAAAGAGAACTGAGGAATTCTCCATGGAGCTGGATCCAAGAATCTCAAAGATGCAGAAATCCCCATGGATCTGGATCCAAGAATCTCAAAGAACCAGAATTTTCCATGGATCTGGATCCCAGAGCCTCAAAGATCCAGAATTCTCCATGGAGCTGGATCCAAGAGCCTAAAAATCCAGAATTTTCCAAGGATCTGGATCCAAGAGCCTCAAAGATCCTCAATTCTCCATGGATCTGGATCCAAGAGCCTCACAGAGAATTGAGGAATTCTCCATGGATCTGGATCCAAGAACCTCAAAGATGCAGAAATCCCCATGGATCTGGATCCAGGAACCTCAAAGATCCACAATTCTCCATGGATCTGAATCTAAGAATCACAAAGACCCTTAGTTCTCCATGGATCCTCAATTCTCCATGGATCTGGATCCAGGAGATCCAAAGATCCAGAATTCTCCATGGATCTGGATCCAGGAGATCCAAAGATCCACAATTCTCCATGGATCTGGATCCAAGAATCTCAAAGATCCAGAATTCTCCATGGAGCTGGATCCAAGAATCTCAATGATCCTCAATTCTCCATGGATCCTCAATTCTCCATGGATCCTCAATTCTCCATGGATCTGGATCCAAGAGCCTCAAAGATCCAGAATTCCAAGGATGGAGAGGCCAACTGATGGCCACCACACCCCCTCAGATCCCAGCTCCTCAAACCATCCCGCCGGGAACTCCAGGAATTCCAGAGAATGTGACTCCGGAGGGTCTTGGTCAGAAGGAGACCAGAACTTCTCCAGGGGCAGGAGGAAAACGAACATTCCCGGGCCAAGGAGGTTCTGGGATCAACCCTGGATGCGGGAGCGGGAGGTGATGGAACAAGGAAGGGCTTGGATGCAGGAAGCCGAGCCAGGAATTTTTCCGGAGGGACCTACCCGAGGGCCAGGAATTCCACGGGGACCTCTGGGGCCGGAGGCTCCGACGCCGGATTCTCCCTGTGGAGCAGAGACCCCCCCCCCCCCCCCAGGTCACACCGGGAGCAAAGACACCCCATCCCAGAATTCCCGATGAGTTTGGTCACAGGAAGAGTCCGGAGACTCAATTCCATGGGATTCCTGCTCGCTCCGGAGGATCCTCCGGCAACCACAGGGAAGGAGGGAATGAAGGTGAACTGGGGCTGGAATGGCTGGATGGGGACAGGGATAAGGAGCCAGGAAGGGCAGTGGGATGTCCCATTCCCACCCCAGGAGGTTGGCACTGACCTTGTTGCCTTTGGGTCCGGGTGTCCCGGGAATCCCCTGGAGGACAAGGAAAACAAAATAGGAGGACTTTGCTTTCCAAGGCATGGAATCCCAGAATCCCAGAATCGGTTGGGTTGGAAAAGAAGGAATTCTTTCCAGAGAGGGTGCTCAGCCATTGGAATGGGCTGCCCAGGGAAGGGGGGGATTCTCCATCCCTGAAGGTGTTTAAGGACAGACTGGATGTGGCATCAGTGCCATGGGCTGGGAACCACGGCGGGGTTGGATCAAGGGTTGGGCTGGATGATTTCAGAGGTCCCTTCCAACCCAGCTGATTCTGGGATTCTATGATTCCTGCCCAGCCCAACTCCCAGCTCCCTTCCTGCCTGGCTGCTCTCCAGCCCCTCTGGCCCAGCCTGCAGCTGCAGGGGCTTCTTGTGGCCAAAGGGCAGGACCCGGCCCTTGGCCTTGGGGAACCTCAGCCCCTTGCAATCAGCCCCTGGATCCAGCCTGGCCAGGGCCCTCTGCAGAGCCCTCCTGCCTTCCAGCACATCAACACTCCCCCAGCTTGGGGTCACCTGCAATGTGCTGATGGTTCCCTCCATCCCCTCCTCCAGGTCATCCATAAGGACATGGAACAGGACTGGGCATGGCCCTGATCCCTGGGGACACCACCGGTGACCTCCCTCAATTCCTTCCTATCCCAGCGCTCCAAAGGGGTGGAAGGATACCCAAAAGGACACCCAAAGCAGGATGCTGGATGTCCACAGGACCTCGACCTCTCCCCCAGGCACCGGCACAATGTCCCAAACTCACCTCTTTTCCCGGCGATCCCGACGCTCCCGCGGGCCCAGGGATTCCATTCCGACCTCTCCTCCCGCGTTCCCCCTGGAAAACAAAATCCTTGGAGAGGAGAACACGCTGATGGGAAAGGTCCTGCTTTCCCTCATCTGGATAAAAGGCAGGAGCTGGTGCTCTGGGTGTTCCCCAAGGAGGAGGAAGAGCCTCAAGGAGAGGGAATTCCAGCTACGCCAGGACCTTCAGTTGAGGAATGTCGATGCCCCTCATCCCTAAAAAGAGACTTATCCATTGATCCCTCTGTTCCTGAGGGTGCCTGATCCCAACCCCCCGGTGCTCAACACCCCTGTTCTTCCCAGTCACCTCCTCAAAGATCCAGAATTCTCCACGGATCTGGATCCAAGAGTCTCAAAGATCCACAATTCTCCATGGAGCTGGATCCAGGAGATTCAAAGATCCAGAAGTCTCCATGGATCTGGATCCAAGAGCTTTAAAGATCCTCAATTCTCCATGGATTTGGATCCAAGAGCCTCAAAGATCCTCAATTCTCCATGGAGCTGGATCCAGGAGCCTCAAAGAAAATTGAGGACTTCTCCATGGATCTGAATCCAAGAGCCTCAAAGATCCAGAATTCTCCACAGATCTGGATCCAAGAGCCTCAGAGATCCTGAATTCTCCATGGAGCTGGATCCAGGAGTCTCAAAGATCCTCAATTCTCCATGGATCTGGATCCAAGAGTCTCAAAGATCCACAATTCTCCATGGATCTGGATCCAAGAGTCTCAAAGATCCAGAACTCTCCATGGACCTGGATCCAGGAGATTCAAAGATCCAGAAGTCTCCATGGATCTGGATCCCAGAGATTCTGATTACCAGAATTAAATTTAAAAGGTGAAACCCAAGGATTTGGTTGGAGCTCCACAGCTTTGGGGTTCTTTCACCTCGGGGGACATCCCCCTGCCCCACATTTTGGGGCCTTTATTTTGGTCTTTATCTCCTTTCTTTGATCCCATCAACGCTGTTCCCTCTCCTTTTGCAAGGATTTGTTCCTGTTTTTCCTCACCCCGTGTGGAATCGAGATCTGGAGACCTGGATTCCCACCCTGAGGTGACAAACCCAACCCATGGTGTCCCCTCACCTTCTGTCCCGGCATCCCAGGCAGACCTGGAGCCCCTCTGCCCCCCTGGGATCCGGGAATTCCGGCGTTGCCGTGGATGCCCTGGATGCCCTGAGCTCCTGGAGGTCCCGGGGCTCCCGGCTCGCCCTGTGGAGCGAATCACAAGGAATTTGGGGGATTAGGTGGGATTTTAAGTGTCCCTCTAAAAGTCCAGGGGGAAGCCTGGGGGGTCTCCTTGAGTTCACACGACCCCAGTTTGGGACACCCCTTCCAGTCCTGGTCCATAAGGGAGGACCCAAATCCTGCAGACCCTTCAGGAGAATCCAAACCCTCCTGACCTTCAGGAGAATCCAAACTCTCCAACATCCCAAAGGATCACTGAAATTCATTTCTGCTGAGCCCACGCTTCCCTGGATCTTTTTTCGGAGCCCTATTTCACAGCCTGATCCATCTGAGGTGAATCCAAACCCTACAGACCTTCAGGAGAATCCAAACCCTCCAGACCTGGAACATCCCAAGGGGTCATCTCTGCTGAGCCCAAAATTCCCTGGATATTTTTCCACAGCCATATTTCACAGTCTGATGTAGTTGAGGTGAATCCAAAACCTGCAGACCTTCAGGAGAATCCAAACCCTGCAGACCTTCAGCAGAATCCAAACCCTGCAAAACTTCAGGAGAATCCAAAGCCTCCTGAACTTCAGGAGAATCCAAACCCTGCAGACCTTCAGGAGAACCCAAACCCTCCTGACCTTCAGGAGAACCCAAACCCTCCTGACCTTCAGGAGAACCCAAACCCTCCAGACCTTCAGGAGAATCCAAACCCTCCTGACCTTCAGGAGAACCCAAACTCTCCAACATCCCAAAGGATCACTGAAATTCATTTCTGCTGAGCCCACACTTCCCTGGATCTTTTTTCGGAGCCCTATTTCACAGCCTGATCCATCTGAGGTGAATCCAAACCCTGCAGACCTTCAGCAGAATCCAAACCCTCCAGACCTGGAACATCCCAAGGGGTCATCTCTGCTGAGCCCAAAATTCCCTGGATATTTTTCCACAGCCATATTTCACAGTCTGATGTAGTTGAGGTGAATCCAAAACCTGCAGACCTTCAGGAGAATCCAAACCCTCCAGACCTTCAGCAGAATCCAAACCCTTCAACATCCCAAGGGATCACTGAAACTCGTTGCTGCTGAGCCCACAATTCCCTGGATTTCTTTTCACAGGGGATTCCAAACTCTTCAGCATCTCCAGGGATCACTGAAACTGAGCTGAGCCCACAATTCCCTGGATTTTTTTCCCCAGCCCTATTTCACAGCCTGATCCAGCTGAGGTGAATCCAAACCCTGCAGACCTTCAGAGGGGATTCCAAACCCTTCAACATCCCAAGGGATCACTGAAACTCGTGCTACTGAGCCCAAAATTCCCTGGATTTTTTTCCCCAGCCCTATTTCACAGCCTGATCCAGCTGAGGTGAATCCAAACCCTGCAGACCTTCAGGAGAATCCAAACCCTCCTGACCTTCAGGAGAATCCAAACCCTGCAGACCTTCAGAGGGGAATCCAAACCCTTCAACATCCCAAGGGATCACTGAAACTGAGCTGAGCCCACAATTCCCTGGATATTTTTCCCAGCCCTATTTCACAGCCTGATCCAGCTGAGGTGAATCCAAACCCTGCAGACCTTCAGGAGAGTCCAAACCCTCCAGACCTTCAGAGGGGAATCCAAACCCTTCGACATCCCAAGGGATCACTGAAACTCATGCTGCTGAGCTCATAATTCCCTGGATTTTTTTTTCCCAGTCCTATTTCACAGCCTGATCCATCTGAGCTGAATCCAAACCCTGCAGAGCTTCAGGAGAATCCAAACCCTGCAGACCTTCAGGAGAATCCAAACCCTGCAGACCTTCAGAGGTGAATCCAAACCCTCCTGACCCGGAACATCCCAAGGAATCACTGAAACCGAGCTGAACCCACAATTCCCTGGATATTTTTTCCCAGTCTGATCCAGCTGAGGCTGTCCCTGCTCACTGATGACCTTGAAATGTCCCTTCCAGCCCAAACCATTCTGTGATTCCATGATATTTATCCTCTGGACCTTAAGGCTTTGAAAAGGCCCTTTGGAGGACACAGGACATTGTCCCAATCCCATGGAATGGTGTTCCCGCCTTTCCTGCCTTCCCAGGCTTCCCTTCCTGCCTTTGGTGCTTTATCCCTGCAGCTGCAGCTCCAAAGCCTTTGTTTTCCAACACCCAGCGGTGGAAAACAAAGGATAAAGAGAGACAAATCCCAAAAAAACCTCCCCAGGTGAGATCCTACCTGGAAGAGAAGAATGTCCCACCTTAAATCCAGGTGGCCCAGCCTGACCAATGGGACCTCTGAACCCAATTCCTGGTTCTCCCTGTGGATAGAAGGTGAGGAAAAAATCAGGATTAGTCCAGGATTAGTCCTGTGGGTCCCTCACAACCAAATGGTGCTCCCTGGACAACCAGATCCTTCTGAGCTGATCCCAAGGGATCCCACAACTGGATGGTGCTCCCGGAACAATCAGGTCCTTCCCAGATGATCCCAAGGGATCCCACAAGCAGATGGTGCTCCTGGGACAACCAGGTCCTTCCGAGCTGATCCCAAGGGATTCGACAATGAGATGCTGCTCCATAGACATCCAGGTCCTTCCCAGATGTTCCCAAGGGATCCCACAGCCACATGGTGCTCCCTGGACAACCAGATCCTTCAGAGCTGATCCCAAGGGATCCCAAAGCCAGATGGTGCTCCCTGGACACCCAAGTCCTTCCCAGATGATCCCAAGGAATCCCACAGCCAGATGCTGCTCCCTGGACACCCAGGACCTTCTGAGCTGATCCCAAGGGATCCCACAGCCAGATGCTGCTCCTGGGACACCCAGGTCCTTTGGAGCTGATCCCAAGGGATCCCACAACCAGATGGTGCTCCCTGGACACCCAGGGCCTTCCCAGATGATCCCAAGGGATCCCACAACCAGAGGGTGCTCCCAGCACACCCAGATCCTTCCGAGCTGATCCCAAGGGATCCCACAACCAAATGGTGCTCCCGGGACATCCAAGTCCTTCCCAGATGATCCCAAGGGATCCCACAACTGGATGGTGCTCCCTGGACATCCAGATCCTTCAGAGGTGATCCCAAGGGATCCCACAACCAGATGGTGCTCCCTGGACACCCAGGACCTTCTGAGCTGATCCCAAGGGATCACACAACCAGATGGTGCTCCCGGGACACCCAGGTCCTTCCCAGATGATCCCAAGGGATCCCACAACCAGATGGTGCTTCCTGGACACCCAGATCTTTCAGAGGTGATCCCAAGGGATTCCACAAGCAGATGCTGCTCCTGGGACACCCAGGTCCTTCCGAACTGATCCCAAAGGGATCCCACAACCAGATGGTGCTCCCTGGACATCCAAGTCCTTCCGAGATGATCCCAAGGGATCCCACAACCAAATGGTGCTCCCTGGATACCCAGATCTTTCAGAGGTGATCCCAAGGGATTCCACAAGCAGATGCTGCTCCTGGGACACCCGGGTCCTTCCGAAATGATCCCAAAGGGATCCCACAACCAGATGGTGCTCCCTGGACATCCAAGTCCTTCCGAGATGATCCCAAGGGATCCCACAACCAAATGGTGCTCCCGGGACACCCAGGACCTTCCGAGCTGATCCCAAGGGATCCCACAAGCAGATGCTGCTCCCAGCACACCCAGATCCTTCCCAGATGATCCCAAGGGATCCCACAACCAGATGGTGCTCCCAGGACACCCAGCTCCATCAGAGCTCATCCCAAGGGATCCCACAACCAAATGGTGCTCCCTGGATACCTAGGGCATTCCCAGATGATCCCAAGGGATCCCACAAGCAGATAGTGCTCCTGGGACACCTGGGTCCTTCCCAGATGATCCCAAAGGATCCCACAACCAGATGCTGCTCCTGGGACACCCAAGTCCTTCCGAGCTGATCCCAAGGGATCCCATAAACAGATGGTGCTCCCGGGACACCCAGCTCCATCAGAGCTGATCCCAAGGGATCCCACAACTGGATGGTGCTTCCTGGACACCCAGATCTTTCAGAGGTGATCCCAAGGGATTCCACAACCAGATGCTGCTACCGGGACAACCAGGTCCTTCCCAGATGATCCCAAGGGATCCCACAACCAGATGGTGCTCCCGGGACAACCAGGTTCTTTGGAGCTGATCCCAAGGGATCCCACAACCAGATGGTGCTCCCTGGACACCCAGGGCCTTCCCAGATGATCCCAAGGGATCCCACAACCGGATGGTGCTCCTGGGACATCCAGGTCCTTTGGAGCTGATCCCAAGGAATCCCACAACCAGATGCTGCTCCCGGGACACCCAGGGCCTTTGGAGCTGATCCCAAGGAATCCCACAATCAGATGCTGCTCCCTGGACATCCAAGTCCTTCCGAGCTGATCCCAAGGGATCCCACAACCGGATGCTGCTCCCTGGACATCCAAGTCCTTCCCAGATGATCCCAAGGGATCCCACAACCGGATGCTGCTCCCGGGACATTCCAGGAGCTGATCCCACTGGATTCCACAGCGCCCTCACTGATTCCTCAGCTCCGGAGGTCACCTGGACACCTTTCCATGGGATGAGGAGGAAAAGGGATACGGGAAAAGGGGAGCAGGAGGGAAATTCCCACCGGGAGAAGAGACATCCAACTCCGGTTTTTACCTTCTGACCTTCTTCTCCCGTGTCCCCTTTGGAGCCCTGGGAAAAAAAACAGGGAATCACCAGGAAAAATATCAATATATAATAAATAGAATTATAGGATAAATAGAAATGTATAGAAATATAGGAGAAAGAGAAATAGATAATAAATAGAAATATAAGATAAATAGAAATATAGGATAAATAGAATAGAGGATAAACAGAAATAGATAATAAATAGAAATAGAGGATAAATAGAAATTTATACAAATACAGGAAAAATATAAATATATAATAGATATAATGACAGGAGAAATAGAAATTTAAACAAATACAGAAAAATATAAATATATAATAAATATATTTATAGGATAAATAGAAATTTACATTCATATATAATAAATAGAAACATATAATCAATAGAAATATAGGATAAATAGAAATTTATAGAAATATAGGGTAAATATATGATAAATAGAAATAGGAAATAAATACAAATATTGGATAAATAGAAATTTATAGAAATATAGGATAAATAGAAATATAAAATAAATAGAAATAATAGGATAAATAGAAATTTATATAAATGTAGGGTAAATACAAATCTATGATAAATAGAAATATGTGATAAATAAAAATATTGGATAAATATAAATTTATACAAATATATGATAGATAGAAATATATAATCAATAGAAATATAGGATAAAAAAGAAATTTATAGAAATAAAGGGTAAATAGAAATAGATAATAAATAGAAATATAGGATAAATAGAAATTTATATAAATATAGGGTAAATAGAAATAGATAATATATAGAAATAGAAGATAAATAGAAATTTATATAAATACAGCAAAAATATAAATATATAACAAATATAATGATAGGATAAATAGAAATTTATATAACTATAAGATAAATAGAAATAGGTAATATATAGAAATATAGGATAAATAGGAATTTATAGAAATATAGGGTAAATATAAATATATGATAAATAGAAATATGTGATAAATAGAACTATTTAATAAATACAAATATTGGATAAATATAAATTTATACAAATATATGACAGATAGAAAAATAGGATAAATAGAAATGTATATTAAATAGAAATTTATATAAATACAGTAAAAATATAAATATATAATAAATATAATTACGGAATAAATAGAAATTTATAGAAATATAGGAGCAATAGAAATAGATAATAAATAGAAATACAGGATAAATTTTATAGAAATATAGGAGAAATAGAAATAGATAATAAATAGAAATAGAGGATAAATAGAAATTTATAGAAATATAGGGTAAATATAAATATATGATAAATACAAATATGTGATAGAAATATTTAATAAATAAAAATATTGGATAAATATAAATTTATACAAATATATGACAGATAGAAAAATAGGATAAATAGAAACATTGTCCTGCAGCCCGTGGGAATTCCAGACCTCACCTTTTCTCCGGGTTTTCCCGCCTCTCCGGACTGTCCCTGCAAGGCAAATCCAATCACATTCCAGAACTTCTTCTCCCTCCCTCCTTCCCTTCCTTCTTCCCTCTTCCTGGTCTTCCTCCTGAAAATCCGTGTCCCACCACCCCAGAGCTGCTGTTTGGTCCCTCTCAACCTTTTCCTGCCGAAAACATTCCCAAAATTGGGCTTTTTGAGGCCTTTTTTCCATCCCTGCGTTTCCTCGTCTTTCCCGATCCAGCAGAAAACCAGGAAAGGCCCTCCCTGGATGTTTAGAGTGGTGGAAGAGGATCATTCCAGTGTTTAAGCTGGAATTCACCTCCAAGATTATGGATCCCTCTCGGATTTTCCTGCCAAAAACATTCCCAAAATTTGGCTTTGTGAAGCCTTTTTTCCATCCCTGCATTTCCTCGTCTTTCCTGATCCAGCAGAAAATCAGGAAAGGCCCCTCTGGAATTTTAGACTTGTGGAAGAGGATCATTCCAGCGTTTAGGTTGGAATTCACCTCCAAGATTATGGATCCCTTTCAAATTTTCCTGCTGAAAACATTCCCGAAATTGGGCTTCGTGAGGCCTTTTTTCCATTCCCATCCATCCCTGTGTTTCCTCATCTTTCCTGATCCAGCAGAAAACCAGGAAAGGCCCTCCCTGGATGTTTAGAGTGGTGGAAGAGGATCATTCCATTGTTTAGGTTGGAATTCACCTCCAAGATTATGGATCCCTCTCAAATTTTCCTGCCGAAAACATTCCCGAAATTGGGCTTTTTGAGGCCTTTTTTCCATCCCTGCGTTTCCTCGTCTTTCCCAATCCAGCAGAAAACCAGGAAAGGCCCTCCCTGGATGTTTAGAATGGTGGAAGAGGATCATTCCAGCGTTTAGGTTGGAATTCACCTCCAAGATTATGGATCCCTCTCAAATTTTCCTGTTGAAAACATTCCCAAAATTGGGCTTTTTGAGGCCTTTTTTCCATCCCTGCATTTCCTCGTCTTTCCCAATCCAGCAGAAAACCAGGAAAGGCCCTCCCTGGATGTTTAGAATGGTGGAAGAGGATCATTCCAGCGTTTAGGTTGGAATTCACCTCCAAGATTATGGATCCCTCTCAAATTTTCCTGTTGAAAACATTCCCAAAATTGGGCTTTTTGAGGCCTTTTTTCCATCCCTGCATTTCCTTGTCTTTCCCAATCCAGCAGAAAACCAGGAAAGGCCCTCCCTGGATTTTTAGACTCATGGAAGAGGATCATTCCAGCGTTCAGGTTGGAATTCACCTCCAAGATTATGGGTCCCTTTCAAATTTTCCTGCCAAAAACATTCCCAAAATTGGGCTTTTTGAGGCCTTTTTTCCATCCCTGCATTTCCTCGTCTTTCCCAATCCAGCAGAAAACCAGGAAAGGCCCTCCTGGATTTTTAGACTCATGGAAGAGGATCATTCCATTGTTTAGGTTGGAATTCCCCTCCAAGATTATGGATTATTCCCGAGTGCGGCGGCGCTGCCGGAAGGAGGGAAGCGGTTTGGGAATAAAGGCAGGAACGTGGCAATCCCGGTTTCCATCGGGATGTTCCAGCTGCCTCTCCCTTTCCAGGGAATTTTGGGAAAACCACCACCTCTACCTTTTCTCCTTTGTCCCCGCGCATTCCGGGAGCTCCCGTTTCTCCCTGGAAAAAAAACAGGGAATCATCCCTTCAACTGCAAATTTATATAGATATAAATATCTATTGATCCTATCTTTCTATTGATTATATATTTCTATTTATCATGTATTAATATTTACCCAATATTTATATAAAATTCTATTTATCCTATATTTCTATTTATCATATACGTATATAAATTTCTATTTATCCTATAATTATATTTATTATATATTTATATTTTTCTGATATATGTATAAATTTATATTTAATATACATTTATATTAATCTTATATTTCTAACATATATTTGTATAAATTTATATTTTCCCTATATTTATTATATATTTCTATTTATCATATATTTACAATATATTTATATAAATTCCTATTTATCTTATATTTCTATTTCTTCTGTATTTCTATCGATCATATAGTTGCATAAATGTATATTTATCCTATATTAATATTTATTTAATATTTCTATTTATCATATATTTGCATTTACTATATGTTTATATTTATCCTATGTTTATTTTTATTAAATATATTTCTATTTATCATATATTTGTAGAAATTTATATTTACCCTATATTTCTGTCTATTTACCATATATTTGTATAAATTTATATTTAGCCTATATTTATTATATATTTCTATTTATTATATATTTCTATTTTCCCCATATTTATATTTACCATATATTTATATAAATTTCTATTTATCCTATATTTCTATCTATCATATATTTGTAGAAATTTATATTTATCCAATATTTTTTATTATATATTTCTATTTGTCATATATTTCTATTTACCATATATTTGTATAAATTTCTATTTATCCTATATTTATTATATATTTCTATTTATTATATATTTCTATTTACCATATATTTATCTAAATTTATATTTAGTCTATATTTCTATTTATTATATATTTCTATCTATCATATATATGTATAAATTTATATTTATCTAATATTTGTATTTATTACATATTTCTATTTGTCATATATTAATATTTACTATATATTTATATAAATTTCTATTTTTCCTATATTTATATTTATTATATTTTTATATTTTTCCATATTTGTATAAATTTATATTTAATATACATTTATTTATCCTATATTTCTATTTATTATATATTTCTATTTATCATATATTTAACTAAATCTCTATGTTGTAATTATATTTATTATATATTTATATTTTTCTGATATTTGTATAAATTTATATTTATCTTATATTTACATTTATTCTCTATTTATATTTATTGTATATTTGTACAAATTTATATTTATTCTACATTCATATTTTTTATATTTCTATTTTATATTTCTATAAATTTCTATTCATCCTGTATTTCTATTTATCCTATATTTATATAAATATATATTTATTCTATATTTCTATAAATTTCTATTTATCCTACAATTATATTTATTATATAGGGTATATTTATTATATATTTATATTCATTATATATTTGTATAAATTTCTATTTATTCTATATTTATATTTATTCTCTATTTATATTTATTACATATTTGTACAAATTTATATTGATCCTATATCAATATATATTCTATATTTATTTTATACATTTATATTTACTGTATATTTATATAAATTCATATTTATCCTATACTTCTATATATTACATATTTATATTATATATATAATATATTTATATTCATTATTATATATTGTGTATTATATTTATTATTTATTTATATAATATTTATATAATATTTATATTATGGCATATTATATTTATATTATATTTATAAAATGTTATTTACATTATATTTATATTAAATTTATATTAAATTTATATTAAATTTATATTATATTATTGTTACCATATAATATTTATATAATATTATTCATATCATATTTATATTATATTTCTATTATATTATTTATATCATATATTATTTGTATAATATTATTTATATCATGTTTATAACATATTTATATTATATTATTTGTATAATATAATATTTTTATAATATTATTCATATTTTATTTATATTATATTTATATTATATTATTTATATCATATAATATTTATATTATTTATATTATATCATATTTATATTTACCAATTATTTATATAAATTCCTATTTCTCCCATATCCCTATAAATTCCTATTTATCCAGCATTTCTCCCTATCCTCTATTCCCATTTCTCCCATATTCCCATTTCCATCCATCCCTATTTTCCATTAAAATTGTCATTAAAGCACCGACCTTTTTTCCCCGGGAAGGGGGATCCGCCGGGATCGTTCCCTCCTCCTGCAAGGAAAAAAAAAACCGGGATGTGCCGGGATTCGGGATCGGCCGCCTCCTCCCGGGGAAGAGGAGGATGGATTGGGAGCTGGACCTTCGTTTTCCTGGGATGGGGAGGGCCTGGAGACGCCTGGAATGGGAAAGGGGAGAGGGAAAGGTGGGAAAGAGGAGAGGGAAAGGTGGGAAAGAGGAGAGGGAAAGGTGGGAAAGACTCCTCGGGGGAGGGAGGGGATGGGAAGGAAGTGGGGAGGAGGCTGGAATATCCAGGGAGGAGGAGTGTGCCCTGGGATCGGCAGGACACTATGGAAAGGGTTCCCAGGGATCACCTGAATCCCATGGAAAAGGTTCCCAGGGATCACCAGAACCCCACAGAAAAGGTTCCCAGGGATCAGCAGAATCCCATGGAAAGGGTTCCCAGGGATCACCAGACCAGGGATCAGCAGAACCCCAGGGAAAAGGTTCCCAAGGATCAGCAGAATCCCATGGAAAGGATTCCCAGGGATCAGCAGGACCCCAGGGAAAAGGTTCCCAAGGATCAGCAGAATCCCATGGAAAGGGTTCCCAGGGATCAGCAGGACCCCATGGAAAGCGTTCCCAAGGATTACCAGAACCCCACTGAGAGGTTCCCAAGGATCACCTGAATCTCATGGAAGGAGTTCCCAGGGATCAGCAGAATCCCATGGAAAGGGTTCCCAGGGATCACCAGAATCCATGGAAAGGGTTCCCAGGGATCACCAGAACCCCACAGAAAAGGTTCCCAGGGATCAGCAGAATCCCATGGAAAGGGTTCCCAGGAATCACCACTCCAGGGATCAGCAGAACCCCATAGAAATGGTTCCAAGGGATCAGCTGAATCCCATGGAAAGGGTTCCCAGGGATCACCTGAATCCCATGGAAAGGGTTCCCAGAGATCAGCAGGACCCCATGGAAAGGGTTCCCAAGGATCACCTGAATCCCATGGAAAGGGTTCCCAAGGATCACCTGAATCCCTATGAGGGGTTCCCAGGGATCACCAGACCAGGGATCAGCAGAACCCCATGGAAAGGGTTCCCAGGGATCGCCAGAACCCCATAGAAATGGTTCCAAGGGATCAGCTGAATCCCATGGAAAGGGTTCCCAGGGATCACCTGAATCCCATGGAAAGGGTTCCCAGAGATCAGCAGGACCCCACTGAAGGAATTCCCAGGGATCAGCAGACCAGGGATCAGCAGAACCCATGGAAAGGGTTCCCAGGGATCACTTGAATCCCAAAAAAAGGGTTCCCAGAGATCAGCAGGACTCCACGGAAAGGGTTCCCAAGGATCACCTGAATCACATGGAAGGAATTCCCAGGGATCAGCAGAATCCCACTGAAGGAATTGCCAGGGATCACCAGACCAGGGATCATCAGAATCCCATGGAAAGTGTTCCCAGGCATCACTAAAACTCCATGGAAAGGGTTCCCAAGGATCACCTGAATCCCACTGAAAGAGTTCCCAGGGATCAGCAGAACCCCATGGAAAAGGTTCCCAGGGATCACCAGAATCCCATGGAATCTCCAGGGATGAGGAATGTTCCCTGGGATCACCTGAATCCCATGGAAAGGGTTCCCAGGGATCACCAGAACCCCACAGAAAAGGTTCCCAGGGATCAGCAGAATCCCATAGAAAGGGTTCCTGTGGATCTTCAGAACTCCCGGGAAATGGTTCCCAGGGATCACCAGAACCCCACTGAAGGAATTCCCAGGGATCACCAGACCAGGGATCATCAGAATCCCATGGAAAGTGTTCCCAGGCATCACTAAAACTCCATGGAAAGGGTTCCCAAGGATCACCTGAATCCCACTGAAAGAGTTCCCAGGGATCAGCAGGACCCCATGGAAAGGGTTCCCAGGAATCACCAGAACTCCGTGGAAAGCGTTCCCAGGGATCACTTGAATCCCATGGAAAGAGTTCCCAGGGATCAGCAGACCAGGGATCACCAGAATCCCCTGGAAAGGGTTCCCAAGGATCACCTAAATCCCACTGAAGGAGTTCCCAGGGATCGGAAGGACCCCATGGAAAGGGTTCCTAAAGATCACCAGAATACCATGGAAAGGGTTCCCAGGAATCACCAGAATCCCATGGAAAGGGTTCCCAAGGATCACCTGAATCCCATGGAAAGGGTTCCCAAGGATCACCTGAATCCCTATGAGGGGTTCCCAGGGATCACCAGACCAGGGATCAGCAGAACCCCATGGAAAGGGTTCCCAGGGATCGCCAGAACCCCATAGAAATGGTTCCAAGGGATCAGCTGAATCCCATGGAAAGGGTTCCCAGAGATCAGCAGGACCCCATGGAAAGAGTTCCCAAGGATCACCTGAATCCCATGGAAAGAGTTCCCAGGGATCAGCAGACCAGGGATCAGCAGAAGCCCATGGAAAGGGTTTCCAGGGATCAGCAGAACCCCATGGAAAAGGTTCCCAGGGATCACCAGAACCCCATGGAAAGCATTCCCAAGGATTACCAGAACCCCACTGAGAGGTTCCCAAGGATCACCTGAATCCCCTGGAAGGGGTTACCAGGGATCAGAAGGACCCCATGGAAAGGGTTCCCAAGGATCACCTGAATCCCACTGAAGGAGTTCCCAGGGATCGGAAGGACCCCATGGAAAGGGTTCCTAAAGATCACCAGAATACCATGGAAAGGGTTCCCAGGAATCACCAGAATCCCATGGAAAGGGTTCCCAAGGATCACCTGAATCCCATGGAAAGGGTTCCCAAGGATCACCTGAATCCCTATGAGGGGTTCCCAGGGATCACCAGACCAGGGATCAGCAGAACCCATGGAAAGGGTTCCCAGGGATCGCCAGAACCCCATGGAAATGGTTCCAAGGGATCAGCTGAATCCCATGGAAAGGGTTCCCAGAGATCAGCAGGACCCCATGGAAAGAGTTCCCAAGGATCACTTGAATCCCATGGAAAGAGTTCCCAGGGATCAGCAGACCAGGGATCAGCAGAAGCCCATGGAAAGGGTTTCCAGGGATCAGCAGGACCCCATGGAAAGGGTTCCCAGGGATCACCAGAATCCCATGGAAAGGGTTCCCAGGGATCACCAGAATCCCATGGAAAGGGTTCCCAGGGATCAGCAGAATCCCATGGAAAGCATTCCCAAGGATCAGCAGAATCCCATGGAAAGGGTTCCCAAGGAGCACCAGAATCCCATGGAAGTGCTCCTGGCTGGATATGGAGCAGCCTCCGTGCTCCCAGATATCCCAGCTCAGTGCTGCCATTCCTGCAGGGAATGCAGGCTGAGGATCACTCCGAGAGACTCATTCCAGGGAAAATCATTCCCAATTTTCCCTCCTTAACCCTTCCTCATCTTCCCTTAAATACCAACCCCTGTATCCATATTTATATCCATAGAAATAAGTGTTTTCCTCTTCAATTCCATAAAAACCAACTCCTTGCCCTTTTTCCATCCTGGAATGTCGCATTAAAGTCCGACGGGACCGTCCGGGCGTTCCAGGGAATGTTTAGGAAAAGTTTCTCATCTCCCAAATTTCCTGGATCCGACCCCAAATATCTCAGGGCACAAAAAACCCTCCCAATTATTCCCTGGATTTTTTTTATTCCCTCCTGGATCAACTTTGCTTTTCCAAGGAGAAGATCCCAAGGGATCTGCAGTAAAAAAAAAAGACGGATTTCCGGGGTTTTATTTGGGAATATTTATCCCTAATTTTCACACTCCCACCATTCCCGTTCATCCAGATATCCCAGCTCAGTGCTGCCATTCCTGCTGGGAATGCAGGCTGGGGATCACTCTGAGACTCATTCCAGGGAAAATCATTCCCGATTTTCCCTCCTTAACCCTTCCTCATCTTCCCTTAAATACCAACCCCTGTATCCATATTTATATCCACATAAACAGGTGTTTTCCTCTTCAATTCCATAAAAACCAACTCCTTGCCCTTTTCCTCCCTGGAATGTCGCGTTAAAGTCCGACGGGACCGTCTGGGCGTTCCAGGGAATGTTTAGGAAAAGTTTCTCATCTCCCAAATTTCCTGGATCCGACCCCAAATATCTCAGGGCACAAAACACCCTCTCAGTTATCCCAACTTTTTTTTATTCCCTCCTGGATTAATGTTGATATTCCAAGAAGATCCCGAGGGATCTGCCGTAAAAAAAAATATGGATTTACAGGGTTTTATTTGGGAATATTTATCCCTAATTTTCCCCCTCCCGCCTTTCCCGCTCATCCCGATGCTCACCGTGGATCCCGGCGGGAATTTCCGAGCTCCCGGAGCTCCGGGGGGATGGATCGGGGCCGGAGCCGCCGGCAAAGGGGCGTTGGCTCCTCCGGGATCTTCCAAAGGGTTGGGAAAGGGGATTTTTTCCGTGTGTTCCGCGGGAGATCTCCTGGTTCGGATGCGCCTCGGGAATGCGGAGCCGTTCCCTGAATCCCGGTTTTCCTGTGACGAGGAAAATAGTAATTATTATTAAAAAATATTAAAATATTAATTAATAATATTTAATATTGAAATTATTTAACATAAACATTGTTTAAATTAATTATTAATAATTATCTAATAATTATCCAATAATTTAATAATTGTTATTAAAAATTGTTATTAACAAATTATTAAAATCCAATTCATATTAACATTATTAACATTATTAATATTTTATTTATTCCTGTTTGTGTAATTCAACAATATCAACATTAAATCGATATTAATATTAATTAATATGAAGGCCATTAACATTAGAACCAATCAATTGATATTAATGTAAATTATTATTTTATTTATTTCCGTTGATGTATTTAAATTTCTTCATTATCTAAATATTTATTATTAATGTTAAAAATATTAACATTAAATTGTTATTAATATTAATTGTTATTAATATCATTAACATGAGAACCAATTTATTTACATTAATTTAAATTAATATGTATTTCTCCATTATCTAAAGAGAAATATTTATCTACAAAAAGAATATTTATCACTAAATTGATATTAATATCAATTAATATGAATATATATCAATATCAATTAAATTAATATGAACAGGATATGAAATCTATAAAATAATAATATATCTTAATATATTAATAATATATAAAGTAAAAATATATAAAGTAATAATATTAATAATAATATTAATAATAAAAATAATATTTGTTACTAATATTATTAAAAATAATAACATTAAATTGATATTGATATTAATTATTATTAACACCATTAACATTAGAACCAAATTATTTAAATTAATTTAAATTAATATTTTCTTTGTTTCTGTTGATCACCAACATTAATGTTATTAGCATTAAATCGATATTAATGTTAATTTATTTCTATATATTTATATAAATAATTCTATAAAATTTAGTTTCTATATTTAATAAATAAATAATTCTATCGAATTACATTTATTTCTATATATTTATATAAATAAGTAATTCTATAAAATTTAGTTTCTATATTTAAATAAACAAATAATTCTATAGAATTATATTTATTTCTATATATTTATATAAATAAATACTATATCGTTTTATTTATATACATTTATAGAAATAAATCAATCATTATATATATAATTATATTTATTTTTATATAAATCTATAAATATATAAAACCAGATCTATAAAATCAAATTAGGAACCTCGAGACCTTATAAGAATAATATAAATAATAAGAATATAAATAAAACAAATCTATTTCAAATACATAAAGGGGGGGAAAAAGGGAATTGGGATCGATCCGAGGAAAATTGAAATTCCTGAAGAAGGACGAGGGTGGGAAAAGGAGGAATAAAAGAGAGGAACAGGGAGGACCCATCCAGGGTTTTTTTGGGATAAGAGAAACATCTCCAGGCTTATCTGGGGGCTCAGAGATCCCATGGGATAAGACCACAGGGATGTTCCCATCCATCCGGAGACGGATCCGGCTGGGAATGTTCACCCGGAGAAGGGAAAGCTCCAGGGAAAACTTGGAGCTCCTTCCATGGCCTAAAGGGGCTCCAGGAGAGCTGGAGAGGGATTTGGGACAAGGGATGGAGGGACAGGACACAGGGAATGGCTTCCCAGTGCCAAAGGATATTGGGATAGATGGGATATTGGGAAGGAATTGCTGGCTGGGAGGGTGGGGAGGGGCTGGAATGGATTTCCCAGAGAAGCTGTGGCTGCCCCTGGATCCCTGGAAGTGTCCAAGGCCGGGATGGATCAACCTGGGATAGTGGGAGGTGTCCCTGGGGTTGGAACTGGATGGGCTTTAAGATCCCTTCCAACCCAAACCATTCCATGATTCCAAGAAATTAGGAGGTTTAATCTCCATTCTTTGTGCTTCCAGGTCTCTCTCCAGCTCAACCATTCCCAGACGAGGGAAATGCTGGATTCAGGAGGGAAAACAAAGCTCTGGATGCTCCTGGCACAGCCCAGCCCCAAATTCCAGTTCCAAATGGGGTCACAGAGTCCTTGGAGACCCTTGCAGGGCCTGAAGGGGCTCCAGGAGAGCTGGAGAGGGATTTGGGACAAGAGATGGAGGGACAGGACACAGGGAATGGCTTCCCAGTGCCAGAGGGCAGGGATGGATGGGATATTGGGAAGGAATTCCTGGCTGGGAGGGTGGGGAGGGGCTGGAATGGATTTCCCAGAGGAGCTGTGGCTGCCCCTGGATCCCTGGGAGTGTCCAAGGCCAGGATGGATCAACCTGGGATAGTGGAAGGTGTCCCTGCCCATGGCAGGGGTGGCACTGGAGGTTTTTAAGGCCCCTTCCAACCCAAAACAATCCTGGGATTCCATAGTTCTGGATCCCTCTGCTCTGGAGCCAGGCTGGGAGAGCTGGGAATGTTCCCCTGGAGAAGAGAAGGCTCCAGGGAAACCTTGGAGCTCCTTCCATGGCCTAAAGGGGCTCCAGGAGAGCTGGAGAGGGATTTAGGACAAAGGATGGAGAGACAGGACACAGGGAATGGCTTCCCACTGCCAGAGGGCAGGGATGGGTGGGATATTGGGAAGGAATTCCTGGCTGGAAGGCCCTGGCTCGGGTTTCTCTGCTGGAAAATGCTCTTTTTTTCTCCTCATCTCAGCTCCTCCTTCAATCCTCAGACGTGGGAACAGCTCCAAAGGGTCGCCAAGACCTCGTTGAGGGTCGGGCTGGGCCCCGTGTCCGTGAAATCCCAATTTCCTGGGGGTCGCCGGGAAAATTGCCGGGGGGTAATGACTCCATTCCGCAAATTCCTGCGGCAATTTCAGAGCAGTTTGGTGCTCAAAAGAAAAGCTGTTTTTCTAAAAGAGTGATTTGCTGCAGGCGGGGGAGAAAAAAATAAAAAGAGAAAAGGAAAAAGGAGCAGAGAGAGGAAAAAAAAAGAAGGAAAAAAGGGAGAAAAGGGAGAAAAGGAACAAGGGAAAATTAGGGCGGGAATAAAGTGAAAAATGGGAATTAAAGGGAGAGTAAAATGAAAAATGTTTATGAAAAGAAAGAGGAAAAAGGAAAAAGAGCAAGAGAAAGGAGGGAAATGAAGGGGAATTTATAGGAATTAAGTCTGAGAATGAGGAGATGGGGGAGGCTGGAATTGTTGGGGGGGTGATCCTGGAATATCCAAGGATCCGTTCCCGGGCTCATCCTGCCTTTTCCAGGCAAAGAAAAGCTGTTTTTCGAAAGGAATGATTTGCTGCAGGCAGGGGAAAAAAATAAAAAGAAAAAAGGAAAGGAGGGGAGAGAGGAAAAAAAAAGAAGGAAAAGAGAAAAGGGAGAAAAAAAAAAGAAGGAAAAGTGAGAAAAAAAAAGAGGGAAAAAAAAGGAGAAGGGAGAAAAGGAACAAGGGAAAATTAGGGCGGGAATAAAGCGAAAAATGGGAATTAAAGGGGGAGTAAAATGAAAAATGTTTATGAAAAGAAAGAGGAAAAAGGAAAAAGAGCAAGAGAAAGGAGGGAAATGAAGGGGAATTTATAGGAATTAAGTCTGAGAATGAGGAGGTGGGGGAGGCTGGAATTGTTGGGGGTGATCCTGGAATATCCAAGGATCCATTCCCGGGACCATCCCACCATTTCCAGCCAAAGAAAAGCTGTTTTTCTAAAGGAATGATTTGCTGCAGGAAGGGGAGAAAAAAACAAAAAGAAAAAAGGAAAGGAGGGGAGAGAGGAAAAAAAAAGAAGGAAAAGAGAAAAGGGAGAAAAAAAAAGAAGGAAAAGTGAGGAAAAAAAGAGGGAAAAAAGGGAGAAGGGAGAAAAGGAACAAGGGAAAATTAGGGTGGGAATAAAGCAAAAAATGGGAATTAAAGGGGGAGTAAAATGAAAAATATTTATGATAAGAAAGAAGAGGAAAAAGAGTAAGAGAAAAGGAAGGAAATGAAGGGGAATTTATAGGAATTAAGTTTGGAAAGGAGCAGCTGGGAGGTGGGGGAGGCTGGAATTGTTGGGGGGGTGATCCTGGAATATCCAAGGATCCGTTCCCGTGCTCATCCCGCCTTTTCCAGCCCCTCATTTCCCTCCCTAATGAACAAACTGCATCCCGTGGGATGAAGCTCCGGGGTTATTATGGGCTGCCAGGGCCCCAGGAACCTTTGAACAGGCAAAATCCGGGATTGCTGCCGGGAAAACAACCGGCTCCGGCTCATTCCCGCTTTTTCCTTGCCTTGGGATCCCGATTTCTCCTCCTCGGGATAAAGGGGGTTCCACACCAACCCCTGGGGTGCAGATCCCAGTGCTGGGGAGGGTTGGAAGTGTCCTAAAAAACTTGGGGGGGTTTTTTCAGTGTTACAAAGTTCCTGAGGAAATGGGGAACCTTGGATTTGCTGGTGGAGCTGCTGGAAAGAGTCCGGAGGAAGCTCCGGAGATGTTCCGAGGGCTGGATTCCCTCGGCTCTGGAGCCAGGCTGGGAGAGCTGGGAATGTTCCCCTGGAGAAGAGAAGGCTCCAGGGAGAGCTGAGAGCCCCTGGCAGGGCCTAAAGGGGCTCCAGGAGAGCTGGAGAGGGATTTGGGACAAGGCAGGGAGGGACAGGACACAGGGAATGGCTTCCCAGTGCCAGAGGACAGGGATGGATGGGATATTGGGAAGGAATTGCTGGCTGGGAGGGTGGGGAGGGGCTGGGTTGGAATTCCCAGAAAAGCTGTGGCTGCCCCTGAATCCCTGGAAGTGTCCAAGGGCAGGTTGGAGCAACCTGGGATAGTGGAAGGTGTCCCTGGGGTTGGAACTGGGTGGACTTTAAGGTCCCTTCTAACCCAAACCATTCCAGGATTTTCAGAAATGAGGGGGTTTAGAATCTACCCTCAGTGCTTCCAGGTCTCTCTCCAGCTTAACCATTCCCAGCCGAGGGAAATGCTGGATCCAGGAGGGAAAACAAAGCTCTGGATGCTCCTGGCACAGCCCAGCCCCAAATTCCAGTTCCAAATGGGGCCACAGAGTCCTTGGAGCCCCTTGAAGGGCCTGAAGGGGCTCCAGGAGAGCTGGAGAGGGATTTGGGATAAGGGATGGAGGGACAGGACACAGGGAATGGCTTCCCAGTGCCAGAGGGCAGGGTTAGATGGGATATTGGGAAGGAATTGCTGGCTGGGAGGGTGGGGAGGGGCTGGAATGGATTTCCCAGAGAAGCTGTGGCTGCCCCTGGATCTCTGGAAGTGTCCAAGTGCAGGTTGGAGCAACCTGGGATTGTGGGAGATGTCCCTGGGGTTGGAACTGGGTGGGTTTTAAGGTCCCTTCCAACCCAAACCATTCCAGGATTCCAAGAAATCGGGACGTTTAAGCTCCATCCTCGGTGCTTCCAGGTCTCTCTCCAGCTTAAGCATTCCCAGCTGGATCCAGGAGGGAAAACAAAGCTCTGGATGCCCCTGGCACGGCCGCGGTGTGTTTGTGTTTGTGCCGGGAGCCCTCTCGTGGCTGCTGGAAGGAACATTCCCTCATTCCAGCTCCGGGAATTCCGAGCGGAACTGGCAGAGGCAGGAAAAGGAGGAAGGGATGGGAACGGGACCGAGTGTTTCCCGGATTCCCTGAATCAGAGCGAGATTCACTCGCCACGCTTGGAGTTGCTATTCCTAAAAATATCCTTGTTAATATTCCAGCAGCTGCCGGGAAACATTCCAGGGATTTTTTTCCTGGTCACTTTTTAGGGCTGTCGGTGTCCTGGCTCTGGGTTTTTCCAAGGAAAGCATTCCCTCCATCCCCCAGGAGAGGGTCAGACTGGAGGGTGCTGGGTTTGGAGCAGGATTTGGGCCCTCAGAGGGCAGGAAAAAAGAAGGAAATGGGATATCAGGGCTCGGAAAACAACCACAAATTATTGTCCATCAGCTGAGCCGGGATAATTCCCATCTCCAGCCTGGATACACCCTCCAGCTAGGCTGGAAATTTTATAATATGGATCTTCTCCCAGGGTGTAAAGGACTAACTCTGTGCAGGGAAACCTGAGGGTCTGGGGATTATCCATGGAAAACAAGAAGGAAAAGGAATTCCCTCGTCAGGGGGGATGTTTTAAACTCCCTGTCCTGGCTCTGCTCTATCCCTGGAGGATAAAAACTCAGTTTTAAACCAGTGTTGGGAATCAACAACTACTGAGCCAACCAAGCCCAAATAATAGTGTGGATGGGGTGGCCAGGTGGGATCGGATCAGAAAAGGATTTTTCTGGTTTATCCCCCCCAAAAAAGTGGGGAATTAACCAACCAAACACTGGCCAAAGGTTCTGGGGGTTCAGGTTCGATCCCTGCGTGGATCATTCACTCCAGAGTTGGATTTGGGGGGTTCTTGGGGGTCCCTCCCAACTCAGGATATTCTGGGAACTCCCGAAAGGTCAAATTGGGCCCTTGGCCTCCTGCCCAGCTCCGGGGCTGAGCCAGGGGTCCTCCAGGGATTGTTGGGCCCAATGTCCATCCCAGTCCCTCCATGTCCCAGCCCTGGTGTCCTCCAGGGATTGTTGGTCTCAGTGTCCATCCCAGTCCCTAAATCTCTGAGTCCTGGTGTCCTCCAGGGATTGTTGAGCTCAGTGTCCATCCCAGTCCCTCCATGTCCCAGTCCTGGTGTCCTCCAGGGATTGTTGGGTTCAGTGTCCATCCCAGTCCCTAAATCTCCCAGCCCTGGTGTCCTCCAGGGATTGTTGGAAGCAGCCCCAGAACTCAGTGTCCATCCCAGTCCGTCCCTGTCCAAGCCCTGGTGTCCTCCAGGGATTGTTGGAAGCAGCCCCAGGATTCCATGTCCATCCCAATCCCTAAATGTCCCAGCCTTGGTGTTCTCCAGGGATTTCTTGGAAGCTCCCCCAGGACTCAGTGTCCATCCCAGTTCCTTTCTTGTCCCAGCCCTGGTGTCCTCCAGGGATTGTTGGGCTCAGTGTCCATCCCAGTCCCTCCATGTCCCAGCCCTGGTGTCCTCCAGGGATGTGTTGGAAGCTCCCCCAGGACTCAAGGTCCATCCCAGTCCATCCCAGTCCCTCCCTCATCCCCACACCGCCCAGGAATCCCGGGACACACAGACCTGGCTGGCCTCCAGCTCTGGTTGTGCTTCCTCTGTCTTTTCCAAGGGCTCGGGAAGCTCCAGGGACTGATTTCCTTGCAGATCATCCCCTGGGAGTTTTGGGGGCACAGCCAAGCCCTGCAGAGGGTGACAAGTGACAGCACAATTCCATGAATTCCCGGAGCAGAGGAGGGACAGCGAGGCCCTTTCCCAAGCTCTGCCATTGATCCTTATCCCTTCTCCAACTCGAGCAGGAAAACGGGGGCAAAACTCCGGATTGCAACGAAATTCCAAGAAAATCGGAATCAGCTCGAATGGAAAAGGAATTTCAAGTCCCTGACCGGGAATTTCCTTACCCCGAGGAGAGAAGAGTTTCTCCCTCTCGAGTCTCTCTCCTCCTGGCTTTCCTCGGGTGTTTTCTCCAAGGATTCAGGAGGGTTTCCCAGGAACTGGTGGTTGGGTTCAGCACCACCAGCAGGTGGACCCTGTGGAGACCAATGTGAAATTCCTGCTTTTTTGGGGGTCAAAATTCCAGATGGAAAACGCCGAAAATCAGTAATTCTGGAGCGTGTGCCGAGTGATCTCCCAAGCCTGGCGTTATCCCAGATTCCACCTTAAAAGGCTGGAAAAACGAATGGATACAACGCAGGTGGAGAGGGCAGGGCACTCAAAGCTCAATCCATGAGGATCAAATCATCTATCCATAGGCACATCCCACCTTTCTGGTCAACTCCCAGCCCCTTTTTTCCTTTCCAAAATCCCTTTTAAAATAAGTTTTCCGGATTCTACGTGTCGGCATCTCCTTAATTAATCCCTGAATCCGTAATTAAAAGGAGGGAATTTGTTTTCCTGGGTTTCTAACCCGTCTGTTGGGTCGTGGAAAGGTTAAAAAGGTCTATTCTTGTGTCTACACCTCCCTGGAAGTGTCCAAGGCCAGGTTGGATGGGGTTTGGAACGACCTGGGATAGCGGAAGGAGGGAGATAAACCCGTCAGGAGATGCTTCCAAACATCCCTGTGGTTCCAAATATCCCAAATATCCCACAAGCTCTTGGGCCTCCAGTTAGAGAGACAACATTTCCTGCCAGGAAGGGTTTTTGGAGAGTGGAGACACTTCTCGGATGCCCTAAAAAGAGGATGAGAAAAGCTCCAGGGGCTGTTTCCTGGGATATCTCTTGTCAGGCCTGTCCAGAAGGGACAGATTAAAATCCACGAAGATCCTCCTGGATTAAAATCCATGAAGATCCTCCTGGATTAAGATCTGCAAGATCCTCCTGGATTAAGATCCATGAAGATCCTCCTGGATTAAGATCCACAAGGATCCTCCTGGATTAAAATCCATGAAGATCCTTCTGGATTAAGATCCATGAAGATCCTCCTGGATTAAAATCCATGAAGATCCTCTCCATGAAGATCCTCCTGGATTAAAATCCACGAAGATCCTCCTGGATTAAAAACCATGAAGATCCTTCTGGATTAAAATCCATGAAGATCCTCCTGGATTAAAATCCACGAAGATCCTTCTGGATTAAAATCCATGAAGGTCCTTCTGGATTAAGATCCATGAAGATCCTCCTGGATTAAGATCCACAAAGATCCTCCTGGATTAAGATCCATGAAGATCCTCCTGGATTAAAATCCATGAAGATCCTCCTGGATTAAAATCCACGAAGATCCTCCTGGATTAAGATCCATGAAGATCCTCCTGCAGCTCTGGGAGGTGACCTGGATACAGCCCTCTGATGGCACTCCTGGAGCTGTCCCTGGAATTCGGGCCCAGCCTGGAGATGAAGCCTTAACTTAATAAATCCCTAATTCCCATAAAAATGAGGTGTTAATTGCAATGGCAGAGGACTTGATTATCTTAATTGCAGTTGCAGGTGAGTTGATTGTCTCTGGGAATTAGTCTGGTTACTCAAGCTCTGGAATCCTGGGATATCCTGAGTTGGAAAGGACCCCCAAGGATCATCCTGCACAGACACCCCAACAATCCCACCCTGTCCCTGAGGGCGTTGTCCAGACACTCCTGGAGCTCTGGCAGCCCCACCGTGGACTCCTCTGTTGGACAATCTCAATCCATCCCCACAGCAGGATCAGATCCTTCCCTGCCAGGGCAGCAGAGACAATTCCCAGAATTATTTAAGTTGGAAAAGCCCTCCCAGCCCATGGATCCCCCCTGTGCCCAATGTCCACCTTGTCCCCCAGCCCAGAGCACTGAGTGCCACATCCAGGCCTTCCTTGGACACCTCCAGGGATGGGCACTCCAAACCTCCCCGGGCAGCCCCTGCCAAGGCCTCACCACCCTTTCCATGAGGAAATTTTCCCTAATATCCAACCTGACCCTCCCCTGGCACAGTTGGAGGCCGTTCCCTCTCCTGCTGTCCCTTGTTCCCTGGGAGCAGAGCTTGACCCCCCCCGGCTCCAACCTCCTTCCACAGAATTTTAGGGAGCCAGAAGGTCCCCCCTGAGCCTCCTTTTCTCCAGGCTGAGCCCCCCCAGCTCCCTCAGGAATTCTCCAGACCCTTCCCAGCCCCCTTCCCTTCCTGAATTGAGGGACACATCAAAAAACCCCAACCCTTCATCTCTCCGTGTGTCCCGCTGTTTATCCTCACCTTGGAGACTCCTCCGGACACCGGCAATTCCAGAGGTTCCAGCTCCAGGCTCTGGGCTTCTCTTGGCCCCTCAGGACTGCCCAGGACACTGGGAAAAGGATCCAACCCCAGAGGATCCTGTGACACCAAAAGAAGGGGGTTGCTGGGGCCAGGACCAACCTGAGCTGGCAAGATTCCCACATTTGATGATCTGGATCCCGATGGATTATTCCCAATGGCTTTCCCACCCCTCTCCAGCGTGTTCTGTCCAACCTGGTGGCCTTTTCTCAACCAGGATGGACTGAGAAGTCAACAATTCCTCGCTGGCCACGTCCAAACCCTTCCTTCCAGGCAAATCCAACCCCCCCGGGATCCCTCCGGCTCTTCCGAAGATCCCGGATCCTCGGGCCAGCCGGGAGTCTCTTCCAGCCCAGCTTTTTCCAGGGGGTTAAAACTGAAAGGAGAGAGGTTTAGGTGGGATGTTGGGAAGGAGTTTTTGGCTGGGAGGGCGGGGAAGGGCTGGGATGGATTTCCCAGGGTCCATCCTCAGCACTTCCAGGTCTCTCTCCAGCTCAACCATTCCCAGCCAAGGGAAATGCTGGATACAGGTGGACAAACAAAGCTCTGGATGCTCCTGGCACAGCCCAGCCCCAAATTCCAGTTCCAAATGGAGCCACAGAGTCCTTGGAGCCCCTTCCAGGGCCTAAAGGGGCTCCAGGAGAGCTGGAGAGGGATTTGGGACAAGGCCTGGAGGGACAGGACACAGGGAATGGCTTCCCAGTGCCAGAGGGCAGGGAGAGATGGGATATTGGGAAGGAATTGCTGGCTGAGAGGGTGGGGCGAGGCTGGAATGGATTTCCCAGAGAAGCTGTGGCTGCCCCTGGATCCCTGGAAGTGTCCAAGGCCAGGCTGGAGCAACCTGGGCTAGTGGGAGGTGTCCCTGGGGCTGGAACTGGATGAATCCCAGCTCCAAGTGCCACTGTCCCCTGGGCCTCACGGTGACAGAGGTGACCCCGAAGCCTCCCACGCCTCATTTCCATCCCTCTCCCGTTCCTGGGGGGGTCTGTCCGTCCCCAGGGGAGGCAGATGATGGTACTCACGCCGTGGCTGGTGCCAGCCAGGCCTGCCTGGCCCTTCCTGGAGCTCTGGCTCGTCCTGGATGTCCCCAACTGCCACCGGAGCCCGTCCGGCCCGGCCCGCAGGAGCGCGTCCGAGAGTTCCTTCAGCAGGGCCAGCTGGGACCAGTGCACACCAGTAAGGCCCAGTGCACACCAGTAATGCCCAGGGCACACCAGTCAGGCCCAGTGCCACCCCCCTGCTCCTCCCACATTGCCCTGTGAGGGCAGCCAGCCCAGTGTCCATCCCAGTCCCTCCATGTCCTGGTGTCCTCCAGGGATTGTTGGGCTCAATGTCCATCCCAGTCCCTAAATGTCCCAGCCCTGGTGTCCTCCAGGGATTGTTGGGCTCAATGTCCATCCCAGTCCCTAAATGTCCCAGCCCTGGTGTCTTCCAGGGATTGTTGGGCCCAATGTCCATCCCAGTCCCTCCATGTCCCAGCCCTGGTGTCCTCCAGGGATCTGTTGGAAGCTCCCCCAGGACTCAATGTCCATCCCTGTCCCTCCATGTCCAAGCCCTGGTGTCTTCCAGGGATTGTTGGGCCCAGTGTCCATCCCAGTCCCTCCATGTCCTGGTGTCCTCCAGGGATTGTTGGGCTCAATGTCCATCCCAGTCCCTAAATCTCTGAGCCCTGGTGTTCTCCAGGGATTGTTGGAAGCTCTCCCAGGACTCAACATCCATCCCAGTCCGTCCATGTCCATCCCAGTCCCTCCATGTCCATCCCAGTCCCTCCATGTCCCAGCCCTGGTGTCCTCCAGGGATTGTTGGGCTCAATGTCCATCTCAGTCTGTCCCTGTCCAAGCCCTGGTGTTCTCCAGGGATCTGCTGGAAGCTCCCCCAGGACTCAGTGTCCATCCCAGTCCCTCCATGTCCCAGCCCTCGTGTTCTCCAGGGATTGTTGGGCTCAGTGTCCATCCCAGTTCCTTTCATGTCCAAGCCCTGGTGTCCTCCAGGGATGTCTTGGAAGCTCCCCCAGGACTCAATGTCCATCCCAGTCCGTCCCTGTCCAAGCCCTGGTGTTCTCCAGGGATCTGTTGGAAGCTCCCCCAGGACTCAGTGTCCATCCCAGTCCCTCCACGTCCCAGCCCTGGTGTCCTCCAGGGGGCCACAGAGTCCTTGGAGCCCCTTCCAGGGCCTAAAGGGGCTCCAGGAGAGCTGGAGAGGGATTTGGGATAAGGGATGGAGGGACAGGACACAGGGAATGGCTTTCCAGTGCCAGAGGGCAGGGATAGGTGGGATATTGGGAAGGAATTGCTGGCTGGAAGGGTGGGGAAGGGCTGGAATGGATTTCCCAGAGAAGCTGTGGCTGCCCCTGGATCCCTGGAAGTGACCAAGGTTGGGTTGGAGCAACCTGGGAGAGTGGAAGGTGTGGGGTTGGAATTGGATGAGTCCAAGCTCCAAGTCTCCCTGGGCCTCAGATCCAGGGAACAGCTGGAAAAGCTCAATTCCAACCCCCTCGGCAGGAAGGTCAAAGCATCACCCACCTTGATCCCGTGGGATTCCAAGAGCTTCTCCAGGTCCTGGAAGAGGAAGGAAGGGTCAGAACTTCTCCCCCCTCTCTCCTCCAGCCCAGGAAGGGGATCCTACGGGGGCACCAGGTCCCGTCTGCCACCCCAACTCCAGACAGGGAGGTTTTTCCATAATTTTGGTTGGATTTACCTCCAGTTCCACGGCTCTGCCCGGTGGACCAGGTTCTCCCTTCAAATAAACATTAATTAATAAAAATTAATTAAGTTGTTAATTCCATGAGGAGCAAGAAGGAAAGCTCTGAGGAAGGGGGATAATCCCATATCTGGGATATTAATCCCGGAAAAATCCCTGGCAGGTCAGAGGGGGGGTTGGAATCCCACCCTGCTCGTCCTTCACTCCATCGGACACGGTCGTTTCCCGGGATTTTCCAAGCCTGGAGCAGAACCAGCCGTGAAATTTGGGCCAAGGCCTTTGCACCACCCCCTTCTCCATGTCTGGGCCACCATGGAGGGATGGACTGGGATGGATTGGGATGGAATGGCTGAACTGGGAATGTCTGAGTCACCATGGAGGGATGGACTGGCTGGATTGGGATGGACTGGCTGGACTGGGATGGACTGGCTGGACTGGGATGGAGTGGCTGGACTGGGATGGAATGGCTGGATTGGGATGGACTGGCTGGACTGGGATGGAATGGCTGGACTGGGATGGACTGGCTGGATTGGGATGGACTGGCTGGACTGGGATGGAATGGCTGGACTGGGATGGAATGGCTGGACTGGGATGGACTGGCTGGATTGGGATGGAATGGCTGGACTGGGATGGACTGGCTGGACTGGGAATATCTGAGTCACCATGGAGGGATGGACTGGCTGGACTGGGATGGACTGGCTGGACTGGGATGGACTGGCTGGACTGGGATGGAATGGCTGAACTGGGATGGACTGGTTGAACTGGGAATGTCTGAGCCACCATGGAGGGATGGACTGGCTGGACTGGGAATGTCTGATCCACCATGGAGGGATGGACTGGCTGGACTAGGAATGTCTGAGGCACAGCCTGTTCATGTCACCTGGCCAAGTCCTGCTCTCCAGAGCCCTGGATCTCCTGCCCATCAGAAAATCCACCTGTACCCTCTTCCCGCAGCGTTTCCCTCCCCTTTTTTGGGAAGGGGTTGGTCCCCCCCTCTAGAGATCCCAGGATGTGTGTGGTGCCTGAAGCCACTTCTCCTTCCAGCCCTTCCTGAGCTCGCAGGAAGGAAGGAGAGAAGGAAAAAAAGCTCCGAACCCTTTGGAATTCGATCCCATTCCGCTCCTTGGACAACATTTTTCCTCCTACGGGTTTGGGAGTCCATCCCAGAAAACCCAACCCCCTTTGGGGGGGGTCAGAAAAGCTTGGAATGGGGGTTTTTCCCCCTCTGGACACAACACCCAGGACGTACCTTTGGGCCTGGGGGGCCTCTTTCCCCTCTCAATCCGTCCTTCCCGGGATCCCCCTGGAAGGAGCAGGAATGTGTGTTAGTTCTTTGTCCCTTCTAAAATTCCCGGTGGTGATGACGCTGGAATGGATTCCCATTGGATGAGGAATCCATTCTTCATCCATTCCAGCATTCCTTGTGTCCTGGTCCGTGCTGGCCCCGAATTAACACCACCTTTTCCAGGTGGACCAGGAGCTTTTCCTTGGATCTCGCTCGTTCCCGTTTTTCCGTTAACTCTTCGCTCGACCTACAGCTCATATTCCCGAGAATTTTCCCGCTTTTCCTGCTTTTCCTTTCCCCTCCTTGGGCTAATAATGGAATTCCCAACCCAACTCTGCCTCCACTTCCTTGTAATCCCAGCCTGGCCGATGGAACAACGTCGTTTCCTTGGAAAAGCCGGGCCTGGGAGCTTTAAGTGGGGTTTGGGAGCTTCCAGACCCACATTCCTTGGAAGCTCTTTGTCTTCCACAAACTGGAGTTATCCCAGCATTCCAAGTCATCTTATTCCCTGTTTTCCCAAAGCAATCAGGGAAATGGAGCATGGGATTGATCCCTCTGGTTCCTGGGCTGAAAATCCCTCTGGTTTTTCCCTGTGGGAATGTGGAAGGAAAACTTCACCTTGTCCCACCAATCACCCAAAACCGATGCACTGGGAGGATTTTTGTGGTTGGAAGTGGGAATTTTCTTCGGGAAATCAGGAGTTTTAGGCTGTTTTGGGGATCTTTGACTCATAAAAGGAGTGAAAATACAGGAGATGTGAAAAATAATCCCACCTGGAGCTTCCAACCCTCGGAAGAGCTCAAGGTCTTACCTTGTCTCCTTTCAGGATGTTCTCCAAGGAAGTTATCTGGGAAAAAAAACAGGGAAAAATCTGTTTTTCAGGGAACAGGAGGTGCTCGGATTCCCCATATTCCACTCCCAAACATTCCAGAGCTCAAGTAGAGAGGGATAAACAAGAGAACAGGAGCCCAAATAGACAAAAAAACTCTGGAACAAAAAGCTCTTCCCAGTTTTTCAGGGAACAGGAGGTGCTTGGATTCCCCATGTCCCATTCCCAAATATTCCAGAGCTCAAGTAGAGCAGGATAAACAAGAGAACAGGAGCCCAAATAGACAAAAAAACCCTGGAACAAAAAGCTCTTCCCAGTTTTTCAGGGAACAGGAGAGGCTTGGATTCCCCGTGTCCCACTCCCAAATATTCCAGAGCTCAAGGAGTGTGGGATAAACAAGAGAACAAGAGACCAAATAGGCAAAAAAAACCCTGGAACAAAAAGCTCTTCCCAGTTTTTCAGGGAGCAGGAGATGCTTGGATTCGCCGTGTCCCACTCCCAAATATTCCAGAGCTCAGGTGGAATGGGATAAACAAGAGACAAGAGATCAAATAGACAAAAAAAACCCCAAAAATGGGGCTGAGATCCAAAAATCAGCAGAAATGGGTGGAACTCACCACACTTCCAGGAATTCCAGGCAGTCCAGGCTCCCCCTGTGGAGACACAACATCCCCCCAAAAAAAACAGGGAGAAGAGAAACTCAACATTTTATCCCTTAAATTAACTCTCCCTCAGGCAAAAATCTTAATGGGAAGGTGCAAACCTATGGATTCTTCCTTGTCTCCTGGAATTCCCTGGGAATGGGAGGGAGAAGAAGCAGGATAAGAAGGAGTTTTGGGAAGGGATCTCAGGATCTGATGGATGAACAATGAGCTCGGGAAATCTGGATTTCCCTGGATTTCCCCTGCATGGGAATTCTCTGAGATTTCATTAGGAATGAGCTCGTTATCCTCATTTTCCTGCTCCTCAGGGATTGGCCTCTAGGGAATTTCTTCACAAAGTTTTTGGGAACACCAAGCCTTGGAAACCCTGACAATGGATCCGATCTGGGCCAGTGTTTTCCAAAGGTTTTAGAGCTTGGGATCAGATCCTCCCTTGGGAGAATCTTCCAAGGATTCCCTGGGAATGGGAGAAAGAGGCAGGATGAGGAGGAGCTGTGGGAAGGGATCTCAGGATCTGATGGATGAACAATGAGATCAGGAAATCTGGATTTCCCAGGATTTCCCCTGCATGGGAATTCTCTGAGATTTCATTAGGAATGAGCTCGTTATCCTCATTTTTCTACTCCTCAGGGATTGGGCTCTTTAGGGAATTTCCACTCCTCAGTTCCACAAAATATTTGGGAACACCAAGCCTTGGAGACCCCGACAACGGATCCGGTCTGGGCCGGTGTTTTCCAAAGGTTTTCGAGCTTGGGATCAGATCCTGCCTTGGGAGAATCTTCCAGGGATTCCCTGGGAATGGGAGAAAGAGGCAGGAGGAGAAGAAGGAGCTGTGGGAAGGGATCTCAGGATCTGATGGATGAACAGTGAGCTCAGGAAATGTGGATTTCCCTGGATTTCCCCTGCACGGGAATTCTCTGAGATTTCTTTAGGAATGAGCTCATTATCCTCATTTTCCTGCTCCTCAGGGATTGGGCTCTTTAGGGAATTTCCTCTCCTCAGTTCCACAAAATATTTGGGAACACCAAGCCTTGGAGACCCCGACAATGGATCTGGTCTGGGCCGGTGTTTTCCAAATGTTTTCAAGCTCGGGATCAGATCCTCCCTTGGGAGAATCTTCCAGGGATTCCTTGGGAATGAGAGGGAGAAGAGGTAGGATGAGGAGGAGCCGTGGGAAGGGATCTCAGGATCTGATGGATCAACAGTTAGCTCAGGAAATCTGGATTTCCCTGGATTTCCCCTGCCTGCATGGGAATTCTCTGAGATTTCATTAGGAATGAGCTCGTTATCCTCATTTTTCTGCTCCTCAGGGATTGGGCTCTACAGGGAATTTCCTCACAAAGTTTGTGGGAACACCAAGCCTTGGAGACCTCGACAATGGATCCAGTCTGGGTCGGTGTTTTCCAAAGGTTTTAGAGTGGGATCAGATCCTCCCTTGGGAGAATCTTCCAGGGATTCCTTGGGAATGGGAGGGAGAAGAGGCAGGATGAGGAGGAGCTGTGGGAAGGGATCTCAGGATCTGATGGATGAACAGTTAGCTCAGGAAATGTGGATTTCCCTGGATTTCCCCTGCATGGGAATCCTCTGAGATTTCATTAGGAATGGGTTCATTATCCTCATTATCCTCCTTCTCCTGGGATCAGGCTCTTTAGGGAATTTCCTCTCCTCAGTTCCACAAAATATTTGGGAACACCAAGCCTTGGAGACCCTGACAACGGATCCGATCTGGGTCGGTGTTTTCCAAAGGATTTAGAGCTTGGGATCAGATCCTCCCTTGGGAGAATCTTCCAGGGATTCCTTGGGAATGGGAGAAAGAGGCAGGATGAGGAGGAGCTGTGGGAAGGGATCTCAGGATCTGATGGATGAACAATGAGATCAGGAAATCTGGATTTCCCTGGATTTCCTCTGCCCAGGAATTCTCTGAGATTTCATTAGGAATGAGGTCGTTATCCTCATTTTTCTGCTCCTCAGGGATTGGGCTCTTTAGGGAATTTCCTCTCCTCAGTTCCACAAAATATTTGGGAACACTAAGCCTTGGAGACCCCGACAATGGATCCGGTCTGGGCCGGTGTTTTCCAAAGGTTTTCAAGCTTGGGATCAGATCCTGCCTTGGGAGAATCTTCCAGGAATTCCATGGGAATGGGAGGGAGAAGAGGCAGGACGAGGAGGAGCCGTGGGAAGGGATCTCAGGATCTGATGGATGAACAATGAGCTCAGGAAATCTGGATTT
The DNA here is from genome assembly GCF_036250125.1 of Pseudopipra pipra. Taxonomy (NCBI): domain Eukaryota; kingdom Metazoa; phylum Chordata; class Aves; order Passeriformes; family Pipridae; genus Pseudopipra; species Pseudopipra pipra. Next base: position 74,198,020 of record NC_087553.1, on the reverse strand, counting down.
CCCTGGATTTCCCCTGCACGGGAATTCTCTGAGATTTCGTTAGGAATGAGCTCATTATCCTCATTTTTCTGCTCCTCAGGGATTGGGCTCTTTAGGGAATTTCCTCTCCTCAGTTCCACAAAATATTTGGGAACACTAAGCCTTGGAGACCCCGACAATGGATCCGGTCTGGGCCGGTGTTTTCCAAAGGTTTTAGAGCTTGGGATCAGATCCTCCCTTGGGAGAATCTTCCAGGGATTCCTTGGGAATGGGAGAAAGAGGCAGGATGAGGAGGAGCTGTGGGAAGGGATCTCAGGATCTGATGGATGAACAGTGAGCTCAGGAAATCTGGATTTCCCTAAATTTCCCCTGCATGGGAATTCTCTGAGATTTCATTAGGAATGAGCTTGTTATCCTCATTTTCCTGCTCCTCAGGGATTGGGCTCTACAGGGAATTTCCTCTCCTCAGTTCCACAAAATATTCGGGAACACCAAGCCTTGGAGACCCCGACAATGGATCCGGTCTGGGCCGGTGTTTTCCAAAGGTTTTCGAGCTTGGGATCAGATCCTCCCTTGGGAGAATCTTCCAGGGATTCCTTGGGAATGAGAGGGAGAAGAGGTAGGATGAGGAGGAGCTGTGGGAAGGGATCTCAGCAGCTTTTCGTTTAATTTATGTCCTAATTATATTAATTATGTGCCAATTATATTAATTATGTTCCAATTATATTAATTTACGTCCTAATTATTAAACAAAAAGGTGGAAAATCCCAATATTCCCTTGGAAGAGGAGATCCCGCTCCACAGGAGAGGAGGGTGGGGTTTTTTTTCACACCCTGCAAACTTTAAGGCAGAAAATAAATCCAATTTTTTTTCTGGAATTGCCCCATTCCCAAGCCCATCCTGTGGAAATTCCCCCAGGGAATTCCTTACATCCTTTCCAGGTTGTCCCGTGTCTCCTTTCATTCCTCGCTCTCCGGGTCGGCCCGGGATTCCAGGAGGGCCCTGCAAGGGCAGAAACAGAGAGAAAAAAAAAATCAGGAATAAAACCTGGGCAGAAAAACTGGGATTCCCAGTGGGATGGAGAAGGAAAATCCTCTCCTGGGCAGAAGTTGAGTCTCCCCTGGTGCTCAGCTTTTTAAAAAAATAATTATAATAATTTTTAATTTTTACAATATGTATAATTTTTATAATAATTATAAGTTTATAATAAGAATAATAATTTTTATAATTATAATTTCACAATGATTAGATTTTTAGTAGAATCATAATTTTATAAAAATTATTATTTTATAATAATTTTAATAATAATTATAATAATTTTAATAATAATCTCGAAATAATTATTATAATTATAATAATTTAATGAAATAATATTTTGTAATAATTATAATTTTATAATAAAAATATATTATAATAATTATAATATTTTCATAATAATTATATTTTTAGCAGAATTATAATTTTTAACAATTATTATTTTTATATTAATTTTAATAATAGTTATAATAATTTGAGAACAAACATAATAATTTTTATAACAATTTTAATAATTTCTTAATGATTATATTTTAGCAGAATTATAATTTTATAACAATTATCATCTTATAATAATTTTAATATTTTTCTAAAAATTATAATAATTGTTATTACAATTATAATATTTATGGAGATTATATTTTATCATAATCATAATTTCATAATAATTAATAATTTTATAATAATTACAATAGTTTCATAATAATTATAATTTTGTAATAATTATAATAATTATAATAATTTCATAGTAATTTTTCTAATTACAATTTTATAACAATTACAATAACTGTTCTAATATTTATAATATTTTTATTAACATTATATTTTAATCATATTTGTAACTTTATAATAATATTTTATGAAAATTTTATAATTATTATAATATATTCTATAATGATTATATTTTATAATAACTATAATTTTATAATAATTATTATTTTATAATAATTTTAATAATATTGTTAATAATTTTATAACAATTATAATAATTTTATAATAGTTTTAATAATTCATATAATAATTATATTTTTAGCATAATTGTGATTTTAAAATAATTCTTAATTTTCTAATAATTTCTATAATAATTCTATAAAAGTAATTTTTATAACAATCATAATAAATTTTTACAACAATTACAATAATTATTACCCTGATTCCTCTCACTCCTGGTTCTCCAGCTTCTCCCTGAAAAAGAGAGGGAAAAGCAGTTTTAAAATATTCCTCCATCCAAGTTCAACATTCCTTGGGGATCCTGATTTTATCCCCGATTTTATCCCTGATTTTAATGCACTTGGAGCAGGTTCAGGGAGAGAACCAAACCCACCCACCATTCCCAGGGATTTAATTTCCTCTTAATCCTTGGAAAAATCAAAATAAAGGTGACTTTATGTCATCTGAGATGTCTTAATGAAGAAATAAATTAAGATAAATAAATAAACAAATAAACAAACAATAAATTATAATATAAATTATAAATAAATATATTTAAAATGATAATTAAATGTTCATATTAAGGAGTTATTTCCACCAAATCCCAATATTAGGAGTTCTGGGAATGTTGGGATGACGCCCTCAGGGATAAAGTGGGATTTTCCAACTTGGAATATTCCACGTTTTTGTTTGTGCAGAACATAAAGAACCATCTCCCAGAGCTAAAAAAAAGCAATTTAGTTGTTTTTTTTGGCCTTTTCCTTACAGCTTTTAGGTCCAGAGGAGGAAAACAGAGGGAAAAAAAGGAAGCAAAGCCGGGAAGGGGATTTTCCAGAGCCTCATCTAAGGCCAAATAAATGAGATAAATTCTTCAAAATAAATGAGATAAATTCTTCAAAATAAATGAGATAAGTTATTCAAAATAAACGAGATAAATTCTTCAAAATAAACGAGATAAATTCTTCAAAATAATTTAGATAAATTCTTCAAAATAATTTAGATAAATTCTTCAAAATAAACGAGATAAACTCTTCAAAATAAACGAGATAAATTCTTCAAAATAAATGAGAGAAATTCTTCAAAATAAATGAGAGAAATTCTTCAAAATAAATGAGAGAAATTCTTCAAAATAAATAAGTTATTCAAAATAAATGAGAGAAATTCTTCAAAATAAATAAGTTATTCAAAATAAATGAGAGAAATTCTTCAAAATAAACGAGATAAATTCTTCAAGATGAATCAAGGGGTTGGATTTTCCAGCTGCTGTTTAATTAATTAACGTGGAATTTTTTGCCCCAGGGGGTCGAGGGCGTTAAAATCCTGGAATTTAATCCCCAGAGGGCTCTCAAAGCCATGATATTAAACCACCTCTGGCACAGCACATCCCGCTTTTCCATCATTCCCAGGGCTTCCCGGGAAGTTGGGGACTCTGGGATGACATTTCCAGCCACAAAAGAGATTTTTATTCCGAATTTTCTCCTCAGACCGAGAGATTTTGGTGGGAAATCACCGACTAGGCCGCGGCCTTGGTTTTTTTCTGTGACTTCCTTGGTGCTCCTTTTCCAGGGATAACCCAGCCCTTGGAACTGGAGGAAGGTCTTCCCTGGCTCTGCTTTAGGAGACTTTTTCCAAAAGCCAAGTTGGGGATAAGAAGAGTTTAAAAAAACAATTTTCCAGAGGCCAGTCCTGATGTTTTTGTGAGGGGACACCTCCTTTGATCCTAAGATTATTAAGAGGGATCCTTTTCCATTTGATATCCAGGGATAACCCAGACCTTGGAACTGGAGAAAAGTCTTCCCTGGCTGTGCTTGGAGTGATTTTCCAAAGCCAAGTTGGACAAGTTGGGGATAAGAAGGGTTTAAGAAACCAGTTTTCCAGAGGCCAGCCCTGATGTTTCTGTGAGAGGATTATTAAGAGGGATCCTTTTCCACCTGATATCCAGGGATAACCCAGCCCTTGGAACTGGAGAAAGGTCTTCCCTGGCCCTGCTGTAGGAGAGTTTTTCCAAAAGCCAAGTTGGGGATAAGAAGAGTTTTAAAAAAACAGTTTTCCAGTGGCCAGTCCTGATGTTTTTGATCCTAAGATTTTTAAGAGGGATCCTTTTCCACCTGATATCCAGGGATAACCCAGCCCTTGGAACTGGAGAAAGGTCCTCCCTGGCTGTGCTTGGAGTGATTTTCCAAAGCCAAGTTGGCCAAGTTTGGGATAAGAAGGGTTTAAGAAACCAGCCCCTCCCCACCCTCCCAGGGAACAATGCGTTTCATCCCCCCAGGACTCACCTTCTGACCCGGTTTTCCAGACAAACCCACATTTCCCTGCAGGAATAGAGACCATCAGTGCCAGGGCAAGGAGGACACAGGGGGAATAACTGGAATAGCAGCAGCAGGAAAACCAGAGAGGGGGGAAATGGGGTGTCCTGAGGTCTTAAACCTCTTGATTTTCCCCCTAAACCCTCCCTTTCCCACATTTTTTCCCCTGCCTGGAGTTGACAAGTGACATTTTTTCTTCCAAACCTCCTGATTTTGTCCCCAAACCTCCTGATTTTCCCCTTTATCCCTCCCTTTCCCACATTTTTTCCCCTCCCTGGAACTGAAAAGAGACATTTTGTTTCCAAACCTCCTGATTTTCTCTCTTAACCTCCTGATTTTCCCCCTAAACCCTCCCCTTCCCACATTTTTTCACCTGCCTGGAGTTCACAAGAGACATTTTGTCCCCAAACCTCCTGATTTTTCTCTTTATCCCTCCCTTTCCCACATTTTTTTCCCCTGCCTGGAGTTGACATTTTGTGTCTAAATCTCCTGATTTTGTCCCCAAACCTCCTGATTTTCCCCCCAAACCTCCCGATTTTCCCCCCAAACCTCCCAATTTCCCCCCTAATCCCTCCCCTTCCCACATTTTTTCACCTGCCTGGAGCTGACAGAGACATTTTGTCCCCAAACCTCCCTATTTCCCCCCTAAACCCTCCCAATTTCCCCCCTAAACCCTCCCTTTCCCACATTTTTTCCCCTGCCTGGAGCCGACAAGAGACATTTTGTCTCTAAACCTCCTGATTTTGTCCCCAAACCTCCTGATTTTCCCCTTTATCCCTCCCTTTTTCCCATTTTTCCCCTGCCTGGAGTTGACATTTTGTGTCTAAATCTCCTGATTTTCTCCCCAAACCTCCTGATTTTCTCTCTTAACCTCCTGATTTTCCCCTTTATCCCTCCCTTTCCCACATTTTTTCCCCTCCCTGGAACTGAAAAGAGACATTTTGTCTCCAAACCTCCTCATTTTCTCTCTTTACCTCCTGATTTTCCCCCTAAATCCTCCCCTTCCCACATTTTTTCCCCTGCCTGGAGTTCACAAGAGACATTTTGTCCCCAAACCTCCTGATTTTCCCCTTTATCCCTCCCTTTTTCCCATTTTCCCCCCTGCCTGGAGTTGACCTTTCGTGTCTAAATCTCCTGATTTTGTCCCCAAACCTCCTGATTTTCCCACCAAACCTCCCAATTTCCCCCCTAATCCCTCCCCTTCCCACATTTTTTCCCCTCCCTGGAACTGAAAAGAGACATTTTGTTTCCAAACCTCCTGATTTTCTCTCTTAACCTCCTGATTTTCCCCCTAAACCCTCCCCTTCCCACATTTTTTCACCTGCCTGGAGTTCACAAGAGAGATTTTGTCCCCAAACCTCCTGATTTTTCTCTTTATCCCTCCCTTTCCCACATTTTTTTCCCCTGCCTGGAGTTGACATTTTGTGTCTAAATCTCCTGATTTTGTCCCCAAACCTCCTGATTTTCCCCCCAAACCTCCCGATTTTCCCCCCAAACCTCCCAATTTCCCCCCTAATCCCTCCCCTTCCCACATTTTTTCACCTGCCTGGAGCTGACAGAGACATTTTGTCCCCAAACCTCCTGATTTCCCCCCTAAACCCTCCCAATTTCCCCCCTAAACCCTCCCTTTCCCACATTTTTTCCCCTGCCTGGAGCCGACAAGAGACATTTTGTCTCTAAACCTCCTGATTTTGTCTCCAAACCTCCTGATTTTCCCCTTTATCCCTCCCTTTCCCACATTTTTTCCCCTACATGGAGTTCCCAAGAGACATTTTATCTCCAAACCCCCTGATTTTCTCTCTTTACCTCCTGATTTTCCCCCTAAATCCTCCCCTTCCCACATTTTTTCCCCTGCCTGGAGTTCACAAGAGACATTTTGTCCCCAAACCTCCTGATTTTCCCCTTTATCCCTCCCTTTTTCCCATTTTTCCCCCTGCCTGGAGTTGACATTTTGTGTCTAAATCTCCTGATTTTGTCCCCAAACCTCCTAATTTTCCCACCAAACCTCCCAATTTTCCCCCTAATCCCTCCCTTTCCCACATTTTTTCCCCTCCCTGGAGTTGACAAGAGACATTTTGTCCCCAAACCTTCTGATTTTGTCCCTTTACCTTCTGATTTTCCCATTTATCCCTTTCCTTCCCACATTTTTTCCCCTTCCTGGAGTTCACAAGAGACATTTTGTCCCTAAACCTCCTGATTTTCCCCTTTATCCCTCCCTTTTCCTAATTTTTTCCCCTGCCTGGAGTCGACAAGAGACATTTTGTCTCCAAACCTCCTGATTTTCTCTCTTTACCTCCTGATTTTCCCCCTAAATCCTCCCCTTCCCACATTTTTTCCCCTACATGGAGTTCACAAGAGACATTTTGTCCCCAAACCTCCTGATTTTCCCCTTTATCCCTCCCTTTTTCCCATTTTTCCCCCTGCCTGGAGCTGACATTTTGTGTCTAAATCTCCTGATTTTCCCCTTTATCCCTCCCTTTTTCCCATTTTTCCCCTGCCTGGAGTTGACATTTTGTGTCTAAATCTCCTGATTTTCTCCCCAAACCTCCTGATTTTCTCTCTTAACCTCCTGATTTTCCCCTTTATCCCTCCCTTTCCCACATTTTTTCCCCTCCCTGGAGTTGACAAGAGACATTTTGTCTCCAAACCCCCTGATTTTCTCTCTTTACCTCCTGATTTTCCCCCTAAACCCTCCCCTTCCCACATTTTTTCACCTGCCTGGAGCTGACAGAGACATTTTGTCCCCAAACCTCCTGATTTTGTCCCTTTACCTCCTGATTTTCCCCTTTATCCCTCCCTTCCCCACATTTTTTCACCTGCCTGGAGCTGACAAGAGACATTTTGTCCCCAAACCTCCTGATTTTCTCTCTTTACCTCCTGATTTTCTCCTTTATCCCTTCCCACATTTTTTCCCCTGCCTGGAGTTCAAAGATACATTTTATCTCTAAATGTCCTGATTTTCCCCCTAAACCCTCCCTTTCCCACATTTTTTCCCTGCCTGGAGCTGACAAGAAACACTGTGTCCCCAAATCTCCTGATTTTCCCCTTTATCCCTCCCTTTTTCCCATTTTTCCCCCTGCCTGGAGCTGACATTTTGTGTCTAAATCTCCTGATTTTGTCCCCAAAACTCCTGATTTTGTCCCTAAACCTCCTGATTTTCCCCTTTATCCCTCCCCTTCCCACATTTCTTCCCCTGCCTGGAGTCGACAAGAGACATTTTGTCTCCAAACCTCCTGATTTTCTCCTTTATCCCTTCCCTTCCCCTGGAGTTCATAAGAGACATTTTGTCCCTAAACCTCCTGATTTTCCCCTTTATCCCTCCCTTTTCCTAATTTTTTCCCCTGCCTGGAGTTGACAAGAGACATTTTGTCTCCAAACCCCCTGATTTTCTCTCTTTACCTCCTGATTTTCCCCCTAATCCCTCCCTTTCCCACATTTTTTCCCCTGCCTGGAGTTCACAAGAGACATTTTCCCCCAAAACCTCCCAATTTTCCCCTTTATCCCTCCCTTTTTCCCATTTCCCCCCTGCCTGGAATTGACATTTTGTGTCTAAATCTCCTGATTTTGTCCTCAAATCTCCTAATTTTCCCACCAAACCTCCCAATTTCCCCCCTAATCCCTCCCTTTCCCACATTTTTTCCCCTACCTGGAGTTCACAAGAGACATTTTGTCCCCAAACCTCCTGATTTTGTCCCTAAACCTCCTGATTTTCCCCCTAAACCTTCCCCTTCCCACATTTTTTCCCCCTGCCTGGAGTTCACAAGAGACATTTTGTCCCCAAACCTCCTGATTTTTCTCTTTATCCCTCCCTTTCCCACATTTTTTTCCCCTGCCTGGAGTCGACAAGAGACATTTTGTCTCTAAACCTCCTGATTTTCTCTCTTAACCTCCTGATTTTCCCCTTCATCCCTACCTTTTTCCCATTTTTCCCCCTGCCTGGAGCTGACATTTTGTGTCTAAATCTCCTGATTTTGTCCCCAAAACTCCTGATTTTGTCCCCAAACCTCCAAATTTTCCCCTTTATCCCTTCCCTTCCCACATTTTTTCCCCTACATGGAGTTGACAGAGACATTTTTCCCCAAACCTCCTGATTTTCCCCTTTTTCCCTCCCTTTCCCACATTTTTTCCCCTACATGGAGTTCACAAGAGACATTTTGTCCCCAAACCTCCTGATTTTCCCCTTTATCTCCTCCCTTTTTCCCATTTCCCCCCCTGCCTGGAGTTGACATTTTGTGTCTAAATCTCCTGATTTTCCCCCAAACCTCCCAATTTTCCCTTTATCCCTCCCTTTCCCACATTTTCCCCCCACTCACCCTGTCTCCCGTGTCTCCCTTCAGCCCGGGCTGACCGGGAATCCCAAATCCTGGACTTCCCTGGGAAAAAAAAAAAATCCCAGGGATTTGTCATTTTTGGAGCTTCAACTCCATGAAGGATGGGCTGGAAAATTCCAGTTTTTCACCTTCTCCCCTTTGTCTCCCGGGATTCCTGGCTCTCCTCGGGCTCCAGGATCTCCCTGGAATAAAAATATTCCGTCAGAAACGAGGGCTGGAGAAGAAATTCAATATTAAAAGGGAATAAATTAATGAAATTATGATAATGGAAAATAAAAAGTAATAATTATAATGTAAAGTAATAAAGTAATAATGATAATTACAACAATTATTAATAATTATATAGGTTAGAGGATATAAATTATATAATAGATAATTATATATTTATTTTAGAATTAGATAGATTTTTGTAAATATATAGTAAATAAATTATTAATATATAATTACATATTTATTTTAGAATTAGATACAATTACATCATTATATAGTATATAATATAAATTATTAATATATAATTACATATTTATTTTAGAATTAGATACAATTACATAATTATATAATATATAATATAAATTATTAATATATAGTTACATATTTATTAAAGAATTAGATACAATTACATCGTTATATAGTACATAATATAGATTATTAATATATAATTACATATTTATTTTAGAATTAGATACGATTATATCATTATATAGTATATAATATAAATTATTAATATGTAATTACATATTTATTTTAGAATTAGATATAATTATATCATTATATAGTATATAAAAAAATTATTAATATATAATTATATATTTATTTTAGAATTAGATACAATTACATAATTATATAGTATATAAAATAAATTATAAATATATAATTATATATTTATTTCAAAATTAGATATAATTATATTATTATATAGTATATAATATAAATTATTAATATGTAACTATATATTTATTTTAGTTAGATACAATTATATCATTATATATTATATAATATAAATTATTAATATCTAATTATATATTTATTTTAGAGTTACATATAATTATATCACTATATATTATATAATATAAATTATTAATATACAATTATATATTTATTTTAGAAATATATATAATTATATATTAATTCTCAACATAATATTAATTATAATAATATAACTATATTATTATATTATTGTTTTATCTTATATTCTTTATAATATAATATATTTATATCATAATACTTATATTATGATATTCTATTATTTATATTAATATTTATATTATATTAATATTTATATTATATACTTATATACTATTATTAGATTTTATAGTTATACTACATTATTAAAATGCTATAATTATAACATTAATTACAATAATAATCTATAATAATCTATAATGTAGATTACAGATTATATATTGTGTTATTAATATAATATATACTATATCATTATATATAATTATTATATATATAATATGATATATAATTATATGATTATATAATTTTATTATGTAATTTTACTAGGTAATTTTATTAATAATTTTTTTATATTAATAATTAATTCATTAAATTTATTGATTTTATTATTGTAATCGTATTGCATATTATATAAATTATATATTATTAATGTAAATTAATATATTATTATATATTTATATATTTATATAATAATATATTTTGCACGTTATAATTTAATATTTTTGTATATAATAATTTTATAATTTTAATTATAGTTATAATTTTTTTCCTGGGAAAAGAGCACGTGGAAATCCCCAATTTCCCCACAAATCAAGGCTGGAAAACAACCCCAGGCCCAAAATCTGATTAAAAGCCAGAAAACCCCTCCAGGATCAGATTATTCCCACTTTTCCAACCTCTCTTTTCCAGCAATCCCAAGAAAAATAGGATTAAAAACCCCCCCATGGTACAACATTCCCTTTTCCAGGACAGTTCCAATTCCTGGATAATGAACTCACCTTGGCCCCTTTTTTGCCTGGAGGTCCCAAAACCTGCGGAGGAAGAGAATTCCCAGATTTTCTTTGGGATTAAAAAACAAAAGGATCTCCCTTCCTTGTGTTCCTTGTTTTCCCGGGAAAAAGGAATCTCAGCCTTATCCTGGGATAGAAAACCCAGAAAGGGCTCCACAAACCCCCAAAATTCCCGAAATTTGGGATTTATTAGGAGGGAAATCCCAAATGCAGAGAAGCTCGGGAAGAATCCCACGGAACCGCCGGAGGTTTTGGCTCCGGGGATCGATGACCCCTCCCAAGGAAGAGCTTTTTCCAGAGCTTCCCACTGGGAATTCCTGCTCGTCCAAACGTCCTCCTGCTCGTCCTTCCCGGGGGGGAGGTGGGATTTGGGAAGGAGAAGGGTGGGATTTGGGAAGGAGAAGGGTCACTGAGCCCAGGGGAGGTGGGATTTGGGAAGCAGAAGAGTGGGATTTGAGAAGGGTCACATTCCAGGAGGAAGAGCAGGAGATCTGGAAGCAGAAATTGTCCCTCCACACCCACCAGAGGACATTCCAAGGCCACCAACCCCTTCCCAAACATCCCTGTGGGAATTTCTTCTGGGAAGAACCACCTCTCTTGCTCTGGGTGATGATCCCTGTGGGTTCTTTCCCACTTAGAATATCCCGGGATTTTGTGAACTCTGCTGCCTGGTTTGCTGTCCCACCCTCTTCATCCACCTTCTCTCCTCCCTCTGGATCTATCCCAGGATTTCCCTGATCTCCTGATCCCAGGGCAGGTGGGATTTGGGAAGGAGAAGGGTCACATTCCAGGAGGAAGAGCAGGAAATCTGGAAGCAGAAATTGTCCCTCCACACCCACCAGAGGACATTCCAAGGCCACCAACCCCTTCCCAAACATCCCTGTGGGAATTTCTTCTGGGAAGAACCACCTCTCTTGCTCTGGGTGACACACCCAGACCTTCCCACAGGGAATTCCTGCTCCTCCAAACATCCTCCAGGACGCTGGAGGCGCTCCCAGTCCCTGAGGGTGGTCCCATTCCCGGATGGAAGTCCAGTTGGAATTGGATGGGACACCCCTGAGGGTTCTCCAGCAGGAACCAGAGGAAAACAATATTCCCTTCTCCCATTTTTTGTTACTTGGAAAAAAAAAAGACCAACATGGAATGATCTCCAACAACTTCCTCATCCAAATCCGGTCTTTTCTTTCCCTCGTGCGGGAATTTCTCCCCCCTTTTTTTGCCTCAGGGCTGGAAAACCTGGGAAAAAAACCCCACTGGGGTAATAAATATTCCCTGGAAAGAGATCTGGGGAGAACTCGGAGCTTGGAAAAGCGATTCCATCGTCTCCTCGTCCTGCTCCCATTCCCTGGGTGATCCACGGGAGAAAACGGGAATTTAAAGTTTCCCAGTGTTTTTTTTTCTGATTAATAACTGGATTACTTTCCCAACAACCCAAAAAAAAAGGTGGAATTTTGCACTCTCGTGTCACCCTGTAGGATTTTCCGGGGAAGGATTTTCCAGGGAAGGATTTTCCAGGGAAGGATTTTCCAGGGAAGGATTTTCCAGGAAGCTCCTTTGAGGAGGAGCTGGGAATACCAAGAAAAAAAAAAGGCTGGGAATACACGAAGGGTTGGGAATACGAGGAGTGGAGCGAGGGAGTTGGCTGGAAGGTCATGGAAAAGGCCTGTGGGCTATTCCTGAAATTCTGGGATGCGTCCCTCCCGCTCCATGGGGGTGACTCGAGGTCCGGGATCCCGCTCATAGTTACCCCCACAGCCGGAGCACCTGGAATTCCCGGGTTTCCCTGCAAGGAAAAAGGACATCAGAGGAATGTGGGGCGGCAAAAACTTCCCATTCCTGGTTTTTCCCCCCCCATTCTTCCCTTAAAACCGCTCCCAACTCATCCGGGAAGCGCGAGGTGGATCGGAGGAGACGCCGAGCTCGAGGACGTTCCCGGTGGTTTCACCCACCAAGCTGAGCTTCCAAGAGCTTGGGATCCAGCTGGGAAAAAGTCGGGATACCCCCAGCTGAGCTGCTCCCTCTTCCTGTCTCACTCACTTGCTCTCCCTTCTGCCCTGGAGCTCCTGGAATTCCCTGGAAGACACCAAAAATCCCGCCGGATTCAGGAGAGATTCCGCGCTTTCGCTCCCGGTTTTGGGAGACCTTCCCAGGAAGAGGGAGAGGAGGAGGATGAAGCTCTTCAGCCTCCAGTTTTCCCACTAATTCCAAGATATTTTTTCCAGAGGGGGCTCTTGGCTGAAAAATGGGAATTCCCAAGCCCGGGAAAGCTTTGATTTCCAACTACCAGGAGCGCGGTGCGGTCCCATTTTCCCAGGGAAAAATCCATCAAGGATGAGGGATCACCTCTCACAGGGCTGGAATTTCCCCGCTGGAAAGCAGAATCCGGGCCTGGAATGTTCGGAGGGAGGCGTTCCCAAATTTAGGTGGGAGACAATTCGCCTCCTAAACCACGTTTGGGGTGAAATTCTGCAGTTCTGGGGGGTCTTACAAAAGTGACATTTATTATTTTATTAAAATATAGTTTATTTTATTAAAATATCCCATCTTCCCACCCCATCCCAGGTCTCTGCAGCCGGAATTCCACAGCCCAGGGAATTGCTGAGGTGTAAAATTATCCCCTTTCTTTGCTTTTTTGAGTTAAAAAAAAAGGGTCGAGGTCGGGTTGGAAAAGACCAGTTGAAGATCTCCTTGACCTTGGAAAGTCACTTCCAAAGTGAACTATTCCACGATTCCCTGATTCCCACAGCCCCTGACGATGGTTAGGGATAAAAAATTCCCTTGGCACCTGAAACCAGGGGCAGGAATTCGGGATTTCAGTGCCTACCTTCGGTCCTGGTGCTCCCGGAGGTCCCGTCGGCCCCTGGAAACGACGGGAGAAATGGGGAAAGCTCTGAGTTTAAATCCCAACATTTTCCCTTCTTCTCCACATTCCCACAGGAGATTCACCGCAGGATTCACCACAGGATTCACCTTCCAGGAAAAATCCTGGTGTTGGAGGAGAATTTGGAGACGCTGGAGCCTCCAGGGGGGCTTTAAATTCAAATTTTGCCGCAAAATTCCCGACCCACCTGCTCTCCTTCTTCCCCCTTGGAGCCTGGAGCGCCAGGAATTCCCGTTCCCGCCGTTCCCTGCGAGGCAAGCGCGGAATTCTCAGGAAAAGCCGCTTCCCGAAGTTGTCCCAGAGCGTTTTGTCCCCTCCCCAAAATCTGCTTCGGAGCTCTCCCCACGAAGCGGGAGGGGAGAAATTCGCTCTGGAAATGTTTGCCACGGGATATCCCGGGATGAGTATCCCGATCCCTCGGTATCCCAATCCCCTGGGGCAGGTGTGGGATGAGCACAGAGCACCAGGAACCCCCAAACCCAGCAGTTCAGCTCAGTTAAGCCTTTCCCCAAGCTCTAGGCGGGGTCTAAGTCTACAGGGGTCAGCTGAAGCCCCAGAGCTGAGCCCTGAGCCTTGAGCTTTGAGGTTTGGGAATTCCTTGATTTGGGAATGCCTTGATTTGTGGCTCTGCCCCTTCCAACCTGGAGTCTTGACGTTTTGGGAATTCTTTAATTTGTGGTTCTGCCCCCTTCCAAACTTGGGGTCTTGAGGTTTGGGAATTCCTTGATTTGGGAGTGCCTTGATTTGTGGTTCTGCCCCTCCCAAACTTGGGGTCTTGGAGTTTGGGGAGTTCCTTGATTTGGGAATTCCTTGATTTGTGGCTCTGCCCATTCCAACCTGGAGTCTTGAGGTTTTGGGAATTCTTTAATTTGTGGGTCTGCCCTTTCCGAACTTGGGGTCTGGAAGTTTTGGGAGTTCCTTGATTTGGGAGTGCCTTGATTCGTGGCTCTGCCCCTTCCAAACCTGGGGTCTTGAGATTTTGGGAATTCTTTGATTTGGGAATTAATTGTGATTCTGCCTCTTCCAACTTGGGGTCTTGAGTTTTTGAGAATTCCTTGCTTTGGGAATTCCTTGATTTGTGGCTCTGCCCCCTTCCACCTTGGGGTTGTTCCCTCAGCCATCTCCCCCTGGTTCCTTTCTCCAGCCCCTCCTGCAGAATCCCAGCCCATCCAGCCCATCCAGGACCTGAGGGTCACCGACACCGCTGGGAGCAGCTTGAAGCTCTCCTGGAAGGGGCTTCCTGGGATAACTCACTATAAGATATCCTGGGGGCCAGCCAACGGTGAGTATCCCCATCCCCTCGGTATCCCAATCCCTCGGTATCGCAACTCTCAGTATCCCCATCCCTCGGTATCCCCATCCCTCAAGTATCCCCATCCCTCAAGTATCCCAATCCCTCGGTATCCCGACCCCTCGGTATCCCCATCCCTCAGTATCCCCATCCCTCAGTATCCCCATCCCTCAGTATCCCGTCCCTCAAGTATCCCAATCCCTCAGTATCCCCATCCCTCAAGTATCCCAATCTCTCAGTATCCCGACCCCTCAGTATTCCCATCCCTCAGTATCCCCGTCCCTCAAGTAGCCCCATCCCTCGAGTATCCCCATCCCTCAGCATCCCGACCCCTCAGCATCCCCATCCCTCAGTATCCCGACCCCTCGGTATCCCCATCCCTCAGGATCCCCATCCCTCAAGTATCCCCATCCCTCAAGTATCCCCATCCCTCAGTATCCCGACCCCTCGGTATCCCCATCCCTCGGTATCCCCATCCCTCGGTATCCCAATCCCCCGGTCAGGTGTGGGATGAGCACAGAGCACCGGGAACCCCCAAACCCAGCAGTTCAGCTCAGTTAAGCCTTTCCCCAAGCTCTAGGCGGGGTCTAAGTCTACAGGGATCAGCTGAAGCCCCAGAGCTGAGCCCTGAGCCGAGTTTTACTCTCCAACAAAGGGATCCACTGGATCTGAGCCCGGCTGGGATTTGGGAAATCCAAGCAGTTCCCCTCCAGCAGCACAGGGGACACCTCGGGGACCAGCTCTGCCCTCCCTGCCCAGGTCCCACAGGAGCCGGGGGAGGGAGCTGCTGGAACAAGGATTATTGATCATTCCCTTGGGAAAAGTTCCTCCCCCAGGAGGGGGAGAAATTCCCTCCGGGAACGTTTGGCTGCTCCAGGAACGTTGGGAGATCCCAACCTGCCTTCCCACAACTCCCCCCTGCTGTTCCTTGGGCTCCCTGCCCTCAGCTCCCCCCGGGGCCGATGGATTCAGGGAACATCTGATGTTGGGACGTGACCTTTTCTCCCGGTGGTCCAGGAAGTCCAGGAACTCCACGGAGCCCCACAGGGCCTGGCAAACCAGGTTTTCCCTAAAAAAGGAAGATCCAGCCTCAAATCTTTCCCTTCCAGCCCGAAAAGGTTCATTTTGAAGTGCAAAAAGCCCGAGCAGAGAAACATCTCCCCCGATATTCCCACCCTAAACTGAGGGTTTGGAGGGTATTCCCAAATTCCCTTTTCCTGCAGAAATGAGTTACGGATCACTGGCTTTGCCGAGGAAGGGGAAATAAGGAGGTGTTGGCTGGGATGGGAAGAGAATCCATGGAAAGGGCTGATCCCTGGGATACAGCTCCACAGCATGGAAATGGGAAGGAAAAAAGGCCCCGTGGGTCGTGAGGGACGGGAACAGGAAAGTTGGGAAGGAGCAGGAACAGGAGAGTTGGGAAGGAGCAGGAACAGGAGAGTTGGGAAGGAGCAGGAACAGGAAAGTTGGGAAGGAGCAGGAACAGGAGAGTTGGGAAGGAGCAGGAACAGGAAAGTCGGGAAGGAGCAGGAACAGGAAAGTCGGGAAGGAGCAGGAACAGGAGAGTTGGGAAGGAGCAGGAACAGGAGAGTTGGGAAGGAGCAGGAACAGGAAAGTTGGGAAGGAGCAGGAACAGGAAAGTTGGGAAGGAGCAGGAACAGGACATGGACGTGATCCCTCAGGAATCCCGCGGCTTCCAGCCTTTGGTAATCCAGGGATTGCCCAAACTTTCTTTTCTTTTATTATTATCTAAATACCTTATTATCTTTTATTGATCACCTTTTATTGATCACCTTTTATTGATCACCTCTTATTGATTATCTCTTATTGATTATCTCTTATTGATTATCTCTTATTGATTACCTTTTATTGATTATCTCTTATTGATTATCTCTTATTGATTATCTCTTATTGATTATCTCTTATTGATTATCTCTTATTGATTATCTCTTATTGATTACCTTTTATTGATTACCTTTTATTGATTACCTTTTATTGATTACCTTTCATTTCTTATCTTTTATTTCTTATCTTTTATTTCTTACCTTTTATTGATTACCTTTTATTTATTATCTTTTATTGATTACCTTTTATTTATTACCTTTTATTTCTTATCTTTTATTGACTACCTTTTATTTATTATCTTTTATTTCTTATCTTTTATTGATTACCTTTTATTTATTATCTTTTATTTCTTATCTTTTATTGATTACCTTTTATTGTTTACATTTATTTATTATCTTTTATTGATTACCTTTTATTGATTACCTTTCATTTATTACCTTTTATTTCTTATCTAGTCCTCCCTGAACCTTTCAAATTCTCTTTTCTCCCCTTCAGCTCCAACCTCCCACATTCCAAACATCCCTGTGGGAATTCTTCTGGGAAGAACCACCTCTCTTGCTCTGGGTGATGATCCCTGTGGATCCAACTCAGAATATCCTGGGATTTTGTGAAATCTGCTGCCTGGTTTGCTGTCCCACCTTCTCTCCTTCCTCTGGATCTGTTCCAGGATTTTCCTGACCTCCTGAACCCAGGGGAGGTGGGATTTGGGAAGGAGAAGGGTCACTGAGCCCAGGGGAGGTAGGATTTGGGAAGGAGAAGGGTCACATTCCAGGAGGAAGAGCAGGAGATCTGCCAGCAGGAATTGTCCCTCTACACCCACCCCTCATTCCAGAGGACATTCCAAGGCCACCAACCCCTTCCCAAACATCCCTGTGGAATTTCTTCTGGGAAAAACCACCTCTCTTGCTCTGGGTGATGATCCCTGTGGATCCCACTCAGAATATCCCGGGATTTTGTGAAATCTGCTGCCTGATTTGCTGTCCCACCTTTTCTCCTTCCTCTGGATCTATCCCAGGATTTCCCTGATCTCTTGACCCTGGGGAAGGTGGGATTTGGGAAGGAGAAGGGCCACTGAGCCCAGGGGAGGTGGGATTTGGGAAGGAGAAGGGTCACATTCCAGGAGGAAGAACAGGAGATGTGGCAGCAGACACTGTCCCTCTACACCCACCCCTCATTCCAGAGGACATTCCAAGGCCACCAACCCCTTCCCACCATGGCTGGGCAGCTCTTCCCAAGCTCCTGGAGCCATCCCTGGACCACTCACCGGCTCTCCTGGGCCTCCTCTGTCCCCCTTGAGGCCGCTCCTCCCCCGAGGGCCCTGCATGGAGCACAGCACACTCTCACTCCACGCATTTCCATGGATTTTCGGGAAGTTTGGCGGAAATAATGAGGAAAAAGGGGCTTTTCATTGTCACCAAGGTGAACCTCAGGACTTACCCTGGCTCCTGAATCCCCTGGTTGGCCCTGAAACACGAAGGACAAGGACAATCAACCTGGGATGTGGAACCTCAAGAGGTTCCTCTCCCAACTTCACCCATAAAAAGAAAAGCTCCTGGGGCCTGACGAGCCCAAAAACCCAAAATTCCCACTCCCAAGGGAAGGCAAAGGAGTCCAGACACCTCAACCTGCACGATTTGGGGTCAGGTCCCCTCTTCTTGGGGCACATCAAAGGCAACAACCCCCCTCTCTCACCTTGATGGAGATCCCTGGAGGTCCCGGCATTCCCGGTGGTCCCGGCATTCCCGGTGATCCCGGCGGTCCTGCCGCCCCAGGAACACCTGGCTGCCCTTTGGGTCCCTGAAAGGAGGGAAAACCAGGAGAGGGAAGGGATTTGGGATCTCTCCCATCTCTCCTTTTGCTTCTCCTCCAGCCCTGATACTCACAGGGGGGCCCGGTTGCCCATTCCGGCCGGGAATCACCTCCACTCCTCCCAGGACGTATCCCGGCTCGCCCTGCGGACAAAGGCGGGAGGAAACGTTGGGAAATCTGGGAATTTGATGATTTAGGGGCGATTCCATCAGCAGGGAAAGCAAAGTTGGACCCAAACCATCTCCTTTGGCAGCAAAACCATGTGGCCGAGACACGGGATTTGTTTGAAGGTTTGGAAGAAAATTAATTCCAGAGGGGGGAAAAAAAAGGAGGTTGGATTTCAGAAGGATCCATTCCCGGTTTTCAGTCACACTGACATATCAGGGGGATGCAGGGAAGGAGCAGGAATGTGCAGTGGGAGAAAAGGGAAGGATAAGAAGCTCCTGGGATTGCACTGGGAAAAAAGAGAAGGATAAGAAGCTCCTGGGATTGCACTGGGAGAAAGGAGAAGGATAAGAAGCTCCTGGGATTGCAGTGGGAGACAAGGGAAGGATAAGAAGCTCCTGGGATTGCAGTGGGAGACAAGGGAAGGATAAGAAGCTCCTGGGATTGCACTGGGAGAAAGGGGAAGGATAAGAAGCTCCTGGGATTGCAGTGGGAGACAAGGGAAGGATAAGAAGCTCCTGGGATTGCGCTGGGAGCAAATGGAAGGATAAGAAGCTCCTGGGATTGCACAGGGAGAAAGGAGAAGGATAAGAAGCTCCTGGGATTGTACTGGGAGAAAGGAGAAGGATAAGAAGCTCCTGGGATTGCACTGGGAGAAAGGGGAAGGATAAGAAGCTCCTGGGATTACACTGGGAAACAGGGGAAGGATAAGAAGCTCCAGGGATTGCAGTGGGAGAAAAGGGAAGGATAAGAAGCTCCTGGAATTGCCTGGGATTGCACTGGGAAACAGGGAAAGGATAAAAAGCTCCTGGGATTGCACTGGGAGAAAAAGGAAGGATGAGAAGCTCCTGGGATTGCACTGGAAGACAGGGGAAGGATAAGAAGCTCCTGGGATTGCAGTGGGAGAAGAGGGAAGGATAAGAAGTTCATGGGATTGCACTGGGAGAAAAGGGAAGGATAAGAAGCTCCTGGGATTGCAGTGGGAGAAAGGAGAAGGATAAGAAACTCCTGGGATTGCCCTGAGAGACAAGGGAAGGATAAGAAACTCCTGGGATTGCCTGGGAGACAAGGGAAGGATAAGAAACTCCTGGGATTGCCCTGAGAGACAAGGGAAGGATAAGAAACTCCTGGGATTGCACTGGGAGAAAGGGGAAGGATAAGAAGCTCCTGGGATTGCACTGGGAGACAGGGGAAGGATAAGAAGCTCCTGGGATTGCACTGGGAGAAAGGGGAAGGATAAGAAACTCCTGGGATTGCCTGGGAGACAAGGGAAGGACAAGAAGCTCCTGGGATTGCATTGGGAGAAGAGGGAAGGACAAGAAGCTCCTGGGATTGCTCTGGGAGAAAGGGGAAGGATAAGAAGCTCCTGGGATTGTCTGGGACAAAAGGGAAGGATAAGAAGCTCCTGGGATTGCTCTGGGAGAAAGGGGAAGGATAAGAAGCTCCTGGGGTTGCACTGGGAGAAAGGAGAAGGATAAGAAGCTCCTGGGATTGCAGTGGGAGAAAAGGGAAGGATAAGAAGCTCCTGGGATTGCAGTGGGAGAAAGGGGAAGGATAAGAAGCTCCTGGGATTGCACTGGGAGAAAGGAGAAGGATAAGAAGCTCCTGGGATTGCAGTGGGAGAAAGGGGAAGGATAAGAAGCTCCTGGGATTGCACTGGGAGTAAAAGGAAGGATAAGAAGCTCCTGGGATTGCACTGGGAGACAGGAAAAGGACAAGAAGCTCCTGGGATTGCACTGGGAGAAAGGGGAAGGATAAGAAGCTCCTGGGATCGAACTGGGAGACAAGGGAAGGATAAGAAGCTCCTGGGATTGCAGTAGGAGAAAAGGGAAGGATAAGAAGCTCCTGGGATTGCACTGGGAAACGGGGGAAGGATAAGAAGCTCCTGGGATTGCACTGGGAGACAGGGGAAGGATAAGAAGCTCCTGGGATTGCAGTGGGAGAAAGGGGAAAGGATAAGAAGCTCCTGGGATTGCACTGGGAGAAAAGGGAAGGATAAGAAGCTCCTGGGATTGCACTGGGAGAAAAGGGAAGGATGAGAAGCTCCTGGGATATTCAAACATTTTGATGCCCCAAATGCAGGAACAGTGGGTTTGTTCCCGTTGGAAACTCGAGCGGGAAGAAGGACCCATCCAAGTCCCACCTTCTTCTGGGAACAGCCAATTAAATGTGCCAAGTCCCGGGATTTCTCCACAAAGACAGAAAATTCCTCCTTGGAATACTGATGGACAACTCCCCCAGGTGAAGATTAGGAGTTAGACCCAGCTTAGAAGTTCAGGTTCACCCAAGATCACTGGGAAAATGCTTGGAAAACAGGGATCAGAGCTCCAAAATAGCTTTTTTTTTCCCAATAAAACCCGGGAATGAAACTCACTCTGTCTCCTTTTGGCCCCGCCGGTCCTGGGTAGCCGGGAGATCCCTGGAATTAGAAGTAGATTCTGAAGGTTAAACAGGAAATCACCCACAAAACCATGGATGCTCCATCCCTGGAAGTGTCCAGGGCCAGGTTGGAACAACCTGGGATAGTGGGAGGTGTCCCTGGGGTTGGAAGTGGATGGACTTTAGGGTCCTTCCCACCCAAACCATTCCATGATTTTCAGAAATGAGGGGGTTTAGGATCCACCCTCGGTGCTTCCAGGTCTCTCTCTCCAGCTTAACCATTCCCAGCCAAGGGAAATGCAGGATGCAGGAGGGAAAACAAAGCTCTGGATGCTCCTGGCACAGCCCAGCCCCAAATTCCAGTTCCAAATGGGGCCACAGAGTCCTTGGAGCCCCTTCTGGTGGCTAAAGGGGCTCCAGGAGAGCTGGAGAGGGACTGGGGACAAGGCCTGGAGGGACAGGACACAGGGAATGGCTTCCCAGTGCCAGAGGGCAGGGATGGATGGGATATTGGGAAGGAATTCCTGGCTGGGAGGGTGGGGAGGGGCTGGAATGGAATTCCCAGAGAAGCTGTGGCTGCCCCTGGATCCCTGGAAGTGTCCAAGGCCAGGTTGGAGCAACCTGGGACAGCGGGAGGTGTCCTTCGGGTTGGAACTGGATGGGCTTTAAGGTCCATCTAACCCAAACCATTCCAGGATTCCAAGAAATTAGGACGTTTAAGCTCCATCCTCTGTGCTTCCAGGTCTCTCTCCAGCTTAACCATTCCCAGCCAAGGGAAATGCTGGATGCAGGAGGGAAAACAAAGCTCTGGATGCTCCTGGCACAGCCCAGCCCCAAATTCCAGTTCCAAATGGGGCCACAGAGTCCTTGGAGACCCTTGCAGGGCCTGAAGGGGCTCCAGGAGAGCTGGAGAGGGATTTGGGACAAGGGATGGAGGGACAGGACACAGGGAATGGCTTCCCACTGCCAGAGGATATTGGGAAGAAATTCCTGGCTGGGAGAGCAGGGAGGGACTGGAACAGAATTCCCAGAGAAGCTGTGGCTGCCCCTGGATCCCTGGAAGTGTCCAAGGCCAGGTTGGAGCAACCTGGGAGAGTGGAAAATGTTGGGGTTGGAACTGGATGGGCTTTGTCCCTTCCCACCCAAACCATTCCATGATTCCAAATACTCACAACATCGCCTTGGACGCCGGGAATACCCTGGAAAACAGGGAGAGGGAGGTATTTGAGGGCCACCCTCCCTCCCGAGTGACACTGTGACAAAGTCAGTCCAAACAAACACCCACCGTGACTCCGGGGGGACCGGGAGGACCCGCCCGGCCCGGCCTGCCCGGCAGCCCGGGAATTCCATCCTTCCCAGGGAGTCCCTAAAGGCAGGGAAGGAAACAGCGTGGAAAAGTCACTGCCTTGGGTCTTCCAACTCTTTCTGGAATGCTTGGGAGCATCCCAAAAAATTCCAGAGCACGCATATAAAACACGTTTGTTCCCTTTGGCCTGATTTTCAAAATCCAACCCGGAAGATCCCAAGAGGATTCTTTGCTGGAGCTCTTCCTTAATTCCAGTAATTTAGTTGGGTGTAGTGGCAGAGGGCAGGGTTAGACTGGATATGGGGAAGGAATTCCTGGCTGGGAGGGTGGGGAAGGGATGGAATGGATTTCCCAGAGAAGCTGTGGCTGCCCCTGGATCCCTGGGAGTGTCCAAGGGCAGGCTGGAGCAACCTGGGATAGTGAAAGGTGTCCCTGGGGCTGGAACTGAGTGGACTTTAAGGTCCCTTCCAACCCAAACCATTCCAGGATTTTCAGAAATTAGGACGTTTAAGATCCACCCTCGGTGCTTCCAGGTCTCTCTCTCCAGCTTAACCATTCCCAGCCAAGGGAAATGCTGGATACAGGAGGGAAAACAAAGCTCTGGATGCTCCTGGCACAGCCCAGCCCCAAATTCCAGTTCCAAATGGGGCCACTGAATCCTTGAAGCCCCTTCCAGTAGCTAAAGGGGCTCCAGGAGAGCTGGAGAGGGACTGGGGACAAGGGATGGAGGGACAGGACACAGGGAATGGCTTCCCAGAGCCAGAGGGCAGGGATAGGTGGGATATCGAGAAGGAATTGCTGGCTGGGAGGGTGGGGAGGGGCTGGAATGGTTTTTCCAGAGAAGCTGTGGCTGCCCCTGGATCCCTGGAAGTGTCCAAGGGCAGGTTGGAGCAACCTGGGAGAGTGGGAGGTGTCCCTCGAGTTGGAACTGGATGGGCTTTAAGGTCCCTTCCAATGCAAACCATTCCAGGATTTTAAGAAATGAGGGGGTTTAGGATCCATCCCCTGTGCTTTCAGGTCTCTCTCCAGTTTAACCATTCCCAGCCAAGGGAAATGCTGGATCCAGGAGGAAAAACAAAGCTCTGGATGCTCCTGGCACAGACCACCCCCAAATTCCAGTTCCAAATGGGGCCACAGAGTCCTTGGAGCCCCTTCCAGGGCCTAAAGGGGCTCCAGGAGAGCTGGAGAGGGACTGGGAACAAGGCCTGGAGGGACAGGACACAGGGAATGGCTTCCCAGTGCCAGAGGATATTGGGATAGGTGGGATATTGGGAAGGAATTGCTGTCTGGGAGGGTGGGGAGGGGCTGGAATGGAATTCCCAGAGAAGCTGTGGCTGCCCCTGGATCCCTGGAAGTGTCCAAGGCCGGGTTGGAGCAACCTGGGACAGCGGGAGGTGTCCCTGGGGTTGGAAGTGGATGATCCCTGGGGTCCGTTCCCACCCAAAGCATTCCATGATATTCCTTATCCAAGTGGTTGGATAAGTGCTGGACTCACCCTCTCCCCCTTCTCCCCCTTCGTGGTGGAGCCGTTGGGGTCGGAGCCTCTGGGAGCTGCCGGAGCCCTGGAGCTCTTCCAAGGCAAAGGAAAACAGGGGGAGAAAAACGATCAGGGAATTAAATCCGGCAGGAGATGCCAAATAAATTCAGACCAGACCAGACACTAAACCCAGACTAAACCACAGGTTAAACCACAGGCTTAACCACAGGCTTAAACACGGACTAAACCATAGACTTAAACGCAGACTAAAATGCAGGTTTTAACACATTAAAAGACAGATTAAACCATGGACTAAACCACGGACTAAACCACGGATTTAAATAAAGACTTGAACACAGACTTAGACACAGACTTAGACACAGACTTAGACACAGACTTAGACACAGACTTAGACACAGACTTAGACACAGACTTAGACACAGACTTAGACACAGACTTAGACACAGACTTAGACACAGACTTAGACACAGACTTAGACACAGACTTAGACACAGACTTAGACACAGACTTAGACACAGACTTAGACACAGACTTAGACACAGACTAAAACACAGACTAAAACACAGACTAAAACACAGACTAAAACACTCCTTGGCTCGTGCAACAAAAGGAAGAGGCCGAGTTGCCCACCCAGGAGACCTTTTCATCTCCTCAGACTATTTTTTTTTTCTTTATTTCAAGTCTATTTAAAGACTAATCATTTAAAGACTAATCATTTCAAGCCTATTTTTATTTGAAATGTGCCCCCCTGAGATCTGATTCTCACCTGGGAACACCAAGGCCCACAAGGCTCCTGCTCTTTTGGGATGTGTGGTTGGGTTGATGACGGATCAGGGTCCTGGGCCTTGGGCTCCGTGTCACCAAAGGGCTCCGGGGCCTCGTTTTTGGCAACCTGGGGACAGAGTTGGGCTCGGATTAGGGATCGAAAACCGACTTCCAACAGGTCTCAGGAGCTTTGATATCCTTTAATATCCCCACTCGCCCTCCCTCGAGCCCGACAGGCACAAAGGTAGGGTCTCTTCGAGCCCCCTGGAAATTTCTGGGAATTCCAGAAGGGGGGATAAAGGGGCAGAGGAGATGAGGAAGAGGAAGAGAAGATGAAGGGATGGGATTTTTGGGAGCTCCCACTCAAATTTGGGAGGCGTGTCTGTGGTTTAGTCTGTCGTTTAGTATAAGGCGGTGTCTGTGTTTAAGTCTGTGTTTAAGTCTGTGTTTAAGTCTGTGTTTAAGTCTGTGTTTAAGTCTGTGTTTAAGTCTGTGTTTAAGTCTGTGTTTAAGTCTGTGTTTAAGTCTGTGTTTAAGTCTGTGCTTTAATATGTGTTTAAGTCTGTGTTTAAGTCTGTGTTTAAGTCTGTGTTTAAGTCTGTGTTTAAGTCTGTGTTTAAGTCTGTGTTTAAGTCTGTGTTTTAGTCTGTGTTTTAGTCTGTGTTTTAGTCTGTGTTTTAGTCTGTGTTTTAGTCTGTGTTTTAGTCTGTGTTTTAGTCTGTGTTTTAGTCTGTGTTTTAGTCTGTGTTTTAGTCTGTGTTTTAGTCTGTGTTTTAGTCTGTGTTTTAGTCTGTGTTTAATCTGTGTTTAAGGCTGTGTTTAAGGCTGTGTTTAAGGCTGTGTTTAAGGCTGTGTTTAAGGCTGTGTTTAAGGCTGTGTTTAAGGCTGTGTTTAAGGCTGTGTTTAAGGCTGTGTTTAAGGCTGTGTTTAAGGCTGTGTTTAAGGCTGTGTTTAAATCTGTGGATTAGTCTGTGTTTTAGCCTGTCTTTAAGTCTAAGTCTGTGTTTAATCTGTGTTTATGTCCGTGTTTATGTCCGTGTTTATGTCCGTGCTTATGTCCGTGCTTATGTCCGTGCTTATGTCCGTGCTTATGTCCGTGCTTATGTCCGTGCTTATGTCCGTGCTTATGTCCGTGCTTATGTCCGTGCTTATGTCCGTGCTTATGTCCGTGCTTATGTCCGTGTTTAAGGCTGTGCTTTAGCCTGTGTTTAAATCTGTGTTGGGACCCGTTGTCCTACATCCCGATTTTGCCCCGGGGAAGACCATCCTCGGGCAACATTCCACACCCGAGCAGGGCTGGTCGATATTCCCGGGAATCCTGGTGGGATCTCACCTTTCCAGCCGGGAGCAGAGGGTGGGAACAAAGAGCCTCGATGAGCTCCCCCAGGACCTGGGGAAGGTCCTCGAAGGTGCCGGCGTAGAAAACGTTCCCAACATTCCGGGGGTTTTCCCGCGGCAGGATCCGGCTGAGTTCCACGGGATCGGCTCCCGAGATTCCGACGGCCAGGATGTGGATGCCTGGAACACAAATCTCGCTCAGAAACAGCAAAAAAAGGCTTAAAATCTGAATTTTCTGAGGCTTTTGTCGTGATATTCCTGTTTTTTAACTCCGGGTGGGATCGGTGAGAACTCACCTGAAGGGTCTGAGTTAAAGGGAAACAAGAAGAGGGAAAAAAGGATAAAGGAGAGGAAAAAAGGATAAAGGAGAGAAAAAAAGGAAAAAAGGAGAGGAAAAAAGGAAAAAAGGAGAGGAAAAAAGGATAAAGGAGAGGAAAAAAGGGAAAAAAAAGGAAAAAAAGGGAAAAAAAGGGAAAAAAAGGGAAAAAAAAGGGAAAAAAAGGGAAAAAAAAGGGAAAAAAAAGGGAAAAAAAGGGAAAAAAGGGAAAAAAGGGAAAAAAGGGAAAAAAGGGAAAGAAAGGAAGAAAGGAAAGAAAGGAAAGAAAGGAAAGAAAGGAAAAAAAGGAAAAAAAGGAAAAAAAGGAAAAAAAGGAAAAAAAGGAAAAAAAGGAAAAAAAGGAAAAAAAGGAAAAAAAGGAAAAAAGGAAAAAAGGAAAAAAAGGAAAAAAAGGAAAGAAAGGAAAGAAAGGAAAAAAAGGAAAAAAAGGAAAAAAAAGGAAAAAAAGGAAAAAAAGGAAAAAAAGGAAAAAAAGGAAAAAAAGGAAAAAAAAGGAAAAAAAGGAAAAAAAGGAAAAAAAGGAAAAAAAGGAAAAAAAGGAAAAAAAGGAAAAAGGAGAGGAAAAAAGGAAAAAGGAGAGGAAAAAAGGAAAAAGGAGAGGAAAAAAGGATAAAAGAGAGAGAAAAAGGATAAAGGAGAGGGAAAAAAGATAAAGGAGAGAGAAAAAGGATAAAGGAGAGGAAAAAAAGGATAAAGGATCAGAGGAGATGAGGAAGAGGAGGAGAAGATGAAGGGAGGGGATTTTTGGGTGCTCCCAGTTAAATTTGGGAGGTGTGTCAGGGTGGGGCTGGGGGAGGGATGGGTTTGGGAGTGGGTGGAACACGAGATGATGCCAAAATATCACAATTAAAATTGAATATTTTAATTAAAGGAGAGGATAAAGAGGATACAAAGAGGATAAAAGCCCAAAATAAAGAATATTTTGTGAAATAAAGAAGAGTAGTTTTGCCTTTTAATGCTCAAAAACATCCAGGGAATTATTGCTCCTAATTTAAGGCATCGAGTTCTCCCAGTGACTCCTCACAAAGTGACCAGGGGGAATTCTGGATATTCCAACCCCTGGAAATCCATGGAAATTCCCGGAAAACCTCGGGAATGTCTCACCCAAAGCCTGGGCTGCCCTGGCCGGGGGCCCCACGTCGTCCTGGGATGGTCCATCCGTCACCAGCAGCAGGACCTGAGGGAATTCCGGCCTCATCCCGCGGGAGGGTTGGAATAACTCCCGGAGCGCGAAGGAAATGGCGCGACCTGGGGAGAATTATTGGGGAGATTTGAAGGGTTTTTCTTATAATTTTTTGGGAAAAAATTATTCAGATTTGAAGAGTTTTTCTTATAATTTTTTGGGGAAAAATATTCAGATTTAAAGTATTTTTCTTATAATTTTTTGGGAAAAATTATTCAGATTTGAGGCATTTTTCTTATAATTTTGGGGAAAAATTATTCAGATTTGAAGCATTTTTCTTATAATTTTGGGGAAAAAATTATTCAGATTCGAAGAATTTTTCTTACAATCTGGAAAAAAAATTATTCAGATTTGAAGCATTTTTCTTATAATTTTGGGAAAAAAATTATTCAGATTCGAAGAATTTTTCTTACAATCTGGAAAAAAAATTATTCAGATTTGAAGCATTTTTCTTATAATTTGGGGGAAAAAATTATTCAGATTTGAATGTTTATAAAATAATAAAGAAACATTTATATAATAATGAAGAAATAGTTATGTAATAATGAAGAAATATTTATGCAATAATGAAGAAATATTTATGTAATAATGAAAAATATTTATGTAATAATGAAGAAATAGTTATAAAATAATAAAGAAATATTTATAAAATAATGAAGAAATATTTATATAACAGTGAATAAATATTTATATAATAATGAAGAAATAGTTATAAAATAATGAAGAAATATTTACACAATAATGAAGAAATATTTACACAATAATGAAGAAATATTTAAAATAATAAAGAAATATTTATAAAATAATGAAGAAATATACATATAAAATAATGAAGAAATATACATATAAAATCATGAAGAAATACATATAAAATAATGAAGAAATACTTATATAACAGTGAAGAAATATTTTAAAAATAATGAAGAAATATTTATATAATAATGAAGAAATATTTATAAACTAATGAAGAAATATTTATAAAATAAGAAATATTTATAAACTAATGAAGAAATATATAAAATTATGAAGAAATATTTATAAAATTATGAAGAAATATTTATACAATAATTAAGAAATATTTATAAAATAATAAAGAAATATTTATAAAATGATGAAGAAATAATTATATAACAATGAAGAAATATTTATATAATAATGAAGAAATATTTATAAACTAATGAATAAATATTAAAAATAAATAAGAAATAAATAAGAAATATTTATAAACTAATGGAGAAATATTTATAAACTAATGGAGAAATATTTATAAAATTATGAAGAAATATTTATAAAATTATGAAGGTATATTTATAAAATTATGAAGTAATATTTATACAATAATGAAGAAATATTTATACAGTAATAAAGAAATAGTTATAAAATAATGAAGAAATATTTATAAAAGAATGAAGAAATATTTGTATAATAATGAAGAAATATTTGTAAAATAATCAAGAAATATTTATAAACTAATGAAGAAATATTTATGTAACAATGAAGAAATATTTATGTAATAATGAAGAAATAGTTATAAAATAATGAAGAAATATTTGTATAACAGTGAAAAATATTTATATAATAATGAAGAAATATTTATAAAATAATGAAGAAATTTTTATATAACAGTGAAGAAATATTTAGATAATAATGAAGAAATATTTGTAAAATAAACAAGAAATATTTATAAACTAATGAAGAAATAAATATAAAATTATGAAGAAATATTTATATAACAATGAAGAAATATTTATAAACTAATGAAGAAATATTTATAAAATAAATAAGAAATACTTATAAACCAATGAAGAAATATATAAAATACTGAAGAAATATTTATAAAATAAATAAGAAATATTTATATAACAGCGAAGAAATATTTAAAATAATGAAGAACTATATATAAAATTATGAAGAAATATTTATAAAATTATGAAGAAATATTTTTTAAATTATGAAGAAATATTTTTTAAATTATGAAGAAATATTTATAAAAGAATGAAGAAATATATATAAAATTATGAAGAAATATTTATAAAATTATGAAGAAATATTTATAAAATTATGAAGAAATATTTACACAATAATGAAGAAATATTTACACAATAATGAAGAAATATTTACACAATAATGAAGAAATATTTATATAATAATGAAGAAATATTTATATAATAATGAAGAAATATTTATAAAATAATGAAGAAATATTTATAAAATTATGAAGAAATATTTATAAAATTATGAAGAAATATTTATATAACAGTGAAGAAATATTTATAAAATAAATAAGAAATATTTATAAACTAATGAAGAAATATATATAAATAATGAAGAAATAATTATAAAATTACGAAGAAATATTTAAAATAATGAAGAAATATTTATACAATTATGAAGAAATATGTATAAAATAATGAAGAAATATTTATACAATAATGAAGAAGTATTTATACAATAATGAAGAAATATATAAAATAATGAAGAAATACTTATGTAATAATGAAGAAATATTTATATAACAGTGAAGAAATATTTTAAAAATAATGAAGAAATATTTATAAAATAAATAAGAAATATTTATAAACTAATGAAGAAATATATAAAATTATGAAGAAATATTTATAAAATTATGAAGAAATATTTATAAAAGAATGAAGAAGTATTTATAAAATAATAGGGAAATATTTATAAAATGATGAAGAAATATTTACACAATAATGAAGAAATATTTATAAAAGAATGAAGAAATATTTAAAAAAGAATGAAGAAATATTTAAAATAATGAAGAAATATATATAAAATAATGAAGAAAAATATATAAAATAATGACCAAAAATATATAAAATAATGAAGAAAAATATATAAAATAATGAAGAAATATATATAAAATAATGAAGAAATATATATAAAATAACGAAGAAATATTTATGTAATAATGACGAAATGTTTATGAAATTCTGAAGCAATAACCCACCTGTTTTGGTGTTGCCCCCCGTGTAGTTGAGCCCCTTGATGGCTCCCAGGGCCCCGTTTCGGTCGCGGTGCCGCTGGAAGTGAAAGGCTGCCCTGGGCTCCTCGCTGAACTGGGCAAGGGCCACCTGCCAAAAAAAAAGGGGGATATTCAGAATATTCAGAGGGAAAACACCCTCAGGAAAACAGGGATTTTAATTCCTGTCTTTTTTTGGTGTCTTTGGAGCACTTGGACTTCGTGGTCCACAACCTGTGAGCACAGGGGTGAGCAAAAAAGGAGGGAATATTCAGAATATTCAGCAGGAAAACACCTCCAGGGAAACAGGGATTTTAATTCCTGTCTTTTTTGGTGTCTTTGGAGCACTTGGACTCACAGGGGTGAGCAAAAAGGGGGAATATTCAGAATATTCAGTGGGAAAACACCTCCAGGAAAACAGAGATTTTAATTCCTGCCTTTTTTTGGTGTCTTTGGAGCACTTGGACTTCACAGGTCCACAACCTGTGAGCACAGGGATGAGCAAAAAAGGGGGAATATTGGGAATATTCAGCAGGAAAACACCTCCAGGAAAACAGAGATTTTAATTCCTGTCTTTTTTTAGTATCTTTGGAGCACTTGGACTTCAGGGTCCACAACCTGCGAGCACGGGGATGAGCAAAAAAAGGAGGGAATATTCAGAATATTCAGCAGGAAAACACCTCCAGGAAAACAGGGATTTTAATTCCTGTCTTTTTTTGGTATCTTTGGAGCACTTGGACTCACAGGGGTGAGCAAAAAGGGGGAATATTCAGAATATTCAGCGGGAAAACACCTCCAGGGAAACAGGGATTTTAATTCCTGTCTTTTTTTGGTGTCTTTGGAGCACTTGGACTTCGTGGTCCACAACCTGTGAGCACAGGGGTGAGCAAAAAAGGAGGGAATATTCAGAATATTCAGCAGGAAAACACCTCCAGGGAAACAGGGATTTTAATTCCTGTCTTTTTTTGGTGTCTTTGGAGCACTTGGACTCACAGGGGTGAGCAAAAAAAGGGGGAATATTCAGAATATTCAGCAGGAAAACACCTCCAGGAAAACAGAGATTTTAATTCCTGGGGGCTTTTTTTGGTGTCTTTGGAGCACTTGGACTTCGTGGTCCACAACCTGTGAGTACGGGGATGAGCAAAAAAAGGGGGAATATTCAGAATATTCAGCAGGAAAACACCTCCAGGAAAACAGAGATTTTAATTCCTGCCTTTTTTTGGTGTAGTTGGAGCACTTGGACTCACAGGGGTGAGCAAAAAAGGGGGAATATTCAGAATATTCAGCAGGAAAACACCCTCAGGAAAACAGAGATTTTAATTCCTGTCTTTTTTTGGTGTTTTTGGAGCACTTGGACTTCACAGGTCCACAACCTGTGAGCACAGGGGTGAGCAAAAAAAGGGGGAATATTCAGAATATTCAGCAAGAAAACATCTCCAGGAAAACAGGGATTTTAATTCCTGTCTTTTTTTAGTATCTTTGGAGCACTTGGACTCACAGGGGTGAGCAAAAAAGGGGGGATATTCAGAATATTCCAAAGGAAAACACCTCCAGGAAAACAGGGATTTTAATTCCTGCCTTTTTTTGGTGTCTTTGGAGCACTTGGACTCACAGGGGTGAGCAAAAAAGGGGGAATATTTGGAATATCCAGCAGGAAAACACCTCCAGGAAAACAGAGATTTTAATTCCTGGGGTTTTTTTTTTGGTGTCTCATGTGTCTTTGGAGCACTTGGACTCACAGGGGTGAGCAAAAAAAGGGGGAATATTCAGAATATTCAGCGGGAAAACACCTCCAGGAAAACAGGGATTTTAATTCCTGCCTTTTTTTGGTGTTTTTGGAGCACTTGGACTTCGTGGTCCACAACCTGTGAGCACAGAACTGCTCCCTTCTCAGGGATGAGGAAAAAAGGGGGAATATTCAGAATATTCAGCGGGAAAACACCTCCAGGAAAACAGGGATTTTAATTCCTGTCTTTTTTTGGTGTTTTTGGAGCACTTGGACTCACAGGGGTGAGCAAAAAGGGGGAATATTGGGAATATTCAGCAGGAAAACACCTCCAGGAAAACAGGGAATTTAATTCCTGCCTTTTTTTGGTGTTTTTGGAGCACTTGGACTTTGGGGTCCACAACCTGTGAGCACGGGGATGAGCAAAAAAAGGAGGGAATATTCAGAATATTCCAAAGGAAAACACCTCCAGGAAAACAGGGATTTTAATTCCTGTCTTTTTTTGGTGTCTTTGGAGCACTTGGATTTCGTGGTCCACAACCTGTGAGCACAGAACTGCTCCCTTCTCAGGGATGAGGAAAAAAGGGGGAATATTCAGAATATTCAGCGGGAAAACACCTCCAGGAAAACAGGGATTTTAATTCCTGTCTTTTTTTGGTGTTTTTGGAGCACTTGGACTCACAGGGGTGAGCAAAAAAGGGGGAATATTCAGAATATTCAGAAGGAAAACACCCTCAGGAAAACAGGGATTTTAATTCCTGTCTTTTTTTGGTGTTTTTGGAGCACTTGGACTTCACAGGTCCACAACCTGTGAGCACGGGGATGAGCAAAAAAGGGGGAATATTCAGAATATTCCGCAGGAAAACACCAAAACACCCTCAGGAAAAGGGAAGAACCAAGTCCTTGCCTGTGTCCCTTCGGGGCCGATCTTGGGGAAGTAGGAGACGACCCGGAACAGGAAATCCTTCACTTTGTGGAAGTTGCTCCGCCCGATGCTCGAGGACTCGTCCACCAGGAACGCGACGTCCGCTCGGAGCTTCCCGCAGACTGCGGGGGGAGAGGGAATTCCCGTGACAAAGGGGGTCCCCAGGCAGAATTTGGGGTTTTTTGTGGGGTTCAGAGCAACTCAAGAAACCCCAAAAGCTCTTGTGGTGCCGAGTGTTGGCGGTTGAACGGGCGGCACCTTCAGCCCTGGGATTTGTGGGGTTTGGCTCTTCCTTGTCTTCCCTGCTCAAGGAATTCAGAGCAGTTTTGGGGATTTATGGGATTTATGGGTTTGGCTCTTCCTTGTCTTCCCTGACAAGGAATTCAGAGCAGTTTTGGGGATTTATGGGACTTCTGGGGCTTGGCTCTTCCCCAACATTTTCCATTCTCCCAGCTCAAGGAATCAAGAGCAGTTTTGGGGATTTCTGGGGTTTGGCTCTTCCCGACATTCCCCACTCTCCCTACTCATGGAATTCAGAGCAGTTTTGGGGGATTTATGGGATTTATGGAGTGTGGGTTTTCCTTGACATTACCCACTCTCTGTACTCATAGAATTGAGAGCATTTTTGGGGATTTATGGGATTTATGGGGGTTGCCTCTTCCCTGACATTGCCCACTCTCCCTACTCAAGGAATTCAGAGCAGTTTTGGGGATTTATCGGATTTAGGGGTTTTGGCTCTTCCTTGTCTTCCCTGACAAGGAATTCAGAGCAGTTTTGGGGATTTATGGGATTTCTGGGGTTTGGCTCCTCCCTGACATTGCCCACTCTCCCTACTCTAGGAATTCAGAGCAGTTTTGGGGGATTTATGGGATTTCTGGAGTTTGGGTCTTCCTTGTCTTCCCAGACAAGGAATTCAGAGCAGTTTTGGGGATTCATGGGATTTAGGGGGTTTGGCTCTTCCCCAATGTTTTCCATTCTCCCTGCTCAAGGAATCAAGAGCAGTTTTGGGGATTTATGGGATTTCTGGGGTTTGGCTCTTCCCTGACATTTCCCACTCTCCCCATTCAAGGAATTAATAGCAGTTTGGGGAATTTATGGGATTTCTGGGGTTTGGCTCTTCCCTGACTTTGCCCACATGTCCAAATCCCACATGGACACAACTCACCGGGCCCGGGGGGAGTTGTCGGCGATGGGGACACGCCGGTGGTGGCCTGGGGGGTCTCTGGGCTCATTGAAGACTTTGTGGTGGTGGCCACTGGAAGAGGAGAGGTGGCCACTGGGAGCAGAGTGTCCCCTGTGCTGCCGGGAGCCATGGACGGAGTTCTCCTCGGATCCAGTGTCATCGGAGCCGCCGGAGCGCTCGGCGACTCTCCGGGAATTCCCGCTGGAGAGGAAACACAAAAAGTGGGGTTTAAACCTCTTGGAAATCAGGAAAAGAGTCAGGAGGCGAGGATGGAAATGGCACCAACACGGATCTCTTGGATCCCACTCTCTTGGATCTTGGATCCGATGGTCCTGTACTCACAGGTTTTGGCCGTGATGACCACGGGGGTTCCCTCCCGCCCTCGGATCATTCCGGACACGTGGATGGTGTAGGAGGTGCCCTCCTTCAGCTCGGGGATGGTGAAGGAAGCTGCCTCTGCCCCAACCAGCTGGGAGGATTCCAAGCCACCTAAGAGGAGACATCCCCAAAAAAATTCCCCACGGGGTCGTTTTGGAATGATCCAAAAAAACCTCCCTGGTGTCGTTTTGGAATAATCCAAAAGAAAAAAAAACCCCACAGTGTCATTTTGGAATTATCCAAAAATAACCCCCCACGGTGCTGTTTTCCCTTCCTCAGCAAAGCCAGTGATTCATAACTCATTTCTGCAGGAAAAGGGAATTTGGGAATACCCTCCAAACCCTCAGTTTAGGGTGGGAATATCGGGGGAGATGTTTCTCCGCTCGGGCTTTTTGCACTTCAAAATGAACCTTTTCGGGCTGGAAGGGAAAGATTTGAGGCTGGATCTTCCTTTTTTAGGGAAAACCTGGTTTGCCAGGCCCTGTGGGGCTCCATGGAGTTCCTGGACTTCCTGGACCACC
The DNA here is from genome assembly GCF_036250125.1 of Pseudopipra pipra. Lineage (NCBI taxonomy): Eukaryota > Metazoa > Chordata > Aves > Passeriformes > Pipridae > Pseudopipra > Pseudopipra pipra. The sequence goes on along the minus strand of NC_087553.1, from coordinate 74,162,950 downwards.
GGGAGAAAAGGTCACGTCCCAACATCAGATGTTCCCTGAATCCATCGGCCCCGGGGGGAGCTGAGGGCAGGGAGCCCAAGGAACAGCAGGGGGGAGTTGTGGGAAGGCAGGTTGGGATCTCCCGATGTTCCTGGAGCAGCCAAACGTTCCCAGAGGGAATTTCTCCCCCTCCTGGGGGAGGAGCTTTCCCCAAGGGAATGATCAATAATCCTTGTTCCAGCAGCTCCCTCCCCCGGCTCCTGTGGGACCTGGGCAGGGAGGGCAGAGCTGGTCCCCAAGGTGTCCCCTGTGCTGCTGGAGGGGAACTGCTTGGATTTCCCAAATCCCAGCCGGGCTCACATCCAGTGGATCCCTTTGTTGGAGAGTAAAACTCGGCTCAGGGCTCAGCTCTGGGGCTTCAGCTGATCCCTGTAGACTTAGACCCCACCTAGAGCTTGGGGAAAGGCTTAACTGAGCTGAACTGCTGGGTTTGGGGGTTCCTGGTGCTCTGTGCTCATCCCACACCTGCCCAGGGGATCGGGATACCGAGGGATGGGGATACTTGAGGGATGGGGATACTTGAGGGATGGGGATACTGAGGGGTCGGGATACCGAGGGATTGGGATACTTGAGGGATGGGGATACCGAGGGAAGGGTATACTCACCGTTGGCTGGCCCCCAGGATATCTTATAGTGAGTTATCCCAGGAAGCCTCTTCCAGGAGAGCTTCAAGCTGCTCCCAGCGGTGTCGGTGACCCTCAGGTCCTGGATGGGCTGGATGGGCTGGGATTCTGCAGGAGGGGCTGGAAAAAGGAACCAGGGGGAGATGGCTGAGGGAACAACCCCAAGGTGGAAGGGGGCAGAGCCACAAATAAAGGAATTCCCAAATCAAGGGATTCCCAAAACCTCAAGACCCCAATTTGGAAGGGACAGAACCGCAAATAAAGGAATTCCCAAAACCTCAAGATGACAAGTTGAAAGCAGAGCCACAAATCAAGGAATTCCCAAATCAAGGAACTCCCAAAACCCCAAGATCCCAAGTTGGAAGGGATGAAGCCAAAAGGAATTCCCAAATCAAGGAATTTCCCAAATCCTCAAGACCCCAAGTTGGAAGAGGCAGAGCCACAAATCAAGGAATTCCCAAAACCTCGAGACCCCAACTTGGAAGGGACAGAGAGCCACAAACCAAGGAATTCCCAAATCCTCAAGATCCCAGAGCCACAGATCAAGGAATTCCCAAAACCCCAAGACCCCGAGTGGTGCCTGCAGAGAGGCTCCTCCATTCCTGCGATGCCTGTGGATAAATAACCCTGGGAACTGTGTTAATCCATCCGGGATTGCTCAACATTCCAGAAGGACGTGTCCGCTCCTACTCGTGGATAATTGGCACCAACCACCGGGGCTGCTCCAACCAGGAATCCAACCCTCCAGTCCCAACCCAAGGAGGGTTTTCCCACCAGGACACACCTGTGTGGTGGGTCAGGGTCACCTCTGGTCCCTCAGTCCGGCCAAAAACAGCCCGAATTCCGACCCTGTACGGGGTGTTTGGCTCCAAGTGGTCGATCCGATGAGCCAACACTCTGCTGCCCAGGAGCTGGGTCTTGGCAACCTGCTTTCCTGGGAAAAAAAGAGGAATATTTCAGAGCCTGGAGCTCTCCCTGGTGGCATCCCCTCCAAAGGAAATAGCCTTTGGAAGAGGCAGAGCCACAAATCGAGGAATTCCCCCCAAAATCCAAAGACCGCAAGTTGGGAGGGGTAGAATCGCAATTTAAGGAATTCCCAAACCTCAAGACCCCAAGTTTGGAAGGGGTAGAGCCACGAATCAAGGAATTCCCAAATCAAGGAATTCCCGAAACCTCAAGACCCCAAGTTGGAAGGGACAGAACTACAAATCGAGGAATTCCCAAAACCTGAAGATCCCAAGTTGGAAGGGACAGAGCCACAGGTCAATGAATTCCCAAATCAAGGAATTCCCAAAAACTCAAGATCCAAAGTTGGAAGGGACAGAACCAGAAATCAACAAATTCCCAAAACTTCAAGACCCGAATCTGGGAGAGGTAAAATCCCAATTTAATGAATTCCCAAAATCTCAAGACCCCAAGTTCGGAAGGGGCAGAGCCACAAATCAAGGAACACCCAAAATCTCAAGACCCAAAGTTGGAAGGGACAGAACCACAAATCAAGGAATTCCCAAAACTTCAAGACCCCAATTTGGGAGGGGCAAAATCCCAATTTAATGAATTCCCAAAACCTCAAGACCCCAAATTGGGAGGGGCAGAGCCACAAATCAAGGAACTCCCAAAATCTCAAGACCCAAAGTTGGAAGAGGCAGAGCCACAAATCAAGGCACTCCCAAATCAAGGAATTTCCAAAACCTCAAGACCCCAAGCTTGGAACAGACAGAGTCACAAATCAAGGAATTCCCAAATCAAGAAACCCAAAACCTCAAGACCCCAAGTCTGGAAGGGGCAGAGCTACAGTTTAAGGAATTCCCAAGACCTCAAGACCCCAAATTGGGAAGGACAGAGCCACAAATCAAGGAGCTCTCAATTTAAGGAATTCCCAAGACCTCAAGACCCCAAGTTAGGAGGGGCAAAATCCCAATTTAATGAATTCCCAAAACCTCAAGACCCCAATTTCGGAGGGGTAGAGCCACAAATAGAGGAACTCTCAAATCAAGGAACATCCCTGCACTTTCATTCCAGAGCTTTGGGGATTATTTCATAAACAAAGGAATCCGAGGAGAGAAGGAGCCACCACTCTCCACTGTGAGATTTCAGGAATTTGGGAAGGTGTCTCCTGGAGTTTGGGAAGGTGTCTCCTGGGGTCACCCCCTTTCCCTGCTCACCTTTTCCCGCTCCCACGGCGCTCCAGGTGACTCGGAATTTGGTGGCAGCTGCTGTGGCCCCCCAGGCCAAGGACAGGCTGGTGCTGGTGAGGGACATCACCCTGAAATTGGGGACGGAGCCCAGGGGAGCTGCAAGGGGAGGACAAGGTTAGTTCCCAAATTCCTGGCCAACAGGGCTCCTCGTCGGCATCGGGATAAGGCCAAAATTATCCCAAAAGGTTCAATTTGCTTCTCCTTGGTGTCTCCTCATCCTCACTGGGAGAGGGTATTATCTATATAATACATATTATATACTATATACATTATATATTATTATCTAATATATGTTAAATATATATTAAATAAATATTTATTCTATAATATATAATATATTATATACACTATATATATAATGCACATTATATATAGAAATATCTAATATATGTTAATATATCTAATATATATTAAATATATAAAAATATATATTATGTAATATATATCATATATTATATAATAAATATAAAATATATCTAATATATATAAGATATATAATATATATAATATGTATAATATATTATATATGCAATATATATAATGTACATTATATATATTAATATCTAATATATATTCATATATCTAGTATATATTAAATATATAAATATATATATTATGTATTATGTGTCATATATTATATATATGATATATATAAAATAAATATAAATATATATTATATACACAATATATATAATGTACATTATATATATTAATATCTAATATATATTAATATAACTAATATATATTAAATATATAAAAATATGTATTATGTGTCATATATGATATATATGATATATATAAAATCAATACAAGTATATATTATAAACAATATCTATAATGTACATTATATATATTAATATCTAATATATATTCATATATCTAGTATATATTAAATATATAAAAATATATATTAGGTAATATATATTATATATTATATATATAATAAATATAAAATATATATAATATATATTATACACACAATACATCTTTTATACATAATATATATGAATATCTAATATATATTAATATATCTAATATATATAAAATATATTAAAATATAATAAATATAATTTATTGAATTATTAATAAATTATTAAATATAATAAATTAAATATATTACATGTATTAAATATAGAAAATATATATTAAATATATCAAATAATATATATAAGATATTATTTATAATTTACATAATATATAATATATTTATCAATAAATTTATCTATATTTATAGATCTCTTTAAACAGATACATAAATAAATCTCAATATTTGCCACCCTTAAGTTTTACAATGGTACAAAGGGATAAAGTCGTGCAAAGGTTCTAATTCCACCAATAGAATCCTTGGGACATAAACCAGGGATAAATCCCGGGGCTGGGATTGGATCCAGCTGCTCTCAGGCTCCTCTTGGAGAAGGAATTTGGGAAGCCGGGGGGGGAGTCCTTTGTTCTCCTCGGCATCTCCTGAAATTCCCGCCGAGCCGCAGAAATTCCGGGAATGTCCTGTTGGACTCACCTGTCCTGGCCGAAGTGCTGATCCCGGGGCCCTCGGCGGATCCGAAGAGCACGGACACGGAGATGACGTACTCGGTGTCGGGAGCCAGGGCCCGGAGCTGCTGGGATGTCGCCAACCTGCCCAGGGCCACGTGGCGGGGACGTCCTTGCCAAGGAATTCTGGGAAGAGGAAATAGGAGAAGGTGGGATGGTCTTTGCAAAGAATTGTTGGGAAGAGAAAATAGGACAGGGTGGGGTGGTCTTTCCAGAGAACTCTGGGAAGAGGAAACAGGAGAAGGTTCTTTCCAAAGAACTCTTGGGAAGAGAAAATAGGATGGTCTTTGCCAAGGAATTCTTGGGAAGAGGAAATAGGAGAGGGTGGGATGGTCTTTGCCAAAGAAATTGTTGGGAAGAGCAATTAGGAGAGGGTGGGGTGGTCTTTCCAAAGAACTCTTGGGAAGAGGGAAACAGGAGAAGGTTCTTTCCAAAGAACTCTTGGGAAGAGAGAAAATAGATAAGGTGGGATGGTCTTTGCCAGAGAATTGTTGGGAAGAGAAAATAGGACAGGGTGGGGTGGTCTTCCAAAGAACTCTTGGGAAGAGGAAACAGAGAAGGTTCTTTCCAAAGAACTCTTGGGAAGAGGAAATAGAATAAGGTGGGATGGTCTTTGCCAGAGAATTGTTGGGAAGAGAAAATAGGAGAGGGTGGGGTGGTCTTTGCCAGAGAACTCTTGAGAAGAGGGAATAGGAGAAGGTTCTTTACCAAAGAATTCTTGGGAAGAGGAACAGGAGAAGGTTCTTTGCCAAAGAACTCTCGGGAAGAGGAAAGAGGAGAAAGTTCTTTGCTAAAGAACTCTTGGGAAGAGGAAATAGGGTAGGGTGGGATGGTCTTTGGCAAAGAACCCTTGGGAAGATGAAATAAAATAGGAGAGAATAAAGACTGAAGAGTCTGGGAAGAGTCTTGGAAGTCTTTTCCAAGCTCAGTGATTCCATGACAGCCCTGTGTGCGCTGGGGCGAGGGAGGAGAGTTTTCCTGTGGATGTTTCTTTGGGAATTTTAACAGGTCAAGTTGCCAAAGCCCCTGGAAGCCCCACCTGGGGCTTCACTTCGTGCCCTGAAGTTGTGGGAGAGGCTGCTCAGAGCGGTGAAGGAGCTGGACCTGCCCCTGCTCCACCGTCCCTGAGGTTCTCCCGCGCTCCAGGAGGAGCTGGAGGTGGTTCAGGCTGGAGGGGAGATGGATCTTACCTGGGGTAGGACCCCAAGCCACTCTGTAGCCGGTGGCTCCGGCGACGGAATCCCAGGAGAGCAGGAGGCTGTTGGTGGAAATCTCAGTCACGTTCAGCATCCGGACGGTGCTTGAGGCCACTGCAGGAGAGAAGAGTCATCCACTTGGATCCAGGTCCCAACAGCTTCCAAAAAAATAGGACAGGGTGGGGTGGTCTTTGCCAGAGAACTCTTGGGAAGAGGAAACAGGAGAAGGTTCTTTGCCAAAGAACTCTTGGGAAGAGGAAACAGGAGAAGGTTCTTTCCAAAGAACTCTTGGGAAGAGGAAATAAGGTGGTCTTTGCCAAAGAACTCGTGGGAAGAGGAAACAGGAGAAAGTTCTTTGCCAAAGAACTCTTGGGAAGAGGAAACAGGAGAAGGTTCTTTCCAAAGAACTCTTGGGAAGAGGAAACAGGAGAAGGTTCTTTCCAAAGAACTCTTGGGAAGAGGAAACAGGAGAAGGTTCTTTCCAAAGAACTCTTGGGAAGAGAAAATAGGAGAAGGTTCTTTCCAGAGAACTCTTGGGAAAAAGGAAATAGGAGAAGGTTCTTTCCAAAGAACTCTTGGGAAGAGGAAACAGGAGAAGGTTCTTTCCAAAGAACTCTTGGGAAGAGGGAATAGGAGAAGGTTCTTTCCAAAGAACTCTTGGGAAGAGGGAATAGGAGAGGGTGGGATGGTCTCCCAAAACTCCTGGAAGGACTTCAAGAGAACAACTGTAGATCCCAAATCCTGCCCAGGTCACAGAAGGGCTTTGCCATGGGATGAGGACAGGATGGAGCACCAGGATGGGCCTGG